>NW_025767556.1:0-455048 GCF_003918875.1 Haliotis rubra | reverse complement strand
CCCGAACTCCGGTATTTCCGTTGGTATCAAACAGTTAACCGCATATCTATTGGTGGAAACGATCAAACAGCGAAAGTCGCCATAGTCATACACGTCATCGAAGATCGAATCAATTCGATCTTTCATCGATCCGTATGATAGAACTGATATAAACGATGTTCATTAAATGCGTTCGAATGATTATAGATCCGAAAATGCTGATAAACCGCGATTCCGGAGATCGCGTATCGATGATAGTCCAAAGGATGATATCCGATATACATATACTATCATTATGGCGACGGCAATATGATGAACACGTCGGGCCGATCAACCAGCCTTATCACAAGCCGGTCAGTATGAGCCCGTTATTATTATAACAAATCGATGGTAAACAAAGAGACTGGTGTCGGCGGAAATTGAATTGATGCGATAAATGAAAATATCACGTTCGTTAACATCATCGGTGGAACATTGCGCGTCATGCCGTCCGAATATCGTTCAAAGTTCGACCGGTCAGAATACAAACGTTCGCATTCAATAATGCACGGAATCGCAGAACGAAGTTACGAACGAAATAATAGTCACGTTCGCATCTTATCGAATCGGTCATCCGGTTCAAACAAAGTTGTAGAATCGTTCAGTCAGTCGTTATCGAATAGTCGCGATGTCTATCGCATTAGTATAACCAATCATACGTCATCAATGTCGAATCACCCATATCAGCGATTTTCAACCGATGTCAGATCATTACGTCGAAAGCGACGTTTACCCGAGGCCTGCGCCGTTCGTTTGTCACGCCGACCAATAACGCAGCATCATCTTCGGTGAAGTCGCCGTGACATTGCCGGAATATTGTTGCCGTCGTAAAATAAATCATCATCATCACTATAAACATCTTCTAGAAACCAAAACATTCCACAGTTCATCCAGCATTGCATTACGGCATACATAAACAAAATCGAACATAGATTCGCAGTCGAATAAAGTTGATATTGATTCAGGCATAGTCATAAACAGACATCGATTGAGTAGTCATCCGTCATCGGAAAGATTACGATCGCACGGAATAACGGTCAGTATCGAGACTGAATATGTTCACTTCAGTCACAATCGATTTGTCATTTAACCGTCGGTGATTTCGACAATTTCACAAATACTGGTCAACGTTCGATATTCGTTCGTTAAAGACTCGAAACATATACGACGCAGTCAAAGAATTGTTGAATAAACAAAGTCGTTTCATAGATCAATATCAAGCAGCACGCAACAGCCAGATCGTTAACACCAGTTACGTCGTTCGAAACTGATCAGGCGCGCCTTTCGAAAGTCGTTTATATCCGATAAGTCCGATGAAGTATTTCCACGTACATAGTCTGTCGTCGTCTCCGCAGCGAAATGCGATATGGAAAGTGCCAAATAAATCAACGTTCAGACTTTCATCGTGAACAGTTAGTGCTGGGGATCATACCGGAGAAGAAACGAACAGAACGGTGAAAATTGCCGTTTCGAACATCTTCAGTCACCGTTCACGTGACGAAATTCAAAGTCAGTCGTATGAAAACCGTCACGAAGTGCAAGCTCCTCACTCGTTATAAATGACATCAGCTTTTACATACGGTCAAAGACCTCAGATTTATCAAAGTCCAGACTTCATCGAACATTTATCGTCAAGACGTCGAGCATAGCTAGCTGGAAAATAGCAACATTTTGCCAACAACTTTACCAGCCATAATCGACATATCAGCGGTTCCATTATATCCACATGAGAACACTGATGAATCGAAATCACAAGTTGAAGTGCATGTAACATCACCGAAGCGGCCATGGCGAAGCTAACAGGTGTTATGGGTATGTCTGCCAGTGCGGCGTTCATTCGCGTATTGGTGTCGCCGTATTAAAGCAGTTCTTTCGGCACGTTATCTTTTGAGCAGTATCGAGGTTTCGATACGCTAACGGTCTATTTATCAGTCATTGTTGGTTATTGTGCGTGGTCGTTTGTACGCAGTGGCAGTTCATTGGGTGAAGAGGTGCGTTATCGTAAGCGTGACACTAACGCAGGAACTCCTTCGGTTTGACCGAAGCGTCGTTAAATGGCAGCGGGGAATTACGCACGTTTTCTGCACAGCGCAAAATTTAAACGAAGCGTCAAAATACGAATCGTACCACAGCGACGATAACCATCGTACGTTTTCCCACCACCGACAAAGATCTGAAGCGCCGTTACCGTGTACGGTCGTTTCATAGAACGCACAAACGCATTCATTAACACGGAAATGGGAACACCGGGTCGTTTACGGAACGATAGGAAAGTTATTGAAAACCGGGGATCAATACCGCATCATGCTCGGCAGCCGCCAAGATCGTCATTGATAACGAGCATCGATCTCTACCCGACCAGCATTGCCATAAACCGAAGCCGCAAATGTTTATTCAAAACTACCGCCGTTTGTATTCGCCGCCGCGCGTCATTGCTATGACATCGGGTCATCGACGCCGGTCCAAATTCACGTCATCGGGTCAGTTTTATGCCTGTAAACGCGATATTCCGGTGACAAAGCAACAGGTATAATATGATTATCAGCTCAACGATTTGCCGTTCAGTAAATTACCAGGCATGAAACTCACTTCTCTGGTTTCCGACAAATCTTTACCACGTTGGTTCTCATAGCAATCACCCATTGCAGGATACCTGACCATATGTCCATATCACCGTTACCCATGTGAACGGCGTCGTAGCTATCATGTCCACACCGTTTAGAATATCGTTCGAGATCGTTTTATCGATAACGACAACCGTTACTGCGGTTGTCGCAGATCGTATAAGCGTGTCGGGCATCCCGACCGTTATTACGCGATGAAAGACCATAAAGAACAAAGTTGCTATTTAAATGCTCACTGCCGATATGTGAATATTGAATTACTGTGCATTACTTCAGATTAATGTAAAACGAATTCGAGCCAAAGTTAGCGTTATTTATGATAGTTGATCGTGGTCGTTAACATGTTCTATCACCGATTATAGCGACATACCAGTTATTCCCGATTACGTAAATGATCTCAGACTGGTATCCCCAGTTTATTTACTGTTGCAGTTGTGCCGTCAGAAGCGTCGTTTAAAGCCGATTCTCGTTCAATCATAACCGCATGACAACTCAATCGCTAATGAAGCACAACAGCAGAGCCGATTGGTTAAAGTATGTAGCCGCACAGAAACGTACCAGTTAATACCAAAGTAACGGCACGAAACCACGGCGATTTCCGTGTGGTGATGCGCAGTTCTTCCTTTCACTTCGTCTCACTTCAATTACCCTACCACCATTGCCCACTTTCAATTTCACTCTTACCAATACTGGCTCACGACCATGAAATGCTGGATCAGTAGAACACAACATGTTTGGTCATTAATTATGCTGGAAGTTTGGCATTCAACGTATAGTGTTTGCAGCGTGCGTGCAAAAGCGCAGCGCACGTGTACGCGCGGTTAACAAATTTGAAACAAATTCGCCAGTTTGATCCAATGTCGCCAATGCCAGCGACGAGTACTATTTCCAGCCTCAAATCAAGAAAGCTCATCACCAAACCTCTGTTGTTCTTCATCGTCGTTGTTCATCACCGCGCCTGAAATAATCGATCAATACTTACGTGATACATACCAAATATTTTGGTGATATGATACAATACAATATAGTTAACTCGTAAGACAATTCGTCCAATAGCGTCTGCTCTCCTCAAAGCGAAGTTTACCTGAAGTCGATCTGGCAGCGAGAGAAAGCGAAGCGACCGCCAGCCTTCATAAAGCCCGGAAGCCATAATGCGTACCTGCTGAGGTTGGCAAACCGGTCAATTGCCCGAAGCAAGCTTTGCAAACCCCGCCACGAACAAACGGTTTGTTACGTCGACGCAATCGAGGTAAATAGCCGAATCAAAATTTAAACATTGGAGACAGCAATCCGATTTTCAACCTGGCATTACCGAATATAGTCACACGTGACCGAATGTTTGCAGCCATTTTCGCAAACAAATGCTTAAAGGTGTCGGCACCAGGTGTTTCACCCTTTTGTTGCGGCAGAAAGCAACTATGGTACGCATGGCAGTTAGCCAGCATTCAGTTGCTGGTATACTTCAGTTCACGCACTTCTCGAAACAGCTGCATTTAACAGCACGTACTGCGCCAGCCAGAAACGCGACAAGTTGTCAGTTTGAGCCCCACCGCAGCCGAGTAATCAAACGAAAACAAAATATTGCTGCGGGCAGTTAGTCGCAACACTCTAAACGCACCTAACTCCGGTGATTTTGTTAATGACAGTAAAACAGTAGTGCATAAGCACAACCAGTTCACCGTCTGTAGGCAAATACAACATAAATCAAGACACAACATTTCACCAACGTTCATCTCCCCAGCGTGCCTTTCTTCCCTTTAACACTAACAGGGCAGCTTTGTTAATAGTTTCGCAATGCATAAATCACCGTCAAAGCCGTCAGAAACCTCGCATCATCAACATGTATCCGTATATTCTTTAAGCGTAATCATTCATGTTCGTCGTTTTACCGGTTGCCCAGACCGCGAAATATCCGGTCACTGGTCTTCAGTAACATTGCAAGTTTCGTCGGAGTTATCGTATCGACCGGTATCGCCGACATCGTCGACCGTTAATAAATATCGCGGCTTATGACGCCGCCGCCATTTTCGACGTCGAGTTGTCACAGAACGCCGTTGTTCGTTTCAGAAAGATGGGCGCTAAACAACAGCATCAAACAGGCCCGTTTGGTCTCCGCAGTACCGAGCAGCAGACCGACGCTCAGCGGGTTCAGTCACGAAAGGCAGCTCGTTCGACAACCATCGAAGCCCGGCTGAATGCCATGCTCACCAGCAGCATTGTGCCAGCGAGGCGTTGTTTTCGAGTGCAGCCATGTCACGCCAATAATCTTGCCATTATGTCACAGAAGTAAGGATTTAACCGCCGAGCCCAACAGGGGCTGGCCTAATATCTGCCAGAGTTGCCTTCCTCAGCCATAGGTTCCGAAATATCCGGAAGCCAGCAACTCCATGTCATAATAAAGATTCATGTTAAATGTTATGCTATTCGAACGGGAATCGTTTATTCCGTTGACGGTTCTTCAGTTGTGCAGATCGATACCATGCTGATCACTGGATTAACCACAGACCTCGATTATTTACAGATCAAGTCAAAAACAGCGTTTGAATATAGCTGCCGAGCGGCGCGTAAGACTTAAACTGTCAATCGTCAGGGAAACAAAGTCAATATAGCGCGCCAAATAGCTTTCCAAGCAATTTCAACCGATGATTACCGCCCACAAAGTGTTCAACTTCAAATTTCAAATCAGAGTTTGCCTGCCTGACGGCCAATCAGCAATATTCCATCTACGTGAAGCAGTATTGCGCCGATCGCGTCACCGGATCAGCCTGATCAACCAGTTAATCACCATCTTTTCCGTTCCGACAAATCATTGCCGCCGAACATCATAGCCTAACCCCGTAAGACAGTCGTCGTATATCAAGGGCGTTCGGTTACGCCGATGATTCAAACCAAACGACAAGCCCAGAATTAAAGCAATGGGGAGTCAATAACAATAAGAGATTTAACAACCCATTTCATTGGCATTAATACAATATTTAATGTCAATAACAAAGTATCGGTTGTGCGTATATTGTACTTTCGTTTTAACATTGATCTACTCAGTGAAGAAATGCGTTTGATTAGATCGAACAAGCATATTGCAACAGACAGAATAGTACGTCGCGCCAAAACATTAACCGTTTCGACGTTACGTCCGGTTCTCACAAAGCAAACGATTCCGGCGAAATTCCGGAAGGTAATCACCGCTTAAAGTTAATGCGCCAATAATGGACATTGTCAAATTACGTAATTATTGAACGCCGCGTTCGACAGGCGCGTTTCACTGGTTTTCGTCGATAATAGCCGAATTGAAACAGGCATCTATCAGCCATTGGTTTCGATTGTCGGGTGGCGCTCCAGATTGTCGATATAATATGATAGTGGTTACACCAGTCATCATAGCCATCAATCATATTTGTTGCGAAAAGATAGACTTTGACGATCGACAGCGTGATTTCGGTCAACGTTATTCAGCCGTTACCGACGCAATGGATGATGACGCCGATAGCTTTACGTCACGTGATGGCAGTTTCGAAAGTTACGCAAAGTCTGTTGAAGGTGGCGATAGGATCAATCTGCTCAGATATATTTCACGTAGCCGTCGAATGACAAAATGAATTTACCAGAAGCCTTTACCTTGGTAGTAACATACCGAATAAAGCCGATCAAAATGTTTGAAATCAGGTTAATTTTACCGAGAGCCTAACCGACCGTGAATGTCGTTTTTGCGTCATATATTGAACGAATAGCCGATTTCGACGTCGATATTTTGCGCTTTCGACCGCCCAGCGAACGTCGTTAACGACGTAGCTCGTGGCGTCAAAACGTCGTCTGCCGCGTCAAAGTTCAATATGGCAATAATGCGCAGCTCATTTCAGTATCCGCCGGAATTCAAAGCTAAGCAAGTCCATATTCACCATTTTAAACGACGCAAGGCGATATGTTCTATAGCCAAGCCGCCAGTATCGCTGTTCCGGTTCACGTTCGTCGCGTTATCGCAATTTCGTTCAACAATAGCGCCAGCGCCTTTCGCCGGGCGCTACATGCGATCAGCTGTCTCGACAATACCAAAGCACGGAAAACAGAAAACCGCCTGTGTCGATTTCCGCATCCCCAAAATACCGCAGCACATGTCAAAATAATTAATAATGCCTAACCGGGCGTTCGAAGGGGTTCGGATGAAGAAGTTATTGTTACCGTAAACGCTAAAACTTTGCGTCGAAGAATAGCCGAAAACGACAGAGATCAGACCAGACGCAGCAATTAAACGTACCAAAGCCAGGATCGCCTGACCACTCGTTACGCCCAATAAAGACAAACGTCCGCATACTATGCCATGCAGCCGAATGGTCTGCCGATCACTATTCATATCACATTTAATCACGTCCGGCCAACAATCGCCCGGCTCGTTTACATTCACCCTCCCGGCCCGCTCTTTGCGATAGCGAGTTAATTACGGCAGCCGGCCAATCCTTCCTCGCTGTGCCGCCCGTCGTTTATAATGAAGCCAAGTCTACCAAATTTATCACCAAAAGTCATTTGCCGGCGTTGTCATCACGCTAACACCATTCTGGTTAAAATATTCGCTTCCTGTTTCGACTTCGTTCATTAAAGTTTCACTGTTCTCAAAAGTCCTTCTTTTGCCATTTCGAGCCTCACTTTGTGCCGAACTTCTAACAGATACCGGTTGAGCACATTACTCAAGTTCGTAGACATAACGTGAAAAACAAAGTACTTTCAGATCGACGGCACCATCAATGAATCGAAATGTCGATGTTACAGGATGATCACGGTACTGATATTTGCCGCAAGCAGAATACAATGAAAGTCGGGTGGTTGACATGCAGACGACGTCGACAGTTACAGGACGACGGTGAAATACAGGACGACGACGCCGGTGTTGCGCATTTGCATTTATCGCCGATGTGGATTACAAACACAGCCAGGATGACGTCGGTAAGCCGTCATTGTTACGGATTAACATGGGTATTAAGTGATTATCACAGCCGTAGACGACGATATGTTATGATGATTGCGCGGGACGTCGGTATAAAGTTGTTATGACGACGTCAATAAAATGGTGATGACGTCGATAGCTGCGTAGATTATCGACGACATCGACGATGATGACCAGACCACGATGATCGGTATCGACGAACGATACGATGATGCACCACGATGACGGCATCGACCGATTATTTGATAGAGTTTGATGAGACGTCGGCTTAAACCGATTATCGTCACGCCATGACAACGCCGCAATCAGCCGAGACGCAGCGTTACGAAAACTGGTTTATGCTGAAAGCGATTGATGGCCCGTGAATTCACCATAGTGTTCACGATAGTCAATTATAATAACATCGTTGGCAAAGTAAAATCATCGCCCGGATTGTAACTTTATCAACCGCCGATACACCGACGTCGCGGTATCAATTCCTGGTGAAAGAGCTCTTCAAGAAATACAGTTCGCGCCATCATTAAGGCGTGGAAAGTCTATTCCCGAAATATCGTAGTTGGTAGCAGAGATTCGCTTCGGCCCACCGTTCGTACAGCGTGCCTTTATTACTTCATACAAAGTGTTGTTTAAATCGCATTAAAGACAAATTTGTCAAAGCCAAGCGATACCGATGACAATCTAAGTCAGAAAATAACGACGGTACGGTGACAAATTAAAGACCGCGCCATAACGCATGCCGTTCTGAGCTGATAAATTTTGCCGTCAGAAAAATAACGAAGCCTGACGATCAATATCCCAGTCTTCCGTCGTTATCCGGCATCAACGCAAACCGGCTAAATATGAACGCGCGCACAGCGCAAGCCCAGATCGCGCGGACCAAGATGAAATGACACTTCCACGACATTGCGGAATGCAAACACGTTAACGCCGTCGCGTCGCCGAAAACTGCGAAACGAATCAAACGCACGACCAGCCGCGCGAAAGCGTTCCAGTCCTGACGCAGCAGCATGCCCATATTTACAACTTATCACGCACGCATCGTCGCTGGCATTGCGACGTATCGCAAAAGCGTTCGATCACGGCGCACCAAAGCGACGCCAATTATCGCGACATTAAAAGCGCACATTGTCGTTCATAGCGTCGTCGCACCAATGGCAGAACAGAGAAAACGGCAGCCATGGACGATCGCCCGGCGCATTGCTTATCGACGGACGACGTAAATACAGCGACGACGATGCGCGTAGGTTTGTAACGTTAAAGACAAAATGGCGCAGACATTGACAGTCGTTGCCGTCAGCAGCCTGAAATATTTGCGCTTACGCACCAGTTCGCCCTATAAGCCGTCCGCTATCGCGACAACCGCTCCGGCATGAAATGATTTGTCAGCCACACAGCCGCCTGTCACCAGCCCGACAGAAGACGAAAACAATCAATAAACGTTGTTCAACGCACGATCATCGGTCGGAATGTGTCGCAGTTTCTCGTAAACATCCAGTTCCGGCAACTTATCTTCAGTTACGCCATCGTATCAACGACCGTCAGCCGATTTTCACGCGGACGCCGCCAATCGCGACCGTCCGGTCCGACCGGTTCGATACAGACCGTCATGCCGGAATATCAGCAGTAAAAATCCAAACTCACCACCACCATAAACATCCGATACTGGGACGCTGAAATTACAGTGCTGATCCGCCATCGCGATAATTACATCAAGCCAGATCAGGCCGAAACCATACGTTTATTATCAATCGTCGCTCGGCCGATCATCTTCGATTACCAGCAACCTGGTCGATGTTCATTCGACGTATACTTGCACCGCATGATTTGGTTATCTCCGTGCCAGCCGTCGTTCATGTTCGTAGTTAACATTAACAGTATCGCAGTTAAAGTTCAATATCAGCGAGAGTCTTCGTTTCGATAACGACATTAGTAACTAGTATCGTGCTACGACAATAATATCTTAACGCCGGTAACGGCATCAATCTACCATCTGGCTTACCACGATGGACTAGTGAAGGAAAGCGAGTTCCAGCAATACACGGCAGCCACTGTGAAAGTTCCGTGACGAAAATCATCAAATTACCGGTCATTCACGTCAGAATAAAACCGTTACTGGCCGCCGCTTCAAAATCCCCAAAATTGTTATCACCGTGTCACATAATCGCTTTCAGTGGGATGCGCAAGATTATCAGTCGCTCAAAACAGATCAGACCACAGACATATCACGTCATTGCGGCGATTTATGACCCGACGTCGTTCGTTACTGAAGAGGGCATCCCAAAGATTACGCTGGTGCGCCGAATGCGTCCAAATTCGATCATCTAATACGTCTTTTTCATAAAGTTTACAGCCGAGACATGCAAAAATGACACCATAGAAAGCCCAATCAGTCGTATTAACGTTCAAACAACAGGTAGCACGACCGAAAGACAGACCGGCACATTCGTAACTGTCATCGTTTACCCCACCCAAAGGATTTATCTGATTCGTTTATTCAATGTTCGAAGATCACCGCCCTGTCTGTTTCGAACATCATAGCGACCACGTATCAGTCATCCGCTATTCACCGGGTCGATTCGGTACGTCGCCGCATCTATCGTCAGTCGTTCGCGTCAACGCTAAAACCTGAAATCGTCACTGGGACCAAAGTTCATTCGTCTGTTCCATCGAACAAGTCGAACCATTTCACCCATATCATCGCCATCATTGCTGCCCGGCGATAAATCGCCGATCAACGCAGCGTCACTTTCCATCGTTAAAATCGAAGTGACGCAATATGCTTAAATCCGTCTCCGAAACCGCATTCTTTCGATGCACGATCAATACGCGATTTGCCGCCCGCCCTTGTCCGCTTATCCGTGCCTATTCAAACTTTTAATCAATAACAAGAAGACGTTTGTTAGGTTGTTGCTTCGTCATTGCGATTTGCTTCAGGAGATCAGGTCAGCCCGTCGTCGCGCGCCCAATCAGTTCGCATCGCTTCTATCAATGCGAATCGGTCCAAAACGTTCATTGGCAACCACCAATCATCACCAATCATACGCAACAATCATCCTCGACCATCATGCTTCGAACGTTTTCCGATTCAAAGATGAAGAAGATGCCGACAGCAGTACAACGAACCCGTGATCAAACCGTGAAGCCCTCGTCGTCATCACGCACAGTATCTTCAATAAAGCGACCGCGCGAGTCATGAAAACACGTTCGACAAAACTGATCGCATCGCGTTGACGCTCGTTTGTGAGGGCGTAAATATTGAAAGCGCCAGCCGTCACGATGAATTTCGATTCCTTCACAACAATAAAGCCGTTCATTGAAGCCGCCGTTGAATACTGCCGCGCAAACCAACCAGTCGTCAAACAACCGCATTCCAGCAGCGCCGTAACGTCGAATAGTTATGTCCTCAGCCTGGTGGCTCAGCTCGGCGATTATGCAGGGGAACCTTCACTGGTTAGAGTGCCGCCAAAGAGTCAGCATTTATGAACGCAATCATCATTTCTTTAGTCATCAACTCCTAAACACAGGCATGGAGCAATAACTAGTAGCTCCACACATTGACGCCAATAAAGGTAAATCACTGCAGACCATTTTATCACCGTCTGGTATCACGCATAAAGCGTTAGTGTTCAGCCCAGACGTATTTGTTTGAAAATGAAAGTCGCATAATACGGCGAATCACCTGAAGAATGATACGTTCAACGACCGTCATGGGCGAAAGATGACGACCAAAACAACATTATTGCGGTCATTATCAAAATTGACACTCCGACCAACGCCAATCATTACCAAAGCCTTCATTCTTTCAGCAGAGCCAGATAAAAATAGGTTGGTGTTCACGTTTCATCGGCAATTATTTGGGGATAAGGCATCATCACCGAGCAAATCGCAGACATGCCGCCAAATTTTATCGTTCGCTGGCGACGCAATAAAGATCGCGTTATGGTGTTATCGTTCATCAGATCAGTGGTTCTGACCAGCGTATTGATGAAGAGCACCTTCGCGTCACGCGATCAGGTAAAGTTCGGTAGCAACATAAAACAGAAAATACTTCGCCGATCACGCTTCTACCACGGTCGGTACCGTAAGAACGCGCAGACCAGGAGATATCTGCCAGGTTTGAAAACACCTTTTCCTCGGCCGTATGACATTGTGTCGCGGTTGAATTTCCGTATTGAGTTGAAATCGTGTTGCCAGTATCGGCAGAGAGCACAACGATATCGGGGCAGAGAAGCCTTACCGATATCGTTTATCGAAGGCGCTCGGCACACCGAGTCTTCCTGGCAGGATCAATCGCATGCAAAGTCAGAGTTGTTATCATTCGTCATTATCAATGAAGTCAAAATGTCGAAATAATGCGTCGAATACGACGGTTGTTAAAACGAATTGTCGTTTCGTTAACAGTTTGCTGAATTCTCAACGCAAACATTACTGCGCAAGCTTGGTTCATTTAAAGTTTGGCGGTTATACGCAAATAATGGTCGTTTGCACTGTAAAATTGCACGTCATGCCTTATAAAGCCGTTGCCGCTTCAACAGTTTGATGTTCGTCAGTGCGCGGTTTCGTCGTCGGGCAATTTATCTCCGGCCCGAAACATCTTCGCCGTCAACTCCGTAAGTTCATAATAGGCCCGCTGTCAAAGCGTTATCCGTCGCCAATAATCCAGCGGTATCGAGCAAATGTCCTACAAACGTAAGCCAGCTGGTCTTCCTGTTTTGACGGACGCCAGAAGATAGCCTGATAACATCTTTATCAGTCGACCGAAGCAACGGAATAAAAGTGCCTTATCTGACCCTTATTCGATCATTTAGTCCTCATCGCCTCTAACGGGCCACGTATTCTGTTCGACCACACCGCCGCGTCGCGGACCGCAAGATTCACCGTAACCCCAGTTAAGAACTTCCGGCAACAGGACGTCGCCGCCATTACGGGTGAAGTACTTTTCGTTAGCAACAAGTTCCGTCAAAACAAACGATACACATCACCGCCGAAAGCTGTTACCCACCGTTTCAAAACCAACTGGCCACACACAAATCGCGTACTCTGCCAGTACTTCGTCAAAATAACGCGATCGCACGTACCGTCGTCATTCATCAACACCGAACCTTCGATACCACCACCGGGTCGTTCAGTCAGACCATCGCCATCAACGACAGCATCTAATACGCATCCTCAGCGGTTCGAATATGCCGGTCAGCCGGGCGAGCAATACCGCAACAACTAGATACCGTCTCCGCGTATCATATTTATACAGTTCGGTATTCAACGAATGATACATCAACGGATTAGATGCCCGGTGATGAATGCGAAAGAATCATATACAGTCTTCAAAACGTTCTTCACAGATTCAGAGACAAAACGTAACGTTTCATATCTCTTCGAACGGAATTCATTGCCGTCAGTCGCGCGCCAAAAGCGAACGATACCCTCGCAGAATAACAGATTTCGATCCACCATCCCCTTCGCACCAGTTCGAATTATTACGACCTATTCAACAAAGTTGTCCGGCAGAAGTCGACACGGCAACGCAGCAGTCCAGAACCGTTTTGGCGGATAACAGGCAATGAAAAGAACGCCGTTCCATATTGCAAAGCGAAAGTTGATCGATCCTCTTCGAGCCCGAGTATCGCGATGACCTCGTGTCATCAATTATTGATAGTCATTCGTAACGACAAGCGATTGAGGTGTCGGAAATGCACATTGAAATTATCAGAAAGAGTCAGTTCAAAGAAATTTATTTCACAACTGATTGACGAAGCGAAAGATGTATACGACGGCAACATTTATGACCGTCCTTCATTAAGGTCAGGAACGTTCCTGTAAACAAATGCTTGGGAATATTTGTAAGAGTTGAAAGCATGCGGAAGACTAAAGCTTCAACAAATGCTGACAGTAGCTGCCTGGCGAATGCCGTCGTTAAAACCGCACGACACCTGGGCGTCTTCAATAATAAAATTTAACAGCGTTCGAAGTTTTGCTTCAGTGCTAACCGAAATATTTCGTCGCAGCAACACGAGACATCTTCGCTTGAGCGCTGGCAGAGCGAACGACAGCCAGGTATGTCCCCTGTTGAAGCCAGACGCCGCCATCGGCTCAGTAATGCTCGTCTTTCATAGACCTGGGTAGTAGACAGAGATACCGCGATGCGCCAGCCTGCGTCGAACATGCACGGACGGCATGGTCCGGACAGAAAGTGCGCGGAATATCTGAGGTGAGGCAGGTGAAACAATATCATCGCGCTTCGAGCACTACCATATGATACCACGCATGCGGAAGCGTAAAGTCGTTAAAACCACCAAGACCGAAGCTGAAAGCCGCCACATGCCGGTGCGAAGAGCTTAGTCGTTCGACCGACTTCGAATCGTTGTACCATCGTAGCGGCAGCGATGGCGGTGTCGGGTCGCATCTTCTCTGTTTTCCGGCAGATGAAGTTCGTCTTTCCTTTCCAAATTATTATCAGCAGTCTAAGATCTATACATAGTTCACGATAGTGCAACACGGGTGCCAGCCACGATGCCTTTGGTTTTCAGCGTCATCGCTTCAGCCAGGTCACCAATACCGTCAGTACGCATACGGTGCTTCGCAAAACCTGGCATGCCATTCCCGCAAAAACAGGCTGGTTCGCGAGCTGCCATCACCCCATTTTAAACGTTGATGCCACAGAAAAGCAATAGTATAGTCATCGAATGGAATCGACCGTTAAAGAATGATCAGCTTCCACAAATGATCACAACCTTCATTCTTTCGAACGAATATAAACCATAGTGAATAGATCGACATTCAACGCATCGATCAACCACGATCTCAAAATATCGCAGTTTGACCATCCGATGGAATCAGAATAGATTCATATCTTTCCAAACAGCCAGACGATAATCGATCAAAACCCGTGCCGTCATATCACCTGAATAAATCATATTATTCGATTATCGTATTGAATGCCAAGTCGATATCGATAATCGCAGCCGCGTTCGCTATGTCGCTATTCCATTCAAAATTCCACTTTAGTTGACCGTAATCTTCCCAATTCAGTTTGTTAACGAATCCGGTCGAATGAATCCACTATATAAACATAACAATCAATTATTGGTTGACCGTCCGAATAACCACGCAGATCAGAAAACTACGTTCAACATTGTAAGATCAATAATAAAGAATCATACACCAACGACAGTTCGTTCTTTCAACGCCAGTAACGGTTCCATCAACATAAATATATCCGAAAAGAGTCGTAACAGGGTGATGCCCATAACGGACGTATAATATCACGATCAGCCGTCCGGCGCCCAACCGATTCACGACGCCAATCGCCCAGTTCAAGAGATCTATATCAAAGTTTGACCAATCGAAGTCAAGAGCAGGTGACCTGAATGGCCGAACTACGCGTCCAGCGTCGCGCAACAGCCTATTGCAGTCATCGACCGACATTCGAAACTATACGCCCCAAAGAAAACGACATAGAATTTTCGTAGTTTTACGTTTATTGCAGATCTCGGTAATTTTATGAGTCAACGAAATACGAAGAAATCATCAGAACGCCATATCCGCTGGTCAACCGAGATCGGTTTGGGGAAGTGCCGAAAGTCAACGTCTTTCCGTAACGTCGTTATCCAGAGCTTAACGGCAGTCATCTTCGGCGATCGAACTAAAGTCCATGTTGCCATCGCACTCCAAGCTCACCAGAAAGCATCTGGCGTTTGTCGCCCCAGTTCAACCAGGCTAACTTAAGTCCGGTTGAATTGGGGATGTCAGAAATTCTGGAGCGAAAGTCTGCGGTGACGTGCGCTCCGGAACTTCCGAAAGGAATTTTCCGGCGATGAGCGGTATGTAGATTCGTTCGTCAATACCTAACATCAATAACTTTCGGCGATTCCCCATCAACTCACCTGGGGACGAAGCGTCGGTGAAATGTCGACGTATCATCTATCTTCCGATCGCGTCGTCTGTCGAACGTGATCATCATCGAACACCACGCCACTGAAATTTGTTCGAACGGGTGATCATTAGATGCGTCGACGACGCCATTCGGCACAAATCAGTTATCAACTCAGCCTTTATACCTGGTGTTCATCCGGTATTTGTTGATTTGATATCTGGTATGGATAAACTGCGCCGCAGTAACGTTTCGATATCGTTCATCTTCAGCGTTATATTCGTCTTCGCCGGTTTAATTTCCGGCAGGCGCACGAAGCTGGCGAACATTCATGTCGGTATCGCACGTTGAGACGGTCAGTTCGCCAAATATCGAAAGATATGATTTATTTTGCGTTCGTCGAATCAATATTCCAATAAGTGAATGGCAGATATATCACCTTACCATCATTTATCATCCCCAATCTTTATCGCATTGCATGCATTGCGTATTTATACCAGCACGAAACCGAAAATCATGCCAGTTAAATTCACGGTACGTGATGTCATCATAAAGATCATAAACAGAGCAAAACCTTTGTAAAATGAACAGTTTGTTCATTACATGAAATTGGCATTGATGACGCGCCTATCTTTGGGAACGTATATATTATCAAGAAACAGCATCGAAAAGTTCCGTTTCGACAGAAGAATGCCCCAGCCTTGATTTAATCATCAAAATGGAAAGCGTTTGTAAATATTTTGAAGCAACGCTGATGAGCCAGTCAAAACTTTTGTTCATTATTTTCTTTTGCTTCATCAACGTTATCAGATTGCGTCAGAACTCCGTTTATCATTTGTTTCGCAGACTTCGGGAGTTGAAATCTTTACGCAAAACGTCGGTCTCAAGATCACACCATAGATCGAAACAAATCGCAAATCATCCAAATAAATGATGAAACATGCCACCAAACGACACCAGCCAAAATTGCGAATTGCCGTCATATTACGCGCAGAAATAGTTTTATCAGTGTCGGTACGTCCCAAGAATCACCGAGTTACCTGGCGAACCATTTTCATCGTTTCGATAATACGCCGAGCCAGCATGTTGGGGATCAGTAATTATAATTCGCTTCAGTTCATTCATCATCGTTCTTTCTGGTCGAGATCACTTCTTCAGTTCGATACTAGCAACGTCATTAGTTTGCGTCGACAGAATTTTCAACCGCGACAGATACGTCGTCACAGCATCGTCAACGTTCGTTCTAGCGAAATTCGTATTCACCGTTCAAAGTTCGTTAATCTATCACAACTTCGATCGAATGACGCACTTCGAACGAAATCGAAAAACCATATCGATATTCTATCTTCGGTTCGTCATTATGGTTCGGTTGAACAAGAAAGGTGATTACTGAATCACTTATCGTTACGACGTTCGCCGATCGCGTGCCATACCGTAAAAACGAAAGATGAGCCACAAAGTTTCCGAGCGTTTGAATTTGAAAGCCGAAAGGTTCGCCGGTTCGAACCAGCGCCGAGCGCAACACCGGTTCGGTACGCTCGTTTCGCTCACCGTCGTATTGATTGCATCTCTTGATTCAGATTGTACGGTTATAATTTCACTATATGTTTCATAACCGTATCGGCGACAACCGTTCATGAATAAGCGATAATTTCGCGTTTTACTGGCGTTTCGTTGCCGTACGACCTTGAAAATCAAATCATTGATTTGTGAAGCCTTTCGACCAAAGATAGCTTCGACGGACTCTGGTTTCGACTAAAACCGTAGTATACGGTGTTGTTGCGTTACCGACAAAATGTTTGCCGCTTTCATGGAATGCGCGCCTACGACAACAACCGTCCTCTGTTAAATTTGTCGCTGCCGAAACCACAAAATGCAATTGATGGTCAATTAGTCGGGTTTGAGTCTCGATGACAATATCGCATCCAGTCGACAGCCCGACCCTGAAAAACGTTGGCAAACTCACCAAACCATCCATTTCGTCGCAAATGACGCCAGCCAAATCAGATTTCCAGCATCGCGCAGATCACGATCGCCGCACGAAGTTTTCATGGCTCAAGAATTGAAAACACTTTTAACCAATAGCCCAGCGGTCGACGACAGTCAATGCGCAACGTGAACGCCGTTGGCAGGAAGAAGATCGGTTGCCGACGTCGCAAAGAGTTGTCGATGCGCCGCCGTGCATGATTCTCTGCGAGTAGTCAAAACTACAACAACTGGTAATCATTGAGTCGCCAGTGTTATCGTGCGACGTCACGAAGATCGTCAACAGTTCACGTCACTTCCGCTTCAGTGGTTGCCGAATCGTGGTTTATCGGCTTAGAGGTCGATCAAACAACGCTGACCGGTGGCCGTCATTCTTCGACGTTCGATATCGCGTCAATACGACGTCAATGTCAACGCCAGTCTAACGCCTGATGGACCCAGAGAATGAAATGTTTTAACGATCCGGTGTTTACCCTTCACCGGATTCTCGCAAGTGATGAGTCTGGAAGATGTGAACGGTATGCTCAATGTTGCGTACAACAGGTCGACAGGGGGTGAAGGGCGCTTTCGTAGGAACAATATTCGTACAAATGCCAGCTACGTTATCGGCGACCGTTCTTTAATCCTCGTCTTTTCATGGCGGCATAATCGTAGCCTACATACGAATGCCGCATACCGCTATCGGCGCCGAAGTCGGGTCTGGTTATCGCGGTCCCCTCGACTCAATTCAATGAAGACGCTTGGGGATTGGGAGGTCGTCGACCTCGAATTTTGCAGGAATTATGCTGCTCATACGGTGCAGAAAGCGTCAGGCAGTCGATGATAGTTTGCGTTTGGCAGTGTGAATGCGCGGCGGCCGTTATTATTGAATGAAGGAGATTCCTCGCATTTTTATGCTCTCCGGTGACTTCGATTGATCTCTGTACACCATGCTTTTGGGAACGGCGTAAAGCTCAATGAACCGGATTGGCGGTTGGACTGGCGTATCGAGCGGTTGAACAATATCGAAAGATCTCGGTGCCAATGAAATAATAACAATTTTAACCGACCTGGCTCATCTCTCTTTAGCAGTTCCCCGAAGAGTTGAATGGTGCTCTCGACCGACTATATGAATACGGATAACCTCGCCAAACAAAGCAGCCTGGTTTCCGTACAGCAGCAGCACCAGCAGCATCAAAGCCTAAATACGGCACCAATTCTGGTCAGACATGACGTTTCAGCCTGCGTCAGCCATGCATGGCAAGCCTGAAACATCAGCAAGAGCGCACCTGGTGACATCACCGTGGCCTAAGACGTCTGTTATCAAACGCCATCATCGCTGCCTACTGTGTCACCGCTTCAACACTATACGGGGCAGACTTTCTTTACGACGTTCGGCCATTTGCTCAACATCACAGCCAGCGCGCCGACCTGGCGGGAACACCGCCCGGTACCATCATTGGCTCGAAAGCGGTTGTTAACATATGAAAGACGCGTATCATCTCGAAAACGAAATAAAATGAAAACAGTTTAAGCGCCGACACCGCTTGTAACACCAGATACTTTAGAAAGTTCAACAGGTATCGCCGGTGCGCAATGGCGTGCCGTGATGCACGTGAAGCCAGACAGCCAGATCGCCCGTGCCAGGTTTGCATATAACGTCTGCCCCACGATGGAGGCGAAGATTTGGTCGCGACGATTTTACCGATATCGAAACGACGACCTGAATAGGAACGATCAGCAAAGTTGTCTATTGCGCCGAAACGCGTCATCGGTATATCGTTCAATTCACCACGCATCAAATGCCAGACTATCAATTTCAGCAAGTGTTTATGCCGTCCATTATTTGCTCGACAGTACGAAAGGTTATTGGGACGTATTGACTGACGTAGCGAAGGAGAACCGTCCGAGATCGTCGGGTAAAGAGTTGGTTTTGACTGTATCGGACTTCAACAGATGCAGTAGTTCGGTCGAGTTGTTGCTCGAATCCACGATAATGCCGTGATGTTGCTGGAATATTGTTAAAGCGGCGCAAACCAAACCAACAAGAGAATCTGAAGATCGGGTCTATCATCAGCACGATCTGATACCGATACGATTATTTGTCAACTGGGCGAATGAAGCTCGACCATCGTTGTTACGATGTTACGGTTACGATCATTTTCGACCAACGAAATTCGAACTAAATATAATGCTTATATGTCAGATGCTGCCATCGTCTATTGAAGAACGCATTTATGAATGAAGTTCAACAAAGCATTTATCTCAAACGTTTTATTTGCATACGAGTTTGATCAATTTATAAACACAACGGATCATGAATGGCCGTATACGATTGAAAGTCATCATCGCCAATCGGGGAAATATTACTATTAGCATCATCGATAGTGCCGTAGTAGATCAAATTCACCATTGCGTGCTAAAGCCAGTCGTCAACGTAAGAATATCGATCTCCACCATTTGATGACGTACACTTCCGTCTTTGTTTAATTATCCTCAGATGCGCATCAACCCTTCCCGATCTTCATGAATGACAAATCGAACGATTTCGCCTTTTCACATCGTATTTTCAGCAGAAAGACGATTTGATGGATTAATTGCTGCCCGAGCTTTCGATTCAGGTATACCTTAAACATATTCGAACACGGCGGTAGTTCGTAAAGAAAGCCGTCACAGCCGATTTCATTGACAATAGCAGCTCATTGGTAACGTCGCGATATGTCCCCAGTCTTTTAGATCTTCAGCAGCAGTAAAAGCGTTAACCAGTAACAGTATGACATCAGACTTCGTCATCGGAACAGATCACGAATCGTCGAAGTCGTTTGTGCAAACAAGGATTGCCGCTGAAACATGTTCGCTATCATATCATCGAATCATACGAAGTTTGAAATCATCGATGATCAGATAGCATGGTGATAGTGGTGCATCATAATACTCGATAATGAAGTTAATCCCCGATTTCGACCCGTAATTGAATATTGAGCAACAAACAGTCAGTCCGAACAATGCACATTCGATCCAAATTGAGCGACGGAAACTATACTGCCATCATGTTATAAAAGAATGAAGTGAAGACGTCTCTTTTCTGACGATCGCAAAGATTTCAGATACGTATATTCGCTCATGCTCGATATGCTCCGGCTTCCAGATCACTATTAACGATACAAGACGGTTCCAGTCCGGTTTAAATCATCATCGATCCATCTGTTCAAAACAGACTCGAACTAGCTTCCATTCGCAGCCGCATTTTAGTCCGCAGAAGATGAAGGACGTTTATTTTCAAACCGATTCGAGCAAACATTCAAAGACCGAAGACCAACAACAGCGACGCATTGTTGCCGAAATCCACGAATTTTCTCCCGACGTTAATCAAAACCACAATGATTGAAGGAACAGAACCGGCATCAAGATCAATTCGCGGAACATCAATAAATCAGAATGGAAACCGAAAGTGTCAACCTGAAGGTCAAAAGACCTATCCTCGTTCAACACCGAAGGCAGATTATTAACACTGAAAGATTGAAGACCGCAACTCGTACAAGATTTGAAGTTCAATAGGAGCATATCCAAGAAGACCGAAACATCAATCCAGGAAATAATAACCGATAGAATTCGTCATCGACTGATATCAGTCGGTAACCATTTCGATAACCAGCGTTTCCATCTTTGTCTATCAATGATCCAGAATCGTTCGTCCGTTGTGTAAATACTGACAAAATCCCAACCAGTTATAAAGCCTGTTCATTGTGCTAGGTCATCAAAGTCCGCAATAGAGCGAGACGCACATTATCTTCAAAAGTCGTTTCAGATGAAATGCGGTTCACGCATAACGCAGCACGCAACGGGGAGATCGCAGTGACTTCCAAATTCATCTGCGAATGAAATCCGAAGCCAGCCCGATACCGACGTCATTGAATCAGGAATAACGACGTCTCAAACAAAGTTCACCGCGTCCAACAGCGTTCACCAACTCAGAAGACGCGATGAAGGTATTCATCTTCATTGAGCGTCACCAGCGTCCGTTAACCAGACAGTTACTGAAATGAACAACGTCAGATAGATTGCCCAGCGAATGCGGAAGATAGCCAGGTAATGGCTTTTGGCACCGGCAAAAGAGTTAGTCGGTGATCTGAACGTAACACAGAGGCGTCATTGCTTCACCGCATTATCTCGAGAGCGAAGGTCATCAATCATAATCATCTTCAAACGACACAGCGTGGGTTAAACGTCACGATACCTTTAGTTTTAAACGAGACACGAACATTACCAGTATCAGAACAGATATTCCAGTTGCCGATTTGGTGCAGCTTCAAAATTAAGTTGTTCAGTGAAAGTTACCGTAATAGTTTGAGTTCTTTTGTTCTCTTTAGGTGGAAGAGACCTTAAACTGAAAACGATACGATCCCTGAAGGTCGACGGTTCATCGTTAAAGAGTTCAAAAGCCGAAGAAGCGGTAATCTTCACTTTATCGTCGCATTCATAGACGGTCACCGTTACTGACAACCAGCCATCAAAGTTTTAGCATGATGGTTGTCATTGTCTGTTTTGCACTACGGGATGAGCCGTCAATGGGCGAAATAGACGTTCAGGGAGACTGCTATCTGAAAATGGTGTTGCTGGACGTCGACACTGCCGATGCCGCCTGGTTGATCACTTCCAGTGGTCGTTATCGGTGCTGTCGCCGAATTCGTTAGCCAGCGTGCCGTTCGCTTCAGTTAATAAGAAAATGTTCATTAACAGATATTTGCCGGTTTATTTCATGCGTCTGCTGTTCACCATCGAATAAATCGTTAAACTGTTACCGATCGTCATTGTTTTCTATAACTGGTTATCGTTGCTTTCGGTTAGTTTACCGAGAGCCGTCGTCCTGCGAATAACCCAGCATGCCGCACGAGGGCCAGGCGATAAGAAGGACAAGACAACATTACGTGACAGATGTAACAACCGATTAATATATATATCCAAAGTTGATGAAAGGTTCAAATATCGACTGAAAGTTATTGCAGCTGTTGCGTTAATAGAGAACGAACCCAGTCGACGGAAAGACCATTGCGTAATCACGTTGACTGTGTTGCCACGCCAGCGATCAAAAGCGTCATAATTTATTGCCTGTGCAGCAAGCAACAAATATAGCGCTGGTTTTCCTCAAAAGCGTTTGTTAGTGCTCGTCATTGTTCTCGACACATTGCTGGTGTTTGGTCATACGATCACCTACACCGAACACGTTTGGGAATTAGCTCAATGCTTTAAAACTGTTGGGTCGTCATCCTCCGGCAAACAATAATATTAGTCAAAATATGTCATTGATACGATCGGTCATCGCAGCCGAGCGCAAGCATAAAACACCAGTACCGCCAACCGGTCAACCTGTCCAAGTCACTGCGCTCAAATGTTCAAATATAAAGCCATTTTCCATATCGTAAACATCAAAGAAACGACATACCAGTTTGGCTAGCCATCATATTTACAAAGCGTCAATAAAACATATGCAACAAAGTTTATCAATATCGACACTTCGCAGTCGCCGACCGACGAAAGCTGGTCATAAACAATTTATCAGCTAAAGGGCCAGGTTCACCTATTTGACGTCAACACACCAACGACGTCCGGTACGTAACCTTCGCAAAAGCAGTAAAACACACGAAAGTATCTGCCCAATGCCGCCGCCGATGCTCTGGAGACCGTAAGCAGCGGATCGTCACACACAGCCCTCGCGCAACACGGACGTCAGCGATTACAGAGTGAAGCCGACGGCATTCACGATCAGCCAGCCGTATCATCATAGCAAACCACCCGCAGTTCCCCTGCTGATCGGCATCTGGCTCTGGTATGGCAAGCCGTTGTGATTGTTTCTGACTGATCGCCTCGGTTAAGCCAATATTTCGGTGATTGGTGATACCGCGCAGCGTAGGGCCTCACATCGAAATGTACCGGTAAAAGCGACGGTCAAAAGTGTTCTATCAGCGTACCGCTGAACTCAAACAGGCGAAAATCGACCCTGAGCTTATGGCGGCGAGCCAGAAGTCAATTGGCGATAAATCGGCATGAATAGCACCTTGCATGAATATGCATCAGCCAGCCGAAGGCTGGCCGTCTTCCTGAAGACGTTAACGTCGTCATACGAATATTTAGAAAGCTCGTATGACCGTCGCATACCATTACAGAGCACAGCGATGGTGCCGGGTCAACTTTTTACAACTATTTACATAAAAGTTGTATATTCAGCTCAGTGCCTACTGCGAGCAACGAATGTTATGAAAGCATAGAAATGCAATATTATTAAGATGCTTAATGCATAAACATATGGATGTGAAGGTAGTTATAAAATACAGACGATTCGCGGTCCCCTTGCGTTAATCGACGCAACGAATGAAGACGCCGCGAAAATTGAAGGAACGTCATCATCGCCATCGCCGTCAAGGTAAAGTTTCTTGCATGAATCCCCGATAAACGAAAATCAATATTTAGGCGAACCCCCACGTTGACTTTGTTAATTCTGGAGACCATCCGCTGATTTGTTGACGACTGACGCAACATGTTGCCCATCGTTAGAATCGATATTCGCAGTACGCAGCAGACATCATTACCGGCGGGTCACTTCGATTCAAGCCGTTCATTCTATATAGACAGTTTATTTTGATGATGAAACATTGGCTTTTTTGGGTTCGCCAGAGTTCAGAAATCGATGTATTATGTTCGTTCATATGTCAGCATCAATCGATGCCGGCAACAGCATTTTTCGTACAGTTTTTATTGGGATGACTTTCGATTAAATTAACGACTGGTTAGTTTGAATTAAGAAAGACGTATTTTCACATACATTTCACAAATACTGGGGTTTGATCATCATTGAGTAGAGCGACAGCGTTGAGCCAGCCAGTTGATCATTACTTAAGCCATCGGTTCATTCGCTGGAAGTTGTGTTGCGAATGGTAAAATTGTCGGTCATAAAGTGATATGTTGTTTATTGTTACGAAACTAATTAGTGATCGCCGAAGTTAGTAAAAGATGATGTATTACGAAATGTTGGTCGCCTGTGCATTATTCCCAGATAATGAAATCGGTCAAGAGGCTTCATCGTTCAGTTCAAAAGATATCCGGTGCAGCGATAGAGGAAGAGTCTTATCGAAGTTTTCCTCATTTTGAAATTGGGTATATCAACAGATGGCACTTCGAACGTTCCTCGATTTTGCCGTAGATCGCCGTATTTTCATGCAGTTTCGTTATTCGCTATCGTTACGCTTGTGACGCACATCCGGCAGTCTATCGCGTTACTTAGCGCTTTCCCGGCTCGAATTTTTCTTCGGTAGTGTCTAAATATTGGTGTTTATTATGATTAATTTGAAGAACCGAAAGCTCGGTAAAATATTGCCAGTAATCGAAGTCCAGATATTACAGATTTCAGTAATTGATATAAACGCAACCAGACTGAATTGCGCTGCCGACGTCGCATAGAGGCAACCTGGCCTGCGTATTTTTCGTCGTATAACCACCACGACGTAAAGTCGTCCGCACAATGACGTTCATTTATCGAATGCGGGAATGATAAGCTCAGAACAGTAACGAAGTCGTTCGGGCGCATATTACAACGATTGATTCATCTCCCGATCATTAATCTATCATGACGCTTCCTCGATGCGGGGTTTTAATCGTCCGATCGTGCCGAAGTTAGCGCTGAACGATTTGTTAAAATATCGAAGATCGGGAATTAACGTCATCACCGAGATTGAATGCAATAAGTTCATGGACAGAACGGATAGAGCGAGCGGGCCATCATCGCCCTCGCGCCAACATTCCGGTGTTAACATCGTTTTATCGCCTATCATGGAAACGTACCGCCAATATCAGTAATTCCCAGCGTAAATCGAACCCGCCCGGCGATTTATTTAAACGCTTCAACCACCAGGTTTAGCCCGTAATAGATAATTCGCACAATACGGTAAAGGAGAAGACAACGTCATGGGTATACCATCGATGATGAAGAAATCCGCATCAAAGATGGAAAGGAAGTCTAGACGATCAGAAAACCGCGAACACGCAGTACGTCGCGCCGGCAAAACCCAGAACATCAAACCGATTCGAACATCTATCACTTCACCAAAATGGCCCTGCACCAACATCTTTCAAAACCACCGCAAAACCCGATTTATCAGCGTTCTTTCCATCTATGCCGCAGCCTACCCATTCAATATTCAGACCGTCGAGACGCGAAGACAACCGTTACATTAGCTGAACAAGTTGTAAATATATTTGATCAATTAAAGCCGATGTACGAATCAATTGAGACAACGCTTAATGATTTTGTATGCTAAAGTAAACATAAATATCAGCGGTTTGAACATTCAATCGTTCATTGAAAGCAAGCATGCCAGTATATCGTCAATAAGCGTATCGAAGCCCTCGCCTTCGAGCACATTACATGTTTTAACAGACGACATCGATGGTCGCGCCCGACGAAGGTGTTACCCATCCCGTCATCATCATCGAATATCGAAAGGTAAGCAACATCATAACAAAATGCACAGGCTCAGTTTAACATGTTAACCTTCGTTCGCTCGTCTCCATGCCAGTTAACATTCATCATCGAACAAGTATTTGCTAAAAAACGTTTAACGAACATTTGCCGGCTTTGCGGATCCTTGAATTAATGTTGAGTCGAAACGGTATTTTGAAGCCAAAGATCTTTGTTCATTTATGCGTCGGTTAGACTTTACCTTTCAGTTATCCTCGTGTTTTGGGTAATATTCACGTATAGTCACCGTGATCTAGCCGATAATATATCCGGTTCAAATCGGTCGATCGATTGGTGTTGATCATCGATTCGCGATCCGATAGTGATCACCATACGCCGATAGCGTTGAGTGCGTTTTGCGTCAAACAACAACTCTTCTTATTTACTACGATAACCTTAAACGACATTGGCGTTCATGACCGTTTACCACGCCTGAAAGAACCATGAACAATTTATTCGCGTTATTACCAATAAACATACCAGCCATCAGTTATTCCTCGGTTCAATGAGGCGGCTCTGCTTTTCGTAGCTTTTTCATCTTCATAAAGCATCGTTATCAGTTAAAAGAATTTGAAATGATATTTTTGTGCCGATCTGTCGATATCAGCGGATTATTATTCAGAAAAGATTAAAATATTTTCGATCACCGTCAACGTTATGCAGTAAAATATTAAACGAAACATTATTTGTTAATCCAGTCCCCAAACCCTTATAAAACCATTGCTCGCCGTTCTCAAAAATAGATGATTAGCCGACGTTTAACATGCTGAACGATGTGTCGCCCGTTGCGCCGAAGGGCGCAGATAATTCGTAGCCAGCGTCGCCAGCGAAAGACCCGTTCGATCACAGAAGCTCATCGTTGAATGCAACACCAAATCTTCTCCAAAGGCAAACACAGCCAGTTTATTTGGCGGCGAGCGTGAACCTTTTCCGACTCCAGCAGCTGTTAAATTATGTTGGTGAGTACCGAGCAGATCGCCCATGCCTGCCAGCCTTTCGGTTACTGCAAGAGCGTCAATCAACAGAAGTCGTTCGTAGAATTACTTAATGGTCGGTATTCGTCAAACCGATCAGCAAAGTTTTACCGCATTAAGTCTTCAGCTCCATATGAAAGGGCACAAAATAAACAGCAGGGCGCAGTCTCAGTCATTCATCATTTAAAACCATTTGATTACGTTGAAAACAATGTTTTCGTCTCTACGGTCTCATGTTGATTCGGTACCGGGGATCACCGACCGCGGCCCCAGTATCGGTAGAATATTGTAAGAAACATTAGAGTGAAAGCGAGCGACCTGTTTAGATTCACTCAGCCATACGATCGAACACCCACGAAACAGACAACCAGCGATCATCAAAGCTCGATTCACGCAAGCGGGGGACACATTACGTGTCAACGGTCAGCGAAAGCCCGACCAACGATCCTTCGCCAGTCGTTCGGCCTACGTTGGTTGCCAAAGCCGAAATAATTTTAACCGTTCACGGACAACGAGCCGGTATATAATATGCCGCAAACTGAAACCATGCACGTTCATCGACCACGCCTGAAACTCAGTACATGCAGCGATTCAAAACGAAGCAGTACATTCAGCATAATAAAGACAATTACGTGCAGTGGAAACAATTGAGTTCATATATATTCGGAATGCCTGGAAATGTTGAAATGAGAACAGGCATTGAGCAGCATGGGTTCAGCCTGTTGGTTCCGTTAGGTGTTAAAAGCCGAACAGAGTTTTGGGGCTTGCTGCTTTCGAGCGGGGACGTTGTACTGGGCAATGCCTGCAACAGTAATCTGTCATAAGTGCGTCACCCCGGTATTTGTCGAGCACGCCGCTTTTGAAGCGAAGACTCCAGCACAGAGACGCAGACACCAGAAATCGGGCTGACAAAATTACGTTGGGAATCGAACTCGCTGGCGACGAAAGCTTAACCACTAGTGTCATCTTCGTCGTTCAGAAAGCCGAGCTCACGTTACCGGTGAACCGAGAAGGAGAAACTGAAATTACATCACAGGTTGCCGGCATGATTTCGGTTTAGTCATAGCAGGTAGGCATACGCCACGCCAAGAATATGATGGGAACGGGGATATAGCAGAGATATCAGTATTTTTCAAAGTCGTTTTTACGCCAGCTGAGGCCGCAACAGCTCGACATCGACAAACAGACGCTGAACGCGATTTCGCAACGGGGTGCCCCGAAGAACGCGGAAGTCAACATACGGGTACGGCAAGGCACGAAAGAGAATGCCTGATTATGATTTGCAAGCGGTTGCGGTAATGACATGAGCAATGAATTAAGTTGTTTACAGAGCACGTTCAACAATTTGTAATAGAGTTGAACACAAGACCAGTTGGTTTTACGTTATGCTGCGAGATTTCGAAAGTTTAACCTCGCAAAATACCGAAAGATGTTATTTACAGTTCATTGGGAGTGGTGCCAGCCGAACAGTTTATTTCCGGAGCCGGTTATTGGGATTAAGCGCCACGACAAATACCCGGATAGAAGGTTCATTGGAAGCCGTCTCTGGAATACGAAAATGATGACACAACCAACAATAATTTGAAGCAGCCACGAAGACATCCTGAGTGTCGTGCACGCTGGTACTGTCGTCGACGCGACTGACAGAGCCGACTTGAATCACAGAACATAAGCCAGCCGGTCATTGGCTACATTACTTTAGCATGAAAGTTTGGCAGTTGGTATTCGACCGGCCTTATACATATGCCGCGACAGCAGTATTGCGTAAGATTATGAACATATAGCGGTAATACGTTATATTATAGTGACATATGATGTTATTACGCCAGTTATGCCGATCAACAAATATAGCATCGTCTTCGATATATCGCAACTTCATTTTAATTGGTTTCAGTCAATCAGTTAACACCGGGCGATCACGGGTAGTGATCGTCGATCGCAGTTTGACGGACATTTGAGCCGCCGTCGACAGTCCGGGTATACCGTCAATATCTGAAGCATAGCGGCGCCTGTATTGAGTTCGACCAGATAATCCAGAGTCATTCTCATATTAATGACCATACCAGAGTCACGATATCGAGGTGTCGTAACCAACAGTTGGCGTCTTTCTATCATTAGCTTCGACCTCACCTTAATAACAGGAAGCGAAGAACACGTAACGGTGTTAGTCGTTTGATGGCGGCCAGAAATAAAATCCAGTTCAGTTATGACGACACTTGATATTTTGATATCAGCTGAACAACGATTGTTTATAACGGATGATTTCGACGATGAATTTACCGTAAAACGATGATTTCATCGCACCGAAACAACATGGCGTTCATTTCATTAAAACGAGAGAACATACGTATCGCCGTAAACAACACATTGCCGCAATGCCAGCCGTAGCGACGGTCAATCCAATTAATGCGAATTTCATTTTGAAAAATTCGTTTTACCAACCACCACGTTTTCGTCATCCGGTATCGCCGTTCATAAGTAAATGCGTTGAGGAAGATCGAACTAAACACGCATTTCGTCAATATAACGATTTCTCCGGTCTATTTCAAAGCCGTCGTATGTCATTTCGCCGTAAACCATATTGCGGCGTCCCCGTACTTAGGCCGAAGTCAACAAACTACCGTTCAAAGAATATCGACACAGCGTCCAGTCGTTTTATTCGTGTCGACTGATATTGACGTTATATTACGGGCGATAGCGTTCGCAAGGGCGGAGTTTTATCGTCGGTCAACGACGTTCCGGTAGGGTTCCATTCTCTTCGTTTTAACGAACAGTGGTGCAGTAGAAACCGACAGCATACGTGTAAAATGAAAGAAAACGCAGAAAGGTAGGATAGCAACTGATGATTTTCAAACAACGAATATGGGTTTAAGATGTTACTCCCCACCGTTAGGAAACAGGTCATCTAGAGTGAGTAGTTATCGTTTAGCACATCTGGCAATTTTATGCGGGGACACCGGGGGGAATAGATCCCTGGCCGGTGACGATGACTCGTTGGAAATTGTTCGTGATCTGCCAAAGAAGAAAAATATCTGTTCGTGATGGCAATGTCGTCTTTTCATCAATTCGTTTCGAGATGGTTATTTTTCGATACGAACTGGTATGGTCATTGACAGTAAAGATGTTGGTCGTCCGGTAAGATTTTACCCGCTGGTAAGTCAGAAGTATGCCGGTTTCGCCGAATGAAAATTAAAGTTCGGTTTTCTTTGTTACAGCAACCTTATTTGGGCAATGTTTGCTGTAGTCGGATTGCGAAATGCCTAAAGCTCAACCGAACCTGCTGGCGACGAAGCGTTACAAAATCAGACCGTTTGTCGATAAACACGACGTGCCAGCGATGAATATGTTCACGGTAATACCTCTTTAAATTCACATACGTAGTCGTCAGACTTATCGGCCTCTTAAATTGGTTCAGGTACGAGGTATTGATTAGAAAGATTATCGATTGGCGCCAAAACTTTTCAGATATTAGTATTCTATTCAGATACGACCAGCGTTAGATAAGAATGAACACGGGAACACAGCATCATCATCGAAAGATAACGATTAGCCAGTTCCTCCGAAAATAAACATCGACATCCCGGTATAAAATGGCTCCCTTAATATATGTTCATTATTGAAAGGGGTTATCGTTCGATATGGTTTCGAACTGCGATCATTGAGGTGCTTAAGGTTTCCCAGCGACAACTCCGAAATCTGGCTGGCCTTTAATTAATCGTGTCATTCTTATAACGGCACACGAAAACATTGGGTCGTCAGCGTTTATTTCGTTATCTCCCCTTAGGACTGCTCAGCTCCAACGACCATCGGCCCGAAGTCATATCAATTTGGCGTCATGTGTGTTGCGATATCCCCTTCAATGAACAACATATATTAAGGGAATGATACGCATTGACACCGCCGTACTCACCGACGTCGATTTCATGCATTTATTTCGGAGTGGCTCTTTGGTGTGTTAATCTTCATGGGTCTAACAATGACCCCCAAGTTCATTTCTGACCTGATATAACGCTGAACTCACGTCAATCACAGTCGTAGTCATCTCATCATCTAAGTTTTGGCGCCGAGTCGATGAATGCCCCGTCAATGCCTCTCGTATTTTCCTTTCTTGAAAAGATTAATTTAAAATTGATCGAATTCTGGTGAGACTACACGTAGTAGATTCTAAGGTACAAACCTACGTGACATATCTACATGCTTTTGAAATCCGTCGAATGCTTTCTATCAATATACAAAACAGTCTGATTTCTTAACTTCGTCGCAAACAGGGTTCGATTCTCCACAGGGGCTTAACGTTGTAAACCCGTGTTCCGGAGTCCCTCGTCGTGATGAGATGTTGAGAAAACCATCATTTCTCGAATCCGACCACAGGGCAAACTGTTGCCCAAATAGGGTTGCGCAACAAAGAGAAAATGACTAGTTTCTGCTCTATATATTCGAGCGAAGCCAGCAAAATGCCGTCTATATCTTCCTGGCCTTAGCCAGATTATAAAAATCTTACGGACTGTTGAACATCTTGCAGCAATGTGGCCGCTTGGTTCGTATCAAGAAAATATTATCTGAAAATTGGAGTTATTCGATTATTTACCCGGTAAGAGAGACATTATAATGAACCTGTTACTATCACGAATAAGTTATTTTTCTTCTTTGTCAAGATCGCGATCAGGACTGTGGGTAGCCTAGTGGTAAAAGCGTTCGCTCGTCACGCCGAAAACCAGGTTCGAGTCCCCACATACGGAGTTCATTTCTGGTGTCCCGTCGTGATATCGCTGGAATATTGCTAAAAGCGGCGAAAAACATATTCACTCCTCACAAGAATGCAGCCGCAGCCGCACCAACGGTTAGGATAACATTCTTAAATATATTCGATTGTTTAAAAATCGAAAAATAGTTACTTTATCGGAAAGCCTCTGCCCTTCTGCGTAACCATTTTACACATTCTCTTTGTCAGTTTCTGTCGTTCGTGCTGATAACAGCAGTATTTGGCAACTATATTTGACAGGACTGACATCGCTTATCTCAAAACTTAACATCGCTGACTGGCAAACTTCACTCCACCCCTCACTCTTGACCGTTAAAGATATGGGGCGGTTTTTTGTTCTCATCTATCGCGACCAATAACTCTTAAGTAAATATGAACCGATTGCAATATCATGCGCGACTCACCTTATCCTTGAGTTCATAAACCCATAGCCCTTTCTATTGAAGTGATTTCTAAAGAAACCCTACTCACAGACGACTCTATCGTTGTTATTGACGATAAAACCTCCACCACTTGCGAGAAAGTGATATATATCACCCATGTGGACGTCACGCTAACGCGAGCACGTATTGATGTCCTGTTTTGTCAATATCATCAATTATGAGATCGTCGATTTACGGAGTCAAGATCGCAATAAAGAAACCGACTGGACAGCAAGTTGTCAATGTATCCTGGCTTGTTTTGTTTGACAGTATGGTTTATTGACACTATTTCGTACAGGACTCGGAAATATGAGACGTACATCAGAGTGGCATACATTTCACGAAGCACAGAGAACAGATTAGATCGTCTACTATTTACAAACGAAACGCATGCGTGACAAGGATCGATCACTTTCCATGTACATTTCAGTTATGGCGAACTGGCAGAAGCCACCCGCCGAACAGAAGAATGGTGGATTGAAACAAACCAGAGTAAACTTAAGACCACATTTTCAAAATGAAATTCGTGATATTAGTTGGATTAATGGCGTCACTTCTCACAGCCCTACAAGGTGCGCATGTAGTGTTTACATGAAATACACATGCATATTCCTCTCATTTTAATAGAAATGCAAACATATATGTTGTTTCACCGCGTATAAATCTATCATTTTACAATAAATTCATGTCAAAATCCCATCCGACATTTATAAAAACAGTCTGCCAAAGAAGGAGGTGTACACTTGGAAATCACATTTGACCAATAAAAATACGAAGATGCTGGCATGAATGCTTATTTGAACTGGGCTGTAAACAAGCACCCAAACTGTGCCGAAACTGAAATTCAGGATACCTATATCAAATACAGAAATAATCATTTCTGGGTCGTTTCCAGATTTCCTAGCCACCATCAAACATTGCTATGAGTACGTGTTCAGTTCGCCCTGTAGTAAAGGTGGGTCAGAGAAAATGTATCTCGTATCGTCGTAAGGGCGACCCAGCTAACAGGATCAGGTCGTCAGGGTCCCCTGACTTAGTTGACACATGTCATCGCATCCCAATTGCGTAGATCAATGCCCATGATGATCAATCCCTGGATTAATAAATTCCAGACTCAGTTAATTACAGAGCTGCCACATAACTGGAATGTTATTTAAGCGGGTTTTTACCTCGGACTGTCGGCAACAAACAAATAAATCCATCCAAACAACTTGTCGACAGTTCGGGGAAAGGGAGATGATGTTCTACAGGAGTGGCTTTACGCCCAGTGTTCTCGAAATTAACAAACCAATTAAAACAAGAGTGCGATATATATCGAAGACATTATATATTTGTTTAGTCAATATAATAGCATGTATGTATCATATGTCAGCTACTAAAATAACATATTTTTATATATATTTCATAATCTCACACAATATATTTATTGTTGTGTGTTATAGAAATAAATTGATTTGTGCTGGTGTATAAGCAATAAATATATAAAAGATGAGTCCAGATATTTTCTTCTTGCCAAAACTCCTTTTATATCTACTAAAAAGTAGTCTGTAATGTTCAGCCGAGATGAAGTAACTCTGACACATGGTCTGTGTGGATCCAAGTCAGTAAGTCTGTCGAATCCTAGCGTCGATGATTCGGTAGCGACGTCTACAGGCAGGATCTCTGCTGTCACTTGGGACCCTGTTGAGTTTTAACTTCGGTAGCTGACTGTTCTTTACAGCATTCGCACAACCTCAAACACATTCGGATGTGTCTTCGCCATGGCAACATACTTGATGATTTTGTTGTGCCAACCTTCCAAATTATTGTTAGTTCTGTGGCTCCATCATTTTCAAAATGATTCCAAGTTAGCTGAGTCCATGGACCTTCTATCCAGGTGGTAGTAACGTAATCCATGTGTGTCCAAATAAATGTTTTCAACAGCATTTCGATAATCCTTCTACTCCCAATATCGCGAAATAATATAATTTGTAAGCTCTTTATCTTTCCGGTATTTTTTTGGGTTAAACTCAGAAAATGGTCATCCTTCCACTAGCATAACGTAAAATTAATAGTCTGTGTTGTTCAACTCTATTACAAATTGTTGAAAAAGACATTCTCTATAAGTGGCTTAATTCCATTTACTCATGGAATCAGGCATGCCCACCTCATAGCCACTTGCGAATCACTAATCAAACATTCATAACCATTACTTAACACCGTCACGGTATGTTGACCACGCGATGTCGACACTCCGGGTTTTGTTCTGTCGACGGTTAGCAGCAGCATTCTATATCTTTTCATTTGTCGACAGATCAATTTGACACCGTTGAGCGCGGCGCTAAACAATAAACAAAAAAATAACAAACTGAAATGCAATGAGTTCAGTAAAAAACGTGTCGTCAACTATCTCTATATATCCCATTCCATCATATTTCTTAACATTATCGAGCATGTATATGCCTATATATTCGTAAATCAGCATGCTTAAACGTGTCCTTTGCCCGGCGAGAACCTGTGATTGTGGGTTCGAATCTCAGTTTCTTGGATTATGTTTCTCGGCTTGTCCACACCCGTGCTCGTGAACTTCGGCTTTCTCTCAGGGGCGGTGGTGGGTAGCCTAGTGGTTAAAGTGTTTTGCTCGTCACACCGAGAAGGACAGGGTTCGATTCCCAACATGGATACAATGTGTCAAGCCCATTTCCTGGGTGTCCCCCGTCGTGATATTGCTGGAATATTGCTAAAAGCAGCGTAAAACCAAACTCACTCGGCTTTCCTTAAATACCAGGGTGACACACCCTGGTGTAACCAGATTACTGTTAAGCACCAGATTACTGTTACAAGAGGCATTACACCCCGTATTACAAAACGTCCCATAAGTACATAAATATACCCCAAAGAAATCTGTTGTCAAACTTGCCAACACAAACACAAAGATTAACAGGTAGTTATGCTATATCCAATGTATACTATGTTCTCATTTCTATTAACATTTTAAACATTTGACGTCTGTAATAGAATAATTGTTTCCCTGCATGTTGTATGCTAACGTGCCATGTATTCCAAGTGCGCAGATATACCGCTTGTTTTAGCCGTTGCCGGGGTGCATGGTGTACACTAATGGAGTTTAGTCAAACAGCTTTCAAGACGTGGAGATGTAATCGGCAGAACAGCATCTTGTCTAGTACACGTACATGGTTTCGTTTACTATATCCTACACAGCTGGTATATTATATACGAAGCTTCCGTTTATTAGTAAGGTTTCGACCCGTGAAGACCCGGGTTAAAATTGGTCTTCAGCAGCCCATGCTTGTCGTAAGAGGCGACTAACGGGATCGGGTGGTCAGGCTCTCGTTGGCTTGGTTGACACATGTCATCGGCTATACACTTGGTGTAGATCGAAGCTCATGCTGTTGATCACTGGATTGTCTGTTTCAGATTCGATTATTTACAGACTGTCGTCATATAGTTGGAATGTTGCTGGAGTGCGTCCTAAACCTAAAAAGTCACGCCACTCAATTTAAATGTTTTGCTTACAATATTCTAATACTAGGGCCACAGTCGAGTGTCCCCTGAATTTGATGTTGTTGGAATATTGCTATAAGACATGAAGACAAAACGCATTGTTTTTCCAACATGTCTGGATAAAAAATGAGTTTTTTAAATGTGGAATAACAGGAGAACCATCACGCCCTATGACATTTTTATTCCACCCATAAGCCTGGCTTCCTTATAGAACTGAAAACTTAATACAGTAAAACTTTGCTGATCCGGGTTTGACCGGTCCTTATCTGGATTCGTGAACAATCCAGTCGACTTACTGGTAATATTCGTGAGTGTAAAGGTGTTCTGCCCCAATCTTCAAAGGCCCTGCAATTGAAAGTTGCTCAGAGTAGCGTCGCTTGGGGGCACGCCAGACACCTGCGATCATGGGTTTCTACTCCCGATTCTGCCCGTGAGGATCAGTGTATCAATCCTGGCTCCAACACCAGGCTAACAAGCACTGGAATTCCTGAGAAAGGTTCCACTCGCCACTCACAATAAAATAACTGTGGATGTAACAACAGGAGAGACTGAGTGAGTTTGGTTTTACGCCGCATTTTAGCAACATTCAAGCAATATCGCGGCGGGGAGACAATGGAAATGGGCTTCATTAATAATATTGTACCCATGGGGAATCAGACCTGGGTCTTCGGCATGACGAGCGAACGCTTTAACCACTAGGTTATCCCAATCGCCCCTTGAAACAACAAGACATTTTATCCGTTCAAGCATGTTAAAACGTCAACCCAACATCATCTATTTTTGACAGGAACGGCTTGAGCAATGGTTTTATAAAGAGGTTTGGGGTTCGTTCTTTTAAATAATATTTGTTTACTATTTTTTCATAACATTTGGCAGGTGGTCGAAAATATATTTTTAAATCTTTTCTGAGATCTAATGTCTGTATTTGTCAGATATAGGGTCATGGAATCAGCATAAAATATATCATTTCAAATTCTTTTTATTTGTGCAATTCCTTTTATAGAAAGTGCCGTGAAAAAGCCACAAAGGGAAAAAGCCAGACACTCATTGGACGTAGCGCTGGTGAAGAACGGGTTATGTTTCAGAAATATACACGGAGTCATTGTTCATGAACAACTTATTTTTCCGTCAGCAAGATGAAGTAACTCATATGACGTAAAAGTAAATGTCTGATTTTAAGGTTAATCGTAGAGTAAATAAAGAAGAGTTTTATTTGTTTGATAAAGGCCGCACTCAGCAATATCCCAGCTGCATGGAAAGCGTGCTGTAAATAAACGGCCCTGGATCTGACAATCCAGCGATCGCTTAACTACGAGCATCGATCATTGCAGTTTTGGAACCGAGGACGTGTGTCAATTCAGGTCAACGAGCCTGACAAGGGATCCCGTTAGTCGCCTCTCAATAATGTCAGGGATGGCTGAAGATAAAGCTCCAACCCGGAACGTAATGGATAAAAAGATCTTTGAACTTCCGATACCGTTTCCACATTTCTGGCATTTAAATTCAAAGGGATCCGTAAAGCCGGTAATGTTCATTAAACGTTTTTTTTTTTATAAATACTTATTCAATGGTAGATGATGCTCAACTTTATAGCCTGGAACATTTGCAAGGGCAGGCAGAGGTTCTTTTTATGTTAAACTGAAAACCTATTGCATGTACGTACGATTTATGAGTGATTATGTTTGCCACACTCAAGACCATTCTTCTTTGATGTATGATTGTTTGTATCATGTATTGATTGACAGGTCATGCAATCAGTAACAACACCTGTATATCGGTCCAGAGCTGCGTTATGACGTTTATCATCACGATAATTTAAAAACATGTAATGAAGATTTGCTCCAGAGAGTCAGGCTGCCGACTGTTTCATACCGCCAGAAGTGACTCTGGAAATGTACCCGGCCATGCCTTTACTTCAATGAACAGTTAGATGTTTACAAACCACTTGATAACATTTATGATTTACTTTTGCCTAAAATATATTAAGCGTTTAATATAATTGATTCATTACGTTATCAACTAGCATTGATCAAATATATATAATGATTCCGGTTGCAACTTCTGGTTTTATTACTGTTTCAAGTAATATAACGGTTAGATCACAGAAATACGCGTCACACACAGTTTCCGGACACATTAACCTCTGAATTGTACCTGGGACGGTTGGATAGCCTAGTGGTTAAAACTTACGCTTATCAAGCGTCAATATGGAAAAACACTGTCAATCAAAGGTTTTGCACGAAATGCGTTTTGCTCCAGAGAAAGATGTTTAAGCTTTTAAGTGCATTTTGGGTAAGAGACCTATGATCGTGTGTTCGAATCCCGGTTTGATATATTTCTAGGTTTGCCAGCAGTATACACATACGTTCGCGGTTTTCACCACAGTGTCAGCGTCTAAGACCCGCATCACTTTTATGCTGAAATATACATGGACTGCTGACCAGAGCGGCGTAAAACAAAACTTCACTCACTCCCTCAGTCGTACTTTATGACGTTGTCTCTCCTTTACCATGGTAGTGCAGATTGTCCCTAGTATACGAGGCGTAGGGGTAGCCTAGTGGTTAAAGCGTTCGCCTCGTCACGCCGAAGACCCGGGTTCGATTCCCCACTAGAATACAATATGTGAAGCCCATTTCTGTCGTATCCCGCCAGGATATTGCTGGAATATTGTTGAAGGCGATGACAAGCCCCACTCACTCACTGTATCTCCATTCTATTATGAAACCTACCTGGGCCCATATTCACTATTGAGTGACGTCATTAGTGACGTCGTTCTGTTTGCTCATCATTCGCTGAGCACAAAATATAATTTCCAGCAATCTGATTATCGCTCCATCGGAAGCGTCGTATGACTCGATATGGTAGAATGGATAATCGACACTTAATATGCACCCGAACCTGACCTCGTTCTCATTTTCTAGGCGCAGACGGCCTCGACTGTTTCCGGTGTACGTGCATGGACGGTCCGAGAGTATGCAGACTGACCCCATCACGTGTGGGTGGGGTGAGATATGCCATACGACAGTAGAGAGGGGAGGGCTTCTGATGGCAAGAAATACACAGCGCAGGTTCTCTAGTATACTGACGTCAGTAACGTTGAACCTTCCATAGAGATCTGGACACGTTTATATCCAATGAAGTCATTGCAAAGTCTATAATATCTGGATAGACCAGATTACTGTAAATATTTTACAGAAAGAAACAGTTCTTAAATTATCATAATAAACTTTAATAACAGGCCTACTCAGAGAAAACCGAATCTGCGAGGAAAGCATAGAAATGTACACATTAAGACGCGAATGTGCATACAAAACATAGCGATGTGGAATAGAAAGTATAGAAACTGCATAAAAAATACGACGACCCTGCAACTTTAGTGAATCGAGGACGCGTTCCGAAAGACTCGAAGTGCATCACGATAAAAGACTGCGCATGCGCCGCCCAATTCCAAAATGGGGAAGCTGTTGGAAATAAGACTCTTCCTCCTATCCTTCTGGGTGTACTGTGCACAGGACGAACTCTTTTCTTATCCAAACTGGACTGTACTGGTGGAGCTTTCCTCTTTGAGCCAGGGGTTGATTTCATTATCTAGAATAAATACACAAAAAACATTAACAATTTCTGTGTCAGTATGAAAATACACATCATCATTTTTACTAATTGCTTCAACGTGGTCACTAAATTTAGTTTCATAACAATATCATGCCCATATCACTTTATATTGGTAATTTTACCATTCACTTATTTTAACTGCTTAGATAATTATTTAACTAAGTAAAGTAATTAACAACAGCTCCATAGACTTGCCTTTGAAATACACTCTCAATGTGTGAAGTCAAACCCCAAATATTGTGAAATGTATGTGAAAATACATCTTTCTTAATTCAAAACTTAACCAAAACCGAGTGTTAGGCCTAATCAAAGTCACTCCCAAATAAAAACTGCCTACGAAATCTTGTGGAGACTTTGCCAGCAGCCATCATGTTCAGTTGAGGCGATACTGAGCCAGCGAGATAACGAACATAATAGGAAACACACTATAGTCAAAATAAGTACCGAAAGCGGGCCTACACTTCACTAAAAGTTGCAAATGATGTATTTTCTAGACTCTAAGTTCGTAGACTGGACACTACAACCCCAAAAAGCCCAATGACTATATCATAAAAATAGAAAACTGTCTCTTTTCTCAGTGACAACACAGGTCAAACGACCCGCCGAATTCAACAATGTCACCGCCTGCATACTTTCACGAACCATATTCTAATAATCTGTCGACTAACATGACACGTAGTCGCGAGTCAAACAAATATGGATAGTCATAGAATTAACAAGTCAACATGAGTTGCCTAAATAACATTTTGTTTATGAGTTATACAAGAAAAACTTACCTTGACAGCATTAGCGATGTGGCGTGTTTGCTTCCGCTTAGGTTACTGCGCATGTGCAGTCGGCGTGATGCACTTCGAGTCTTTCGGAACGCGTCCTCGATTCTTTTGCAGTTGCAGATCGTCGTATTTTTATGCAGTTTCTATGCTTTCTATTCCGCATCGCTATGTTTTGTATGCACATTCGCGTCTTAATGTGTACATTTCTATGCTTTTCCTCGCAATTCGGTTTTTCTCTGGTAGGCCTGAATAAGAACCAGAGAGATTGTCTTCACTTTCTTACCTACAACGTTCGTCATACGCTTTTATATAAATAGTTATAAAAAAGATTCATTGCGGCCATCAACAATGTGCACTCATTGTAATAAAACATTGTCTCCCCTGTTGGTCATACGAACTTCTAAATGTCATGTAATGACGCGTAAGCGCCGTCTTCAAGGAGACTTGGTAATTTCACGTAGCCAACAATGTGCATAATTATAATACAAAAGTTGTATATATTCACAAAATTTGTCTCCTTTGTTTATCATAATTGACTTCTAAATGCCATATAAATTAAGTCAATTTTTTGTATGTTTAAATCGCTTGGTTTTCATATATATTACTGTCGAACACTTTGCAGCTTTTTGTGCATTGCTTTCTGTACATTTCAATGTAAATTCCTGCACCGATACCAATCTGAAATGTACAACAAACTTCAGGCGATAGTCGTATCTAACAACACCTCTAGAGAAATGCCGATCAAACAAATTCTTCTGGGTGGACCTCTATGCGATGACACCCGCGTCCGGTGTGTTCCGTTTCTTTGTCAATGAATACCGTGAAATTTCCGCGGTATAATCACTTCGACGATGTTGTGTTGCAGGGCTGTATGGATGACAGTCACCGCTACAGTCTTCAAAACATCAACGGCAACTGTGACCTGGATCCGTCCTCGTGTGTTTACTGCTGCGAAGGGGAGTTGTGTAATGCAGCGGACACGTCACTTCCTGTTGGAATCATACTCTATGTGTTGACGTCATCATTAAGTGTGTACTTGTGTCGATGACGATTATTATGATTCCACTCAACACTTTCCGTCCAAGTCGAAAACATTTCACAGAAATTGTATCAATGTGTCCTTTTGTATTTATTTACATATATTTTATTGACAGCTTGTAAAATATATTAATAGGTTCAACTAATATAAACATTATGTGTTTCTTTGGTGCATGATTGTATTTGTCTCGAAAGTGGTTTGTACAAGTGCTAAATAATCCAGAACAGTAATTTTAATTGACTTTAGTTGAATATAGGTTGATGAGTTAACAGTGTGTCCTCGTTGTTTTATGCCGCACTCAGCTATATTAGTACAACACGATGACAGTCAAGTATGTGGCCTCTTTGATATGTATTGTTTGCGGAGGATGGTATTGTAGTTTTAAAAAGCATTGGAAACAAATTCCAAAATACAGGGGGAGTGAACTAAGGTTTAGCGCCGAAAATGATGTTTCAGTTAGTTAGAACGTCTTGTAAATATATTAAAAACACTGCTTTAATATTGTCAAGGGACCAATGGCAAAACGCCTAACAAACCTTTTATATATGAAAAACCTGAGGAAATTGAATATATTTGACATCTAATCTGACACACTAGTTTTAGTTATACCACAAGGGCATGTCAGATTATGACACTGATTCGTAACATTAGTAACACAAGTCAAAACATTGATTACGCAATAGTCTTCGTTTCCGTCTGACTGGGTTCCGTCCCATTGCGTAACTCTTAGTAATAAATTCCTCAGTCCAGAATTATAAGAACCAGTCCAAATCTGGATATTTAGACCAACGCCGTGATGTTGCTTCGGAATATTGCTTCAAAAGCGGCGTAAAGGAAACCCAGTCAGTCATCCTAACTGGATATATAAATCAATCAGTATCATTGTTACATCTAATCACTTGTATATTGCAACACTACGCTCCTTCTAATCCTTGCAAACGACATCGTGCAGCGTGCTCTGTCGTACAGCAGGGGGACTCCATTCGCAGGACGACGACTCCTCGAGTCGTAGGAAAACAAAAACCAAGAAACAGCAGGTCCCTTCTGCGAATGCTATTCGTAGCCAAAGTAGAAAACAATTGACAGTCAGTGTGAGTTTAACGATTTAATTCCCGTGTTGGGGTGGGATGGGGACTGTGTTGGGGGGGCTATGAAATAAAACCAACTAAGATATCTGTTCATGGACATTTTCTCATTAACAAAGCAGACAGCATACAAATGTACAATTCAGCAGTAGCTTCAATGGACATTACTGGAGTTATCCAATATGGGAGCAAGCATCAGCGAGACTGTAGAACGTCGATGCGTATCCGCACCGTAGCCTGTCTTTCAAGATGCCGAGTCTTCTGGACGTCCGGTAGCTCGTTCATACGTGACTTGTCGCTTGTCCGGTAGGGGCAAGAAAAAGAGGAGATCTTTGTGGCCAACCATCGCATGCAGAGTATAGAGCTGATAGAAGATAGTTGGTGTCAATGATGAAGAAGCGGTGGCCGGAATATGTCGTCTGATACGCGTCAGGAATGAGGTAGGGCTGTCTCTTCTATGGTATGCCAGACCTGCTTCTTCCTGGCACGGTACAGGACGTCTTTTCTTGCTGTGGACCGTCGGCCTAGCTTCTACCAGGGATCGTGTCTCATCTGTCCAGTCTCCATCTTTAAGGGTTAACACTCCTTCTTCATACAAGGTTGGCATCGGTGTGAGGGGTCGTTGCAGCCTTGGTTTTGGGGATTTTAAAGAGTCTCTTTGCACCTAAAAAGTAAAAAGAATAAACTATTACAATGCTACTGAGACTTAGTAATTTGAAATACGTAAATCAACATAACTGGAATATGCATTTTATCTGATTTATTGATATGATTCTGTGTATATATTATTTCACATGTCTCGTTTAAAATAAAGTTATGTGTTGTTTAACTTACCTTAATGTCGTTGTGGGACAGGAGGATGGTTATGGTTGTGAGCCTCCCTTCGTCAGGATGTCATCACAGTGGAAACAGTGGCACTGCAGCCTCTTGGTGGTACATTTCCAAGAAACCAGTCCCTCTATTCTTTCTTTTACCAATTCTATACATACAGCCAGCTATTACACATAAATATCTTCCACCACGTGCTGTTGGGAGAAACTTACAATCTATCTGAGCGTTTGACATTTCGAACGTGATGCAACAACCTCCATTTCTAGCGTATATATATACTCAGTTCTTTAATAGACACTGAAGAACATAATGAAGTGAATACACTTCATGTAATCTCTTGAGTTGATTGGAGTGAACACTGTTCGTTGCCAGTCAGGGCCTGTAGTCACTTTGAGATGACCACTGACGGCAGTCCCTTGTTATTCCCTTTGTTATAATAACATCAAACATCAAAGACAACTGGAGGTCCCACCTTCCTGCGAATGGAAAATTTGGGAGAGTCGACGTCCTGAGAATACTTCGGCAGGTATCCTCCCATTAGTTACACGCACGTGCCATTAGTTACACAGCCTCATACAAACAACTTTGACAGATAATAGTACATCTAATCTCCTTCCTATTACCTCGAGACGACTTTAGAATAGAATGACCCATACTTGTGTATGGTAAAATAAGACAAAACACTATAAGCACTGGACTAGGATTTATCAAAATATTTACAACAATATGGACAAACAATTCTGAATCCGACAATAAGACAAAATAAGAAGCACTGGACAAATAAGAATAAGACAAAGTCACAGAATCCGAAAATGAGGTTTACCGAGCTTAATCAAGTGTCCGATGGCATCAAGAATTCTATCGGAGACATTGCTCCCTTGTTGGAGTTGGTCTTTCAGTCTCTGGATACTGTACTCCGTAGGCCCTTGTAGACCCGTTTCTGTGTGTAGGTGGAGCTGCCCCAGTCAATTCCAGTAAGTTTGACTCTATCTGGCGGTCTCTGTCCTCCGAATAACGGCAAATAATCTGTATATGTTCGGGTGGTTATGAGGCAAGGTTCGGTTGCGTCTTTTGTGAAAGCCTTCAAGGTTATTTTCCGTGCGGGGCCCCGTGTTTGGTGATGGTTCCACAGGTGAAGAGGAAATCTGGCATCATAGTCTACCCAGTTCACAACCATATAATCATTGTAGTCTTCAGCACGGTTAACGTCAGGGGAAGAATTCATGGATTCAAGTCACGTGTCTTTCACCAGCTCTTGTGAAGGAGCGGTAAGCTTGCAACACGCCCAATCCATTGTTAAACATGTCTAGCTAGTCCTTGGTCTTGCGTCTTGCGCCAGATGGTTTGTGTGAAATGAAAATAGCATCCCTTCATCTCTGCAGGAGGAAATTCGGCTTTCACAGCACGAATGGAAGCTAGTTCAAAGTCTGTTTGAACTTAAGATGGCGCAAGATCTCTGTGAAGCTGTTCATGGACGTGACTTTTCAGCAGACTGAAGAACCGTCTGTATGTTGTCGTCTGTTGATCTGAAGCAGGGCGTATATCAGGCAGACAGGTACCGTTACCCTTCGGATCAAGGACTATGCATATCTGGGAAATAACTTTGACGTCATTAGAAAAAGAAGACATCTTCATAAATTCATTCTTTTTATAACATGGTAAACAGTTTAGTACCGGATTTCCGTCACCAATTTATTTTGGATCAAATGTACATTGTTTGACTGACTGACTGAGTTTGGTTGTACGCCAATATTCCAGCAATACTACTCCTAGGTCAAATGTAGAGATAACTTCATTATCAGGTAATATGATACACCACACCCTTATCACCCATTACTGCATATCCTGATCATGTTGAACATCAGTGCTTGTCACCGTCCATTAAACCATGCGGTTAATACTCATGCAGTTGGTCTTATGAACATGTAGACACTGTTTCAACAGCGGGTAATCCTGTTTGCTTCTCAAGTAACCTGATACATTCTGTGTCTAGTTCCACATTGACAAGAATCTCTGAGGGTGGGAGTTGTCATACCACCACTGGATAACGCTTTACTGCTGCTGAGAGATCCTAAAAGATAGGACTTTTCTAACATTTGGCCTAGGACTACAATATCACGGCAGGGGACACCAGAAATGGCTGCACACATTGTATCAATGTGGGGAATCGAACCCGGTCTTCGAGCGACGAGCTTTAACCACGAGGCTACCCCACCACCCTTCTACATTGTTTGGAGATGTTTAAAATCCATATATACCTGATCCCAAAGCTCAGGGCATGAAGTGAAAGTTCCGTCCATGTAAATCGTCTCTGCTGACTGGAAGGGATGCGCACATCTCTGATGTGGAAAAAGGCAAAAATCTTGTTGTCATTACCATCACTGAAGATCAGGAAGGGTGGTCATCATCTGAAGTCGTCGTCCACTCACCAGGCAGGTACGTCATCAAGAGTATGAGGCAGGATCGGATGGTCTTTTACGTTGACGGTAAAGAGAACTGCTTGTGCACTGTGAAACGACGGCATCAGGGGAACTTGATCTACCGCTGCAAACCGCCGATAAACGTATTGATACTATGGGTTCGTGATGCGTGTAGGGTTTTTCTTCCCCGATTGCTGTGTGGAAACCTCAATCATATACAACATTCGTGTGTTGACCTGTGCTCCGTTTATGTTTCTCGTGAATGTTATGACAAAATCTAAACTCGTATACAAAATAAACTGTTTTGGGATCATCTTCCAAAATTGATCCTCTTACAGTATATAGATCGAACCTCATTTACATTCATCCCAGACCTCGTTCATAGAATATACGTTTATTTCTTTTTAATAGGCCAACGGCCAACATGAAAAATACATCTGACATACTTTCAAAAGCGCATTGCCAACATATTTAGTTCAGATTTCGTTTGAACCCGTGAAGATCCGGGTCTTCAGTAACTCCATGCTTTGTCGAAAGCGGCGTCTAACAGGTGATCGGGTGGTCAGGCTCATTTCGCTTGGTTGACAAAATGTCATCGTATCCCAGTTGCGTAGATCGATGCTGATGATGTTGATCACTGGGTTGTCTGGCCCAGACTGACTGACTGGACTGAGTTTGGTTTACGCCGCTTTCTAGCAATATTCCAGCAACATCACGGCGGGGACACCAGAAATGGGCTTCACACATTGCGCTCCATGTGGGGATTCGAACCTGGTCTTCGGCGTGAAGAGCCAACGCTTTAACCATTAGGCTACCCTAATCGCCCCTCTGGCCCAGAGTCCTTTACAAGTATAAAACCAACTCTTACCCGACTTATATGGTTGGTTCTCACTTCGCCTACATCCAATTTCGCCTACATCCCAACTCGCCTTCACTAAGTAATGTAGGCAAATATGGACAGCATAAACACCCTTTGAAATGAATGAACTCGTCTGAAAATATATTTCAAGAGCATTTTGAAAGATGCTATAATTGAATTGAATTGTCATACCGATATTATATATCACATTTCATGTCTCAGCGAATAGATAGCACCACTTTGATCCAGTTCCTGAACTAGGTCAGTCAGCTGTGGTTACACGCAGTGAATACCATCTGTACCACAGTCGACTTAGGAAGGGTTTAATGCATTAAATGTATGTCACAGCCAGCGATAATCTTCGCCTGTATATATTACATCCATCATGGCGGTGGAACACAACGAGGCAGTAGTTCTCCGTACTATCAAAGACCTGGTGATCGTGAGTATATACACAAACCTAGCACGGACGTCACGTGCTTGTCACGAAGCTCACGTGCATCACGGCGCACATTTAGCTGCGCACAGCAGGGCACCTGTTGGTTTTCTAAAGTATCTAGTGATTTACCGTAGTATGATTTGTGTCAGCGCGAAATGACCTCATTTGTTTCGTTTTCCGTGTGATGAATTACACGTCGCTTCATACGTTAACTAACCGCTCAGAAATTAATGATAGAATACCGGGCCGTCTATAGGTCAATATATATAATATAATGTTGAGCTTCATGTAGGCATCAGTAAAAGCAGGCCGTCTTATTCTTGGACCTGCTTATTATCTATCGTCTTAAATGAATGACCTACAAACAAAATATACTGAGTCAAAAAAGAAACTTCACATTCTTTCTTCAGGGCACTATAAAAGAACAAGAGATGGTAAGATGGTTAAATTGTTATTATTTCATTGCTGAGATCTGTGTGATGTACTCGATACACTGACAGTGCCATAATCAGTTCCATTAGGCTACACCGCCGTTCCAAAACATGGGTATACAGAATGTCAAGTCACAAGAATAAAAATGCGAAATTCTCAGTTCAATATCGTGTATGGCCGCCCCGCGCATTCACCACTGCCAAACACCGTCTCCCTCATCGACTGCCTGATGCTTGTGAACACGTGGTTGGGGATTCTGCGCCATTGCTCTTGCAAGGCAGCGCCAAGTTCCTGCAAATTCTGAGGTTGGTTCCTAAGACCACGAAGCCTTCTCCCAAGTGCATCCCAAACGTGCTCTATTGATTAAGGTCAGGGGACCTCGATGGCCAGTCCATGACGTTGATTCCAGCGTTTTGAAGGAAATTTCGTGTCAACATCGCGGTATGCGGCCGAGCATTATCATGCTGGAACTGTAGACCTGGGCCATGAGCCGCCATGAAAGGAACGAGTTCAGGGTGAGCACCTGGTCGCGGTAAGCAGCAGCTGTGAGGTTTCCACGGATGACCAGAAGTCGGGAACGGTTGTTCCTACAGAAAGCACCCCACACCATGCAACTTCCGCCCCCGAATCTGTCGACTTCCTGTACACAACATTGGGCATACCGTTCACGACGTCGTCTCCAGACTCTATGCCTGCCGTCCGCGAATCTGAGGGTAAACCTGATTCATCGCTAAAGACGACTCGATTCCAGTCTCTCTGGGTCCATCGGAGGTGACGTTGGGCCCACAGCAGACGCTGACGTTGATGAAACGGCGTCAATATTGGCCCACGATATGGACGTCGAGAATGGAGATTGGCAGCCCGCAACCGATTTCGAATGGTCTGTGAGGACAGTCGACCTCTAAACATCTCAGCCCTGGTTCGTGTAGCCGGCAGAAATCTGTCACGTAGGTGACGTAGGACGATTTGATGGTCTTCTGCTCGTGACGTCACACGTGGACGACCCGACCTTGGGCGATCAGAAGTGGTGCCAGTTTGTTGTAGACGACCTCGCAAGTCATACACAGTACGACGGCTGCATCCCATTGCTCTTGCGACGTCAATAACTGATCTTCCCGCTTGCAACATGCCAACGGCACGTTCACGTTGCACATTTGACAATCGTGGCATTTCAAGTACCGTTAGAACTGTGGTTTAAAAGTGTTTTTTCAATTCTTGAGGCCAATGCAAACACGTGCATATGAAGAAAACTTCGATGCGAAGATCACGTGATCGACTGCACGTGCAAAACCTGATTTGGCACTAACGTCATTTGCACGACGAATGGATGGGTTTGAGTGGGTTTTGCTAACGTTTTTCTAGAGTCGAAAGATAGGGATCCCATTTCGGATACATAGATGTATCATCAGAGAAAAATTATTCATTATTTCAAATTACATTTTGTGAAGTTTCTTTTTGACTCAGTATATAGAGTCTCCATCTGCAAACAAACCTAACCTTTATTCAAACTATACTGAGTCAAAAAGAAACTTCACAAAATGTAATTTGTAGTGTAAAGGTCACATGCAACCAAAAAAATCAAACATATTTAAAACACAAGTATCACTTATTCATGACATATAATATACATTGCTGGTTATGAAAAAACATATAAACAAACTTATAAGCGTACAATCGCAAATCAAAAGTGCAATATTTTGTACTTGGGTTTACTTCCCAAGAAACGAAGCAGCCGGGATACCGAACCCACTCGGGCCATAAATCAATGCGTTTTGTTTATGGTGTATAGCCTGATAGGTGTTAAGTTCAAATTGCATGTGGTCAGTGATCGAAGTTGTGTATTGAATATTGTCATTAGCAGACAGGCAGGCAGACACATAGGTGTCAATAAAACAGACATTGAGTTTTGTCTGTGACAACGACATATCTATATCACAGTTAGAAATTCTGTCAACGCTAAATAATGACATTGCTTTTAAGTATCGAACTGAGAAAGTGACTCGGTAAGAAGAACGTGTGGTGAAATAGACAAACGAAATTATATAAAACAGTTAATCTACTGTCCTAACATATAAAAAGCTCGCGCCTGTGAAATATCAAGAAAACATTAGAAAAAATAGTTCACACTAAAATCTTCCGAGTATTCACCGGACAACCTGCATCCAACCTGCAGTAAAACCTTATTTCACTGCGCATGTGCTATGCGAGCGCAGCCTTCCAGCTGTTGAAAACCACTCTGGAATTCGCCCGCGCAGGGGAAAATTAGTGAATCGTTTGAACTCACGATTTCCGCGCGGTTTTCATCACCGTTATTTTCAACCATTTTAAGTTGAATTTGCATTTGTTTCGGTAAGCTCCATACCAAAGGTATGAGAATCTGCAAAGTTGTGTTTTACGTTGGCACGTGACCTTTAAAGTTTCTCCAAATACTGCAAAACAAAATGTCATGGGTTCTACTCTTTGGCCCGAATCCCGTTAACGTTTGAGCAAGCTAAAGAAAATAATGAAACAAGGGCCATAACTCTGAATCATAAAGTTTTGACTGGCTCATCAACGATTTGCTCAAAATGTCATCTTTGCTGGTTTACAAAACACTTGTCTTCATTTCCGGTACGATTGATTAAATCCAAAAGAACAAGGGCGATAACTCTGTCAAACAGATTTCGATGCTGGATTTTCCTTGATAATATGCATACATTCCCAAAATAGAAGCGCATCATGAAAATACTCATCATTTCATGTAGCAAATGAATTAAAACATGATTCATTTTACAAAAGGTTTTGCTCTGTTTATGAGTCCTATGGTGTGTATGTTTTGAAACATCACAACAAAACGCACCATCCGTAAAATACCTCGGTATTTAACAGCATGATTTTCAATTTCGCGTAGTGTCACAGAATACAATACCAATATGCAATGCACGTGTCAAAAGTTGGGGATCAGATCGTCTCATCGATGAGTATAAAAGGTTGTCTGTCTGTCGATTATTCACTGTATTTGAATATTGTTGACGAACGCAAAATGCCACGTCTAAGTGGAAGCCTACCGTCATATCGCCATTGGTTTGTATTGAAGCTGGCCAGTCTCAATCGTGCAGCGTTCGACGCATGAATGTTCACCAAAGCACCATTTCACGCTCTTGGAGAGATATCGCCGGCAGAGTGCGGTAGCAGATGCCCTTCGTAGTAGGCGACTTCGAGCGACCACTGCGGCGCAGGATCGCTACATCTGGGTACATCACCTGCGTCATCGAACAGCTATGCTAGACCAGTACCGCTCAACAAATACCTCGAATGAGAGGCTTTCTGCAAAGACCGCCAGGAATTCGTGTTTCAGAGGATGCTGGTTTACGTGCCAGAAGACCGTATCTCGATAAATCTGCGTTTCGACAACAACATCGTCGACATCGAGTTCAATGGTACACCAACGTTCAGGCCTGGAACCTACCGAATTGGCGCGTAGAATCTGGTTCAGTGATGAACCACGATTTCTATTGGAACGACGCGATGGAAGAATGCGGGTGTACAGACGTCGAGCGAACGTTTTAATTGACGCTTGCGTCCCCATCTGATGGTTCATGCCGGGACAGTGTTATGATGTGGGCATGAGCGATCAATTCGTCGTAGGAGAAGTGAATCTGGTGATGATCCAGGAACAACCTGACAGCTCTACCGGTACTGTGACGAAATCCTTTACGCCCACACTTCCAATCCAATCATTGATCGCCAGAGGAAGTTGTTTCTAACAGGACAAATGCCAGGTCCCACACAGCACGTCACACTAGAGACTTCCAATCCAGAACCACAACATCAATAGTTCCCCTGGCCCTCAAGATCACCGGACTTAAAACCCGATCGAACATCTGTGGGATGCCCTGGACAGACGGGTGCGACGCCGTAACCCTCCTGTTAACAAGCTTTACGTTATTCCAGCAACTCGCACAGACCCTACAGGCAGAAAGTGGGCTGCGATTGGGCAACACCGAGAGATTCTGAGACTTTTCTTGTTCGATGCCGAGGCGATGCTGAGGCGATGCCGTGCACTCTGGATGCCCACGGCGGTCACAAGAGGTATTTATCCAGCGCCACTAATATCGTTCCATGTGGCACCTAAACTGATCATGTCTCTCGAGTTGGTGCCAAAGACGGATAAGTCTTCTGCATTCTCAGTGTAATTTCTTTTATGTTTCATTGACTCCATAAAGCCTCGCAAGATGTTTCACAATAAACATAAAAATACAGTTGAAATTCCTATATGGCGTTTTTTGGGAGCGTATATTAATAGATCTTGCAACCAGAGAGGTTTTCAAGTGAATGTGTCCCATTTGGGGATGCAGAAAGAACTAAGGGAAGTAACTCTGTAAAACATTTACTTTTACACTGGGCGCATGCAGACCTTTCAGGCCCAGTGTCGCCCTAAATCTCACCTTCATCCTCGAAACTCTGACTCTCGGTTAGTCAAGGCTTTGAGATGCGATGGCGTTCTGTAAATACTCGTGTATCTCACCAAACAAATAAGTGATGGGCATCATGATCAAGACAAGCACCGAACAGATCAACACACACAATCATGATATATACATCCGTGCATAAAACAAGCACCAATCTCCGTATTTTTCTAAACTCTTTCCCAGACATAACCCTTTATTAATTTGATAGGAGCAAGCATTACAAGCATTTGAAAACGAAACATCATTGAAATTACTCATGTTCTTTAATTAGCATAATCGCCTATGTTAAAACAGGTGTTTTTCTGTCCTAAAACAAGTTACCTAGTTTTGAAAAGGAAAGTAATAATTGATTGTTATAAGCTGCTTCCATAAATTCGTTATTATTCATTATCCATTGTAAACCAAGATTGAGGAAAAAGTTACAGTCAAACTTAAAACAGTGCCCAAATTCTTTAAAACGCAGCAAAAGCCGCCAAACAAAACAAACAGATTTTAGCCAACATCAGTATCCATAAGAAGAAGCGTTTATTCAATACAATAAACTCAAAATCTTAATGATTTTATTCCAAAACCTTAGTAATGTAGCCTTTATCAGGTTTTGGTCAATTAGCCATCTGAATTGTTTGGAAAAGGTCTGAATCTTTGACATTCGGGTTCTTCCTGATTATGGATAATTAAAGCCACTTGATGTAAATGTCATTTTGGTATATAATGAATCGTTATTTTAATCAAAACTTAATTTAATCCGTGTAGCCTGATCAGGCGGAGGAATACAATTGGGGAAAATGTCAGTCCCATAACATTTTCACAACATATTCACCGCAACAGGTGTCATACTGGTAAACCGTCAGCGATAAAAGCTTTTAACTACAGGTCGATTACATTTCGGGATGACCATACCCTAACCTTTCTGGTAAGCATCACATCGTAGTTTAAAAATAGGTGGCGCTTTAATTAATGCACGGTATATATTTTTGCAGAATATCATGCATACCAAAGGTTTGCAAACACAATATACCTTTTACAATTGTGTGAAATTTGCAGGGCTACAACAAACATTGGTTTTTATAAAATAAAGGCATCATTTTGTGTTTGCAAACCGGTGATACATAAATGAACCGACTGCTTATGTGGAATATATAGGTCTTAAGGTTACAGCGCAATAGCATCAATTTGGAAGGAAAGGGGCCAGGTTTGGGGCAACTCTTCAAGATAATCTGCCCGGAGAGCGGAAGGTCGCGGGTTCGATCCCCTTCGACCGCGCTCATACCAAAAGACGTTAAAATATGGTAATTTGTTGGTCCCCGCCTGGAGCTCGGTATTACTGGCAGCTAAATATGACTGGTTGCCTCAGAGTCAGTATAATTTGTCTGAGTGGGGTATTCATGCTTCACTGCGCGGTAATATTGGTAGCTCAGTCGGCTAGCACTATAAAACCAGCTTCAGTCTAAGCTAGTACGTTGTGCCGCACATACACATGTATACTACGCATGCACGTCGTCATATGAGCGAAATATTCTCAAGCACGATGTTAAACCCAATTTCACCTCACCTCACCTCAAGATAATCTACTTTTACTTTTCTACAATCAGGACCATACTAAAATCCGATTTCATGATCGGCCTTAAATTTGCCCTGGGGCTACAAGCACACATCTACTTGTGGATATCTCTACTATACTAAGGATCTATGGTGAAGACAAACATTACTATAAATGGCGTAAGCAGCGTCTGAATAGCGCTCGGGACTGAATCCATTGCGCCCTCATCGTAACCCACGTAGTGGCTGCGCTCGCAATATCATTCACTCGATAAACAACTAGGTCGTACAGCGAGAATGTCGTATGTTTATACGGCAAATATTTCCAGTTAAAAAACAAACAAACAGGGTATATGTATTGTTAAATTTTTATTATCATTCCGGGAGAACCTTTAAAGATGTCATTTGGTTTTGCTAATGACAGTATTCTGTAAACGCTACTGTCGAAAGCATTCTGCTGAAAACTTTAGTCTTCCGCCTTAAGCGTCAATATCTTACAAATATTCCCAAATTCTTTTGTTTTGGTTATGAACCGATTCTGCGCCTGACCTAAAGATAATGCCGGGTCCATAAATGCTGCCGTCAGCATACATCAATTTCTCCCTTCAGTCAATCAATTTGTAAATTTCTTTAGACAATCTCGATAAACTTCAATGTACATTTCCGACCACATCAATCCTTTGTGTTTACGAATGACTATCGTAAATAGTGATGACACGAGGTCATCGCGAATCGTGAGCGTACGTGAACCTTCTCAGGTAAAGGAAAGTCAGTCTTTCACTTGCAATGAGACGAGGCCCAGCTTACTTCCGGTACCAGACGGCGACAAGCGTATATTGCACAGCCCTGGTTCCGAAATTGCGCGACCGCCATGTATGACTTCACTACACCGGATCGGGTTTTGCTGTCACAACTGTTGTCAGTCGGGCCAGTTGACTAATTTGGGATAGTTAGGATCAGAAATCGGTTATTCCTGCAAGGGTTATCGGTTCCTTTACTGTACAACTGACAGCAACAATGAGACCATTCGAAAAGGTATAAAACGTTGTTTGTCACCGGAAGTACTAAGGTCTCGCGAAGTGTCGTGACCTACTGAACGGGCCCGAATGAGGTACCATTGTTTTGAAAGATATATATAATCTTTTCTAGCTCTGCACGCATTCCTTCTATCACCAGGCATCTAATCCGTTGATCATATCGCTCTCGTTAGATACCGAACCATTCATAGGAGGTTCATAAATATGATATTACACGGGACGTCGTTTATTATTTTATTTATTACTCGCCCAACATTAGCATACCAATATCTCAGAATTTTAAATTGTTACAGAACGAGTGCATTACGCCTTCATAACAGGGTCACGCGTATGAATACATTGTCATCTATCATTGTTAACATTAGTCTATTTAATTTGATTTTTAGATAAACAAGGGGTATGGGGAAAAGGAACCAGATGACTTCAACTAACATATATTTATATATATGTTATTACACGCAACCAGACAAGGAACAGATGAATATGAGAGTTCGAGACGTGTTGTGAATGACAGCCGACATTTTAGTTTTGATCACGTTATTTTGGTCATGTGACCAAGCGCAAATAGTTCCGGCAGCACGCGTTGTTAAATTACACAATTTGTAATAACATTGTAGATTTATTATAAACAGTGATATCTTCAACGGGTGAGTAATAATATCGTTTATATTTTTTATTACCTTGAACTGACCTACTTTTGAAAAAACCATACACCTACCCATATGTAGCGCGGCTGTATCTTGCAGAAGTTCTGCTACAAATGGGTTCTGTTGGAATCTTGCGGATCCGACATAATGTATTGGCAGCGAGCGAGGCGGCAAACAGTGCAGATCTTGCTAGGACTCCGAGGCCCCGATGATTATTGGTCACGAGGGCAGTGGAACTGTGGTCAAGGTCGGGTCAAAGGTCAAAACTTTGAAAATAGGCAGGTATTATTTTACTTTTCAGTTATCCGTCAAAAAGATGTTATAAACTATTCCGGGCCTTACAAACATCCGATAAAACCGTTCACATCTACCCTCCCGTACATCTACCCCGGAAAACCTTTTTAACTAAGATTCATGAGACATTTTATATGTGACCATGCGAAGGTTAACAACATTGATAACACTCTGATATGAATGTATAGACTTATGGCAGTTAATAGTGTTGAGGACAGAAAGGTCGTTTGTTGGGGCCAGTATACTGACGTACAAAGAAAGTACACACCTGGTGATTTTCGACTATTTAAACGTAAACAACGTAACTATAAAACCAAACATTTTTGAAAGGTAATTTTGAAGTCACAAACATTGCGTACATGCTGCCAAAACACTAAGTCATGACAAAACACTTTGCTAATATTTACGTTGTGGTCTTTGTAAATATTAACAAAGCAATAGGTGTTTACGTTATTTCATACCGTCAGCGCATTTGCAACTATTTCTTTGTATTTGACTCATTGTAAAACGAATGAACGATGCAATCCTGACACGCGTACGTTGATCCACAACCGCTGTAGGAGATCGGGTGGCGATAGAGCCGGGCACCCCGTGTCGACGGTGTCAATAGTGCAAGCAAGGCGCCTGCCAACCTCTGCCCCTGGATATCAATGTTCTCCAGCCACGCCTCCTGATCACGGGAAACATCTCGCCGATACTACAAACATGCTGGAAGATTTTGTTTCAAGTAAGCCAATGAAATTAACCCGCATTTAGATGTATCATACAGCCAGGGAAAGGTGCTTTTTCTAAAACCTGAAAAATCCAGATGCGTCCCTCTGTGGTGTGAACTCTGCGCTGTTCTGGCGGGTACCCATTCAAACTAGCCGTGAAATTAGAAGTAGATGTGCTATCCATAATTGCAACTGATCCCTGGATCCGGAAGTGTAGCAAGCATTTTCTTTTCACGGAAGATCAAATTCTGTTTTTATGTTCTGCTACAGACTACCTGGATCACGTGACACTAGATGAAGGTGCTCTCATGGAACCACCTGTCTGTAGCTTTATCTACGCATGTCGCCGAGGGGAGTGTAACTCTTGATCAAAGTTACTGATCTGTGGAGCAGGTATAACGCCATAACACGATCTTGTTCTTTAATCTTAGCGAAACGATGCCCCCCATATAAAATTTAACATGTATGCGGTTACTCGGTGAGTGATCTCCCTCATCCCCAACTAGACCTTTGATATTTAAACGTGAACACCAACCTGTTTTATCTGGAAATATACTCTTCAAAAAGTAGGGGAACTTTTTAATTAATGATTGAAAACGTTTGAGATGTATCGGAGTCAATCAATTTTGATATGATAATAATGATTGTTTTGAAAGTGCATCATCACTTGCACTTCTTATGACCATAGTTGTTCGTACAGTAATCGCTCTTCAAAGATTATTGCGTATGACGTGGAATTTGTAAGTGTACGATTTCATTTTCAAACAAAAACGTCTAGAAACAAACACTCAACAACATACTGTGTGATGCAAGATGATTGTCAAAATTAATGGTCTACAGTGATTTACCTCCTTTGAAATGCGTCCAAATCAAGAATGGACCCCATGCAATGTGTATGGAGCTACTTGGTTGTGCACGTGCATCCCATGCGTTGTGTTTAGGGTGGCGATAAAGAGAAATGGTGGTGCGTTCATAAGATGTCTGTCTCTTGTAAGTTTGTAAACTTCCCTATCCAAATTGAAAGTTCAGGTTTCCCTACTTTTCTTCAAGAGTATAAATCACTCAGAGCTGAATTACCAAACAGGGACATAGCTGAGTTATTTCCCTGACATTTTACAGAAAACATATAAGGTGCGAGTTCAGACCGTAGCTCCGTTCCACAAAACGAACGTGACTGAGCGCGATGACTATCATAAGTCTCGGCGCATTTTAACCACTAGTAAACAAAACTGATTTTAAGTCTTTGATCGAATTAGAGCTGGGCAATCGTTTTCATATTCGCACAGTCCTTTATCTTTTCTCAGGACCTGTGGGACCGTGCATGATGGCGGGGAAAGTGGCCGGGGCTTCACAGGTTTTAATCACAGGTTCTGTTAAATGAATGTTGTTATACGCCGCAATACAACCATATCTCGACGCGCTGTAAATATACAAATCTGGGAAAAAAACATTCAAAAACATGAGGAATGAGTCAGGATATGATTGTACACCATATAATGAGTGAGTGAGTGAGTGAGTGAGACACCAATATGAACTGTTTTAAGTTATTCACGTGTCAGCTTGACACGGAAGAAACGCAATGCAGGCCCGGTCGTTTACTACTGTCGTAAACACTGATTAAAGATTTTACTGACAAACAAGGCCCAACCCTGATCTCGAATGTGATAAACAAATCCTGGCATGGCAAAGCGAGGCAACCCTGTAAACGTCTTCTTGGTAATGATTGTGACAGACCAAAAGTTTTGAATAGGGCCACAATGGGGTCCGAAATGCGGATCCTGCGGGACTAAGGGGCGGAACGTATACAGTAAATCGCATGTGTCATGCAATAAAGAGTCACGACATTACCAGAGGAGAATTTTTCAAGAGGCGTTCGCATAATATTCACATCCCTCCCTCTCTGGATCCGTACAGGTAGTGGGGCAGCTTATAGTACTGTCGGAAATAGAAAAAGAAATGTATTTTCACATTTAGATCAACAATTTATATAGGTACTATGTGAAAGCGTGAAATATCTGTTAAACTAAGTTCAGCCTAACTACAGTCCTTTCGGTGGTAGGGAAATAGGAAACGCAAAACAGGACCTTAATTGAGGAGATTAGTGCAGAAATGAGCAATGTGGGTTTTTTGTAAGTCCGCTGACTTATTTTGGAACAGACCTTGGCTTCTATGATGCAAATTAGTGCGATGATATTGTATTACAAAAGACGCTTTAGAAATTAGACTTAGCTTCATTAGAAACTTTAGCTGACGTACAAAAATATTATTTTTACTTTGTAAAACTCTTTAAGGATGTAGCTACAATGGAGTCTCACTACCACTATATAACCAAACACTAATGGGGGTCGTCTCAAAGCAAAACCAGGACGGGTGTCTCAGACGATGGGTGGGTCGGGCTTGGGGATAGAGATATCAGCTAAGATAAGATAATCCCTTTAGGTGAATTAAACTGGGAAGTAACAATTTACAAATAATACCCAGTCCTGTCGATCTTCGGGTGGCCATGCTACCTATTTATTTTGAGACATTTAATACGATGGCTGATTTAAGACTTTCTATGGGTATCATTTTTTTACATATCTCAACATAAACTTTATGAAAAAAGACATGTTAGATGTTAATCAAGATTTGAGATATATTCCAACAATAACAAGAAAACGCATGAAAATATCTTTGAGATGCCCCTTTGTGCCTGTAGGCAGCACGTGCATCATTCCATGCTCGGTCCTTCATCATACCTGGCCGAGCTGACCAAATTGCCATCTGCTGTAGTCTGATCTATTGTTTTAGGCAGCTATTCGTAATTTTTCCCGATTTTACGAGTAAACATGCTTTTCTGGATATCCTCTTACGCATCCCACCGAAAGCCCAGTTAGGCCGATGTGGGTTATTTCGACATATGCCATTTGCAATTGTGTAAATTTTTAGGATACAGAGTAACAGCCAATAACAGTTTTTATTCTATTTCCGACAGTAGTGGTAGTAGTTTTAGTGGTTAAAGCGTTCGCTCGTCCCGCGTTGAAGACCTGGTTTGCTTCTGGTGAAGCCCATTTCTGGTGCTGCCCCGTCGTGATATTGTTGGAACTCACTCACCACTGATCCGTCAGTGGATAAATATTGAATGGTAGATTGTTACCTACCCAGATACCAGCGTTAAAGATATTATTATCGTCATGCTTTGTGCACTAGTTTACTAATGTCACGTTTGTCAAGAAACGGGAGATAACTCTCGCTGACTTTGTGTGAACTTGCTGCGATGTTGACAAAATGTTAACGTCTCCAGTTTAACTACAGATATAGACGACAACAGACTGGAGATGGCTAAATCATGCGGTGCAAATCATACAATCAACGTGAATGGGCGCGATAAGTTTGAGGTTGCTAGTGAAATCGAGGCTTTGATGGGAGGTCAACCGGAAGTGACGATTGAGTGTAGCAGTGTGGACTACAGCCATGATCTGGCAATTAATGTGAGTCATGACCCGAGATTATCATGATGGCGGATCAGAGCTTATTACTAACGGCCGTTTTTTTTCTCAATTCCTTGTCCAATTATCGAGATGTTTATAGTGAGTGAGTGAGTTTAGTTTTACGCCACACTAAGCAATATTCCAGCTGTATGACGGCGGTCTGTAAATAATTGAGTCCGGACCAGACAATGCACTGATCAACAGCATCGATGAGCATCGATCTACGCAATGGGGAACCGATGACATGTGTCAACCAAATCAGCGAGCCTGACAACCCAATCCCGTTAGTCGCCTATTACGACAAGCATGGGTAACTGAAGATCAATTCTAACCCGGATCTTCAAGGGCTGGATGTTTACAGAAATACATACATTCCGACCGATGGGGATCGGATGGTCAGACTTTGTTTATTGGTTGATTACATTTTCAGTCTCTGGGTTTTCTGGTCCAGACTGGGTGACAGGTAGCTGTGATGTAGCTGACAAATCTCCTCACTCACTCACTCACTCACTATTGTATTTCAGGCGACACGGCAAGGCGGGTGTCTGGTAGCTGTGGGACGACCGTCAGGGCGGACCCTGCTGCCACTGGACGTCGCGCTCAGGAAACAAGTGGACATAAAGGGCATCTTCAGATACGTTAACTGGTAACATACTGACTTCATCAATGTCACACGCCGACTGTATCTCTTTAACACATTCATTGTAACCCTACACACGCCATCCATGTAACACAGTGACGTCATCCTTGTAACATACCTACGTCAGTCCCGTAATGCAGTGACGTCATCTCTGTAACACTGACGTCATTTCTTTAATACACCGACGTCATCCATGTAACACACCGATTTCTTCCTTGTAATATTCTAAGATGTTTCGGTGAAAGATCAAAGGCGCCGACAATACTTTATAAGACGATAATGTGCACTTTTTGCATTATGTCACAATGTATTGGCGTCACTGCGCCTTTCTAGTCTGCCCCCTCGTAATCGAACACTTTTGCATTACGTCATTACGTCACGATGCATGTCAGTTGTCATCGCCTCGTACAGCCTCCTACAGTAAACTACTCTGTTTCTTGGTTTGCAGTTGTTTCACGCAGCTAACATCACTGGGGAAACATTACGTTTATGTTTTCCGACGGTTAAAATGTCTCAATTCGACTCACAAGTTTTCAGCGACACGGTAACGTTCGTAATGTTTACATTCCCACAATGCACCGTGGAATGTCGCTTGACTTCTCAGCTTCATCTGGATGTACTTGATCTAAACTTACGTTGGTAGTAGAAATGCGACGTTCATATCGCCCCATATGGTTTTACGTTAATCACAGATGTAATTAGAATTCATTTAGAGAAGATATTTAGTCCGGACGTAAACCGTCATCAAACTGTTATCATTTTTTTTCTGGTAACGTTTGTCTTAACCTAGGGGCCAGACACATCAATAACAGCGCGCCAGTTAGCCCTGTGCGAGGATTCTTAATTTAGATCACCGACACCGTCGTTTGTTTTCTGACTTAGATTAATCGTAATTATCTTTAGAAAGCAGTAAATTTGCATCTTAGAAAGAATACAGTTCGCTTCTACCACTATGTATAGAGTTAGTAGCAGCACACTTTCACCCTGAACAATTATAACGTTAAAGCGTCCCTCGTGCTTTAACTACAGTATTTCAGGGCGAAAGTGTGCTTTATTACACCATACATGGTGTTAGAGCGAACTGTATTTATTATATAATTCACCAAAGTATCTACTGATCAATTATAATCAACACGAGCTGATAAAGCTACAAATATCCGAGGCTTCTACCGAGGATGGTTTTACTTTACCAAACGAGTGTTGATATAATTGATATCAGTAGACACTATGGTGAGATTCTAGTTATCCTTAAAAATCACTTTTCAGTAGTTTTCAAATGAAAAAATATACATCTCTCAACAGTGCAGGGTGTCATAGCATTGTGACGTCATCAAGTTCATGACGTCACAGCATTGTCAGGGCATTGCACAAAAATCTACTCTCCTACTCCTAGAAGATATCGTATGATCTCATTACAAGCAATATCTCCTGTGGAACACAGTTTTGATGATAAACCGACTTCAACCCCTTGTAACAGTGAAGTCATCCCTGTAGCATACCGACGTCATCCCTGTAACAGTGACGTCGTCCTTGTAGCATACCGACGTCATCTCCCTCGTAACAGTGACGTCGTCCTTTGCAGCATACCGACATCATCCCCGTAACAGTGAAGTCATCCCTCGTAGCATATCGATCGTCATCCCCGTAACAGTGACGTAATCCCTGTAGCATACACGTCGTCCCCCGAACAGTGACGTGGTCCTTGTAGCATACCGACGTCATCCTCGTAACAGTGATGTCATCCCTGAAGCATATCGACGTCATCCCCGTAACAGTGACGTCATCCCTGTAGCATATCGACGTCATCCCCGTAACAGTGACGTCATCCATGTAGCATACCGACGTCATCCCCGTAACAGTGAAGTCATCCATGTAGCATATCGACGTCATCCCCGTAACAGTGACGTCGTCCTTGTAGCATACCCATGTCATCCCCGTAACAGTGACGTCGTCCTTAGCATACCGACGTCATCCCCGTAACAGTGACGTAATCCATGTAGCATATCGACGTCATCCCCGTAACAGTGACGTCATCCCTGTAGCATATCGACGTCATCCCCATAATAGTGACGTCATCCCTGTAGCATATCAACGTCATCCCCGTTACAGTGACGTCATCCCTGTAGCATACCGACGTCATCCCTGTAGCATATCGACGCTCATCCCCGTAACTCAAATTGACTTCAACCCTCTAACACACCGACTTCATCCCTGGTAATATACTTTTACGTAATCTTGTAACACCGTGACTTCATCCCTTGTAACACATCGACGTCATTCTTGTAACCTTCTGACTTCATTGAGTATGGTGTCAGTCAGATCTAAAAGTACTGTCGGAAATAGAAAATTGTTTTTTCACATTTTATATCTTCCAACTTAGGTAGTTAAATATGAAATTGTGAAATATCTGTTAAACTAAGTTCGGCCTAACTAAAGTCTCAGTGGGAGGGAGATAGGAAAATGTAAAAAGAAGGATTTTACTGAGGAGAAATTAGTGCAGAAATGAGTACGCGGGTTTTATTCAAAGTCCGAAGAAGACTATTTAGAGTTAGACCATGGTTTTATGCAAATTAGTGTGCATGATATTGTATAACAAATGACACTTTGAATGTCCATTTTGAAATTAGACTTAGCTTCATTATAAAACGATAGCAGACGTAAAACAAATGTAACTTTAATACTGAAACTATGAAGGATGTAGCTGTGCATGGAGTCTCACTATCACTATAAAAAGAAACAGGTAGGAGGGGAAGTCGTCTCAAAAGCAAAACCAAGACGGGTGTTGCTGACAGTAGCTGTGGTCGGGCTTGGGGATAGAGATATTAGCTAAGATAAGATAATCAACAGACATATTCAATACACAAGAAAAGCATAAAATATACTTTGAGATGACCCCTCGGTGTCTGTGGGCAGCATCGCATTTCATGCCAAGGAGTCGACGGTCCGTCGTCACGTACCTGGCTGAGCTGACCTAATTGCCATCTGTAGTCCGATCTATCGTTTTCAGCAGCTATCCTTCGTATTTTTCTAAGTTTTGCCCTCGATTTTACGAGTAAACATGCTTTCAGATATCCTAGTACGCACCCCACTGAACGCCCAAGTTAGGCCGATGTGGGTTATTTCCGACATATGCCATTTCCGCAATTGTGTTAATTAATTTTAGGGATACAGAGTAACAACCTAAACTCAGTTTTTTCTATTTCCGACAGTACTTTAGAAACATTATCAGGGCAAACTTGAACCCACAATCACATGTCTCTAGCACCCAGCAAAGAAACCTTAGCGCTATGTGTTAAAGTACGATCACCTAACAGGATAGGGTACTGTATGGAATAGAACCTTGGAGGCACCTTGTATTCCCCAAACACCTCGAGAACCATATCACCCCTTGCATGGTCGTTTAAATGGTAAGAGGAGTATGTTTTTTACGCCGCTTTACCAAAATTCCAGCAACATCACGGCGGGGATACTAGAAATGGCTTCACACATTGTACCCATGTGGGGAACCTCGACCTGCGGCTGTGACGAGCGAACGTTTTAACCTCTAGGCTACGTCGATGATGGCTGACGTTCCTATACAAGGAGCTCGTCCAAACTTTCTTTAAAATGCTCAACGTCAAATCAGTGTGTTCAATATACTGACACAAAGCGGGCAAGACTACGTATCCTTTAATTCCCGGAGTTAAAACCATATTAAAGAAAATAATTGATTTCAAACATTCTGAAATAAACTCTTTATTCAGTTGGCATTACTACCAAAAATTAAAAACTCTTACAATTAAATTCATTTGTCATTTCAGGGTTACCCAGCCGCATTGGAAATGCTATCTACAGGCAAGATTAACGTCAAGTCCCTAATCACGCATCACTTCACCTTCAACGAGACTTTGCGTGTTCGAACCTGTTATATCACGTGACGCTAAAGCCGTCATGGTCATCATCCATTGCGATCAGTAACGAGCATTTGAGAGGAGAAATACTAGCACTTACGGGTCATTGTTGGTAAAGTCACTTATATCTTGATCGTCAGGGATACGGGTATCTTTCTGTAAATAAATATGATTGTGCTTACATTCAACAGATGTACACCTATCACATATTATATCGACAATCAAGAAATTAGGGGCACCACCTCGAGAACCAAATCCAAAAGAAATTAACTCATTTCTGTCTAGTAGATATTCGTTTCAAATTCAATATCATAATATGTGCAAAACAGTAAGTACGCCTTATATTAGACGCAGCGTTTCTAATAGACCCATAAGCGAGAATTTGACCAGTAATTATTAGTAGCACATTAACTAAGCAGTGATTACACCTTCCGAATTCCGCAGGGAAGTGAGTTTGCAATCGTTTTAGCGATCAAACAGAATTCGAGCAAGACATGTATCAGAGCGATGTAATGCCTTTTGCGCGACAGCATAATATATCTAGTCAAGCAATATATATTATAATTTGTTCCAGTCTTAGTCCAACTGCGAGATTCATACTCGAGAGTAAGCATGGTAAGTGGAACAAGACGATCAATGTTAAACCCAGAAATGTATGGTAAAAACCATTGTACCATTACGCACAACCTAATACTTTGTTATTGGCATTAAAATGTATGTGTAATAGGAATGGGCTATTTTTCTTGAACATACCTTAAATCTCTTATTGTTTATTGAAACTCCCATTGCTTGGAATTCTTAGCTTGTCGTTTGAGGTAGAAATCAGAATCCTTTTCAGGTGCATGGTTCTGGGAACAAACACTTATATTCTCTCGACAACATTTGAATGCCGAAGTTAAACATGGTCTTCAGCAGCAATGATTGTCAGAATAGGTAAGATCGGGTGGTCTTGGTTGAATCAGGTATTCCAGTTGGCCTGCTTCAGCTGATCCGTTGTAAAATTACAGGCCAACCTGCCTCTCGACATAGATGGAATATTGTTGAGTGCGCCGTCAGTCAAAACAAACAACACTCTTGAAAAGGTTTAAATTTGATTTAGGAAGTTGAACACTTTAAATTCTAAGTGCGCTTGCGTCGTAAAGACATTAATCATAGTTAAATTGCTTAGGTGAAGCTATTTGAAGAAACAGGCACGCATATTTTCAGTATTCGTGATGAAAGTGATGACTGTTTCCCCTGTTACAGAATTAAGTGGAGGAGTGAGTTTAGTCTTACGCCGCACTCCAAAGCAATATTCCAGCTATATGGCGGCAGTCTGTAAATAATCGAGTCTGACCAGACAATCCAGTGATCAACAGCATGAGCATCGATCTGCGCAACTGGGAACCGATGACAAGTGTCAACCAAGTCAGCGAGCCTGACCACCCTTCCCGTTAGTCGCCTCTTACGACAAGCATAGTCGCCTATTGTGGCAAGCATGGGTTGCTGAAGACCTATTCTACCCTCGTGGGATCTTCAAGGGTCTCTTCCGCCCTACAACAAATAATAGAGGTAACCTCCTTTAACAGATGAAATTCATTAGCCCATGTTCAAGATGTGAGTTCAACCATACTAAGCGCTTTAAACTTCTGTGACCCATAATAACTTAAGATTAATTAACGACATAACCTCCAAGAAACAACACCCTCATAACACGTTTTCATACCTGGACAAGGACATAATAGCGTGTAGACCAGTGGTTGATATCATGGGCAAAAATATGAAATCACCAATGAATGCCTACTCTACTTCGTGGCCTTTGAGACCATACTTCAGGCAGTCGGAGTCCTAATCAAACCTCCGAATTTTCACGGAGTTAATGCGTAATTTGTTTGTCTGTTGTTTAGCGCCGCACTCACCACAATGACTCAAAACAGATAACGGCGATCTGTAAATAATGACGTCAAGTATGTAACTGGCATCATAAGCCACGATAACGATAACGAGCGTCAACAATGTCAGCGAGCCTGACCACCCTGATCCCATTAGTCGCTCTTCCGACAAACACAATGTTACTGAAGACCAATTTTGACCCGATCTTCACGGTCTAGATTGTAGTAAAACAGTGTTTATGGACAATGATTACACTTTAAAAAATTCTCTAGTTTACATAATTACGTAAGGTAAACCTGATTGAGGATTAAAACAGTATTCGGCAACGACAAAGGCACGCCTTAACCCTCTGGGCAACTATTCTCCAAAACAACGATGAAAATATTTTATACGAGAGTTTTCAGGGCAACTGTTAATTTGATTCTCATGCAAATTCTATTATATTAACATAATATATTCTGTTATATATTCTATTAAAAAGAAAAAACACTTCAGCTTCACCTGACACAACGGTTAGTGGATTCGAAAACCCACCAATTGAGATAAAGTTCGGTAACATTTTCACGCTAACTTCCAGCTTGTAGTATTTCAGAGTTGCTCTCCTTAGACCAGAAAGGAACTGGCTTGTAAAATGTACCATAGTTTGCTTTCTGCTTACACACCAAAAGGGTAAAACCTCTCCCTCTTTTCCCCTGAACCGTTTTCTTTTAACATTTGTTTGCAAAAATGGCACAAAAAATATTTGTCATTCAGTCACATGTAACATATATTCAGTAATACTTAGGTTGAAAATCGAAAGTTGCTGTCTCAATGACAAATTTTGATTCAACTGTCAAAGGAGGTTACTCGTCTTACCTTATCAGATAAGCGGGGACACGTGCAGCCTGGTTGTCACAGGCGCCGCAATTCGTGGGCGAGTTGCGTCCATTAGAATCCTAATGATCGTTGGTTTGAATCCCGGTTTGCTCAGTCAATATTTCATGGTTTGTGAGGTTAATTACCTGTGTTTGTGGGTTCCACAATGTGATACGCGCCTGAGACATGTCAGACAAGTCACATTCCCCAGCATCACGTGCACACGCCATGGTATAGCTGTTCATCATGGCGCCAGGCGCGGTAGCAAACCATTTGTTTCGTGTAAGCCCAACAGGCTGCAAAGCTTTATATTTAGATAGTATTGAGGGGCTTGCTCAACCTCTTTAGCAACAATCACGTGTAATCCCGGGCTTTTTTTTATAATGGTAGCTACGCCCCTGGGCGTTAAACCTTACCTCACTCACTCACTACTAGATCGACTACGTAAATTCATTTTGAATTAGGTGCACTAATTGAAAAAGTACAATCTGCCAAGTTAATATAATATATTATGTCAATATCACAAAATATTTGAAGTTATTTATGACATGAATGTTTATGTGATATTTCAAATTTTTATTGATAAGGAACAATAATTATTTGATAAGGAACAACAAGAATTTGAGTGTGTGTTAGGCGAGCACTTATCCCCTAATTTGAAACAAACAAATTACTTTGTCGAAAACTGGCAAGAATTGAAATTATTTGTGGATAAACAAACGGTTTTGATTTCTAAATTTGTTTAAAAACAGTGACAGTATACACGAACGCGCACGCACACGCACTCACAACAGCACCACTGTATCTTTTGTTATAAAACGCCGACTCCCCGTTAGCATAGTGTATTATTATATTGTATTCCTACTGATCCAACATTTCATAGTGGTCGTTGGGGTAGTGATGAGGGGTAGGCATAAGAGTGAGTGAGGGGTAGGGATGAGAGGGAGGGACTCACGCACCGCACCGCAATTGCCCAAATCACGCTGAAGGGGTCGTTGTCGGCACGGGTACTACAGATGTGTACCCCAGGTATACAGGCATACACAGGGGCGGTGGGGTAGCCTAGTGGTTAAAGCGTTGGCTCGTCACGACGAAAACCGGGTTCGAATCCCCACATGGGTACAATGTGTGAAGCCCATTTCTGGTGTCCCCGTCGTGATGTTGCTGGAATATTGCTAAAAGCGGCGTAAAACCAACACTCAGTCAGTCAGTCAGTTCTCTATACAGAAACGTACCCTTGGACGATTCCATTCCGCAGTGTGTTGTATTCTTGATTGGAAGTGTCATACGGTTGTAATTAGATGGATTAAAACGCGAGAGTTGGGGAATCAGCTCGCTTGGCAAGAAGTCTGACCATACCAACCCACACACAACACCAGAGTAAACAAACAAGCAGTTTATTACACACCAGTCACACATGATTATTTTACATAATCAGTCAATAATAGTATGGTTTATAATTAATTATTAGAACATGTTAACAATGGAATCAGCTATCAAAGTAAATAAACATAACTTGTAGATTCGTTTTACATTAATCACAAAGTAATCAAATAGTTCAATATTCTACATATCAACCCAGTGGGCGTTCATGCAGCACAAATTACGAGTGCTCATAATGCAATGTAATAGTTAGGATACCCGACACACTCTATACAATCTACATATTCCCCAGTGGGTGTTCATACAATGTGCATTCTACAACTGTCAATAAACAACATCGTGTTTGCACGTAATGCAACAGTTAGAATACCCGACACACTCTATACAATCTACGATAGCCACAAAACAACGTAGAGTTAATCATTATCAAATAAACAATCTAGACAGTAATACAAAGTAATTGTGAGACATATTAAACGACGCCACGTTCCACACACAGACCTAACGGTTGCGCCAAAGGGTCGGACATATAGTTAAAGGGTATCTTCAGTAGATTACAGTTACTATAGAATAGCAATGGTAAAGATTTGTCAAACTAGAAGAAAGTAAAGTTTCATACCTGAGTAAATTTTACTAGAGAGCCACCCCTGATTTGTGACTGTCATCCGTATTATATACTTATTCCAGCTGTCGCAGATAATCGCGTTTACAGATAAAATTACGATAAAGTTGTTATTGCCAAGTTGAGATTATGTCATTTAGTTGGACCGAAGCATCGATGGCCAGTCGCGAGTACGAGGTACAGTCAAAAGTAGTCGGCCTGACCTAGTAAATGATACAAATGCTGCTGTTTTATGTTTTTATTTTTCTACATATTATCTATCAACCTCAAATCAAATTGGTTTTGCTACGTTCCAGCCTTACGATCCCCATTTTGTTTGAAATTTTATCTTGGTACGTGATTTGACCAACGTGGAATACAAACAGCCGCAAAGACAGATAAACGTAATGCACCTTGGTTCTGTTAGCTTTAGAGATACTGGTACCGGATTAAGTCTGATGCTCGTTATCAATGTGATCCTTGGCAGTTTTAAATTGAGGAACGTGGTCAGTTAGTCTGTGATATTCCCAGTTTTCAATAACTCATATCGTTATAAAATATTGGTAAAACTTTGTTCAGTTTTTCCGTGTTAATAGATGAATTTAATTGCGTTCTATAAGAAACGACCATACGCAGTAACGAATATTTCCCGAGTACAAGTTTGCAGTTGAACGGGAAAAACTACATACGGATTTGGTTTTGGGTTGCGAAATATGGACTCGTCGTCCGTGTAAGGTGCCGGGTACGTTTCTGTATTTTGACCTTGTTTAGGGTACATTACTGTATACAGAAACGTACATGGGGTACATATTTGTAGTACCTGTGCCGACAACGACCCCTTCAGTCCAAATTACAAATATATGAAGGGTTCCTCGCGTTAGGTGTCTCACGTACGATGCGCACCTCTTCACCCCAACTGGGCCTGCCACTGCGCAACGCATAACGTTAAACACAATAACTCCCAACAATGACAATATAAACATAGACCATTTAATACTTCTGTACGTATCAAACCTCGATACACAACCACTGAATATCAAAGTGTATTCGCAAAAGAGCCTTTGTACGACTGACACCAATACGGTGAATGGACGCCACACTGAGGGGCCGTGCTTGCCATACTCTTACCTGGGCTACCTGTTGCTATACGCCATAGTGGAGACAAGGCGCTTGAATGGAGTAGACAACATTCCACATGCACCCCTCAATCTGTGAGGCTTCGGGTCGCGGTTATATGTGGATTATATCGTTGCTGGATATGTGATTATGGTAAGTTAAAGTTTGTTGTGTAGGAATATTTATATTTCAAGCTAAGCTATACTCGATGATCTTGTGTCAATGTTCGGTGAAAGTCTGGACTTTGATAAACATCTAGTCTCTGAAACGACCATATGCCAGACAAAACAGTTGAATTATCTCATTTATAATATACTGAGGGAAACAAGTAAGGAGCCTACTTCATGGCAGTTTTTCCTTTATTTATTTTAGATTTCATCCCGCAGCGCTGTTCAAAGCTGGTGATGAAAACTGGAAAATGTTAAAGAAACGCTTGAATTTTCCTGTTCCGTTATTTGTTTCTCTCAGTATATAATACAAAAGGAGTCCAGATACTTTCTTCTATTTCACAGTAGGAATCTAGACGGTGATTTGGAGATTTAACGTGCGCTTTCCGACATAATGCACATTTCATACACGGGGCAGCAACCTGGACTAGTAACACATTAAATGCATTCATGGGACTTATCGGATATAAACTGACTTTCAAAAGAAAGTACACACCTGGAGTAGTTTCTCGAAACGACGTAAATATTTTGAAAAGTGATTGTAACTAGCAAGTCACAAGCACTGTGTACGTGCTGCCAAATGGTAATCCCAAAGCAACTGTTGTGTAGTTTCTTTTGTACGTCAGTATATATGTTTCAGAGTCTGTGACAGAATATCGAGACGTTGTGCTAGATGACTTGTGGGAAACGTAGACGTAAGGGGTGTGTTCAGCGACATCACCGACAGTTAGAATGACAAATCAGTTGTATTTACAAAGTGAATGACTTGCATTTCGTGTGCTGGAGCTGTCAGATGCTCTAAACCTAGTCTCCCGGTAATTACCTTTGTTGAGCCCGTTGATTCCCATTGCAATCATATATCTCCGATAATGAATGTGCCCGTGTCTATGTGTGTGTCTGTTTGTGTTCCTGTGGCTGTCTGTATGTATGTGTCCTGTGTTAATATGCCTGGGTGTCTATCAGTGTCTGTGTGCATGCGAGTCTGTTCCTGTTTCTGTTTGTATGTATGTGGGGCGATGGGGTAGCCTAATGGTTAAAGCGTTGGCTCGTCACGCCGAAGACCCGGGTTCGAATCCCCACATGGGTACAATGTGAAGCCCATTTCTGGTGTCCCCGCCGTGATGTTGCTGGAATATTGCTAAAAGCGGCGTAAAACCAAACTCAGTCAGTCAGTCAGTCAGTATGTATGTATGTACCATGTGCAAGCATGTTTGGGTGAACTGTAAAGATGTTTTGGGTTTCTAAAATGATTCAGGTCCTCAGCAAAACGATATTTTATGAAATTAAGCGTATAGTGAGTGAGTGAGTTTAGTTTTACGCCGCTTTTAGCAATATTCAAGCAATATCACGGCGAGGGACACCAGGAATGGGCTGCACACATTGTACCCATGTGGGGATTCGAACCCGGTCTTCGGCATGACGAGCGGACGCTTTAACCACTAGGCTACTCCACCGCCTCAAATTAAGCGTATAACTTTTCGGCATGTGATATATTTTATAGTTGAGAAAATGCTATTTTCGTTTATTACCCACGTGGTCAACGTATGGGTAGTTGCATACTAATCTCGTACGTCACACGAGTGTCGTATCGCGTTGACCTGTGTCGTAACGACTTGACCTGAGATTCTAACGATTTGATTGGATAACCGATGACCTCTAATGTTTCCACCCAGTGATGTAATCGAATGAAAACAATGACCTCTGGGCTGGTGTTTACCGAGCATAACGCTTAGTTTATTCTGCCATTTGGGGTTGTTCATTCTGCCATTTGACCGTGTTCAAAAACGATCTGCCATAAATGTATCTGTAATTAGGAAATTACATGAAGGGCTGCCACTGCCAGCATGGTGTGTCCATATATCAATACAACAAGTAAAACTATTGTGACATTTTACATAAAATATTATATATCTGAAAGTTAATGGTTACTAAACCATTAAATGTATTTATTTAAATACAGGGTTACACCTGACTTAATTATAAGAAATTGTTATAATATGAACAATTCAAACAAACTTGCGTACCTGTAATTAGGGAAATTACATGAAGGGCTGCCACTGCCAGCATGGTGTGTGCCGGGCACATGGCACATGCAGCTTTTATATCACCTGAGTGCACAGACTGCAGGAGCAGCATGTGCCAGAGCCCAGGATGTACCTGCCGGCAGCCAGCTCATCTGTATGGCAAGCTGTTAGGGACAAAAATTGTAAAATGTGCCAGTGGTGCTGTGCTGTACATTGTGTGAACAATTGAACCTGTGACACCTTCCCCTCCTCAGGAAAATGTCGTCCTCGACATTATAAAACATCTGAAATACAATACAAACTTCAAACATTATTACATGTCTTCAAAGAATAACTCCTGAAATGCAATTAGGAATTATACAAATATTTCATCATTTTCATCATTTTGCTGCAAAATATACGCACCACTCCTGAACCAGTCTGGTGGCCTCCTTTCACGACCTGAACGTCGAGGAATAAAAGGACTGGCACCCGGATCAAGAATACAATCTTGGGGAGTCCTGGTTGAATTCTGTTCGGAATTCAAAACAATTCCTGAAATGTCATTTACAATAGCCTCTTCAGTGCTATTGACAGTTTCTGTATCTGAAGAACTTGGTTGATCCAAAATATGAGAGTCAGCATGATCCAACTCGACAGACGATGAAGTGATAGAAACCTCTGGGTTACCTTGGTGATCTCAATATAGAAAAGGAACTAAATCCTCACACTCACTTTCATCTTCAGAAGAAATATCTTCAGAATCTATCTCCTTGAGTTGTGTTCTTGTGCGCTGTGCAGGCATAGTCACATCTGGACCAGGTAGAGACATAAAAGGTAGTAGCATATTTCGATGCAATGTCTTTACTTTTTTCCATTCTCTCTTTTCACCACATATACTGGTATGTCCTTATTTGGCTGACTGACAACTGTATATGGGTCACTGGACCAGAAATCTGCCAATTTGTGCTTTCCTTTCAGACCAACGTTCTTCACAAGTACTCTATCTCCTTGTGCAAGAACTGCTTCCCTTACTCTCCTGTCATATCTCTTCTTGTGTCTGCATGCAGCTTTACTTGACTCCGTGGAAGCAATGTTATAAGCATAGTCTAACCTTTCCTTCAACCTGGCTACATAATCGACACCTGACTGCTCTTGCATGTCATTTGGATTAATGCCAAGGAAAGCATCTATAGCCAAACAGGGGATGCCGCCCAAACATCAGATAGAATGGTGAATAACCAGTGCTATCATGCCTTGTAGCATTGTATGCATGTACTAATGCTGGAACATACATTTTCAATCTGCCTTTTATCTTCCTCCAAGGTACCCAACATCTTGAGTAAAGTCTGGTTAAATCAGCTCTACCATTCCATTTCCCATTGGGTGATATGGCGATGTGCTTGTCTTGACAGTGCCAGCTAGTTTACAGAGGGCTTTGATAACCTTGGACTCAAAATTGCGACCTTGATCACTATGTAGCTGTGCTGGAAACCCATAGTGAAGAAAGAAATCAAATAATGCCTTAGCTGTTGTAGTAGCTGTTTGATTCCTGGTGGGAACTGCATGTGCAAACCTCGTAAAATGATCCGTAATCACGAGAATATTCCCACATCCGCCTGCTTCCTCCAGAGAAGGTAATCTACACAAACTAATTCCATAGGTTGACTTGTAGAAATATTCACAAGTGGAGCTGCAACTTGATTAGGAGAACATTTTCTGCGAATACATCTACCACAAAGCCTGATCTTTGTTTCGACATCTGTAGACAACCCTGGCCAATAAAACCTGGACTGAACTAAATCTACTGTTCTGTCTCGACCCTGATGTCCCATGTCATCATGTAGCGCATCAAAACTAATTTCCTCCATTGTGTTGGCAATACAAGTTGATATCTCAAATCACCTTGATGGAACTTTTTTCTGTATAAAACACCATCTCTAACCACAAGTTTCTTCCACTGTCCTAAAAGCCTACGAACTCCATCGGATTCTTTGCAAACTAGACGAGCAGTTGGTTTTCTTTCCTTTGTGACAAAATCGATCACTTTGCCAACATCAGATCTTTAGACTGTTCTAAGACCCAATCTACATTCCTAAAAGGAACAGTACTCTCCTCCACAACATCTGGTGAAGTTGCCAAACATTCAACCATATTCACAGACTGAGAACCACAAATAGCCTTAACAACATTGGACTGAATATCTGTAGCAGAAAAGTTTGGGTGACGAGATAAAGCATCTGCATCCTTGTTAGCTTTTCCTGCACGATAGATAATTTTAAAGTCATATGTTGACAATGCTGCAAACCACCTGTGCCCTGTCGCGTCTAACTTGGCTGTTGACAAGACATATGTGAGGGATTATTATCAGTTCTAACCTCAAAATGATTGCCATATAGATACTCATGAAACTTATCACACACAGCCCATTTGAGTGCCAAAAACTCCAATTTATGTGCTGGGTAATTTTTCTCTGATTTCCTCAATGCACGACTAGCATAAGCAATCACTCGTTCCTTGTCATCTTGGTGCTGATACAAAACTGCTCCCAACCCTTCACTACTGGCATCTATATTGAGAATAAAGGGTTTAGAATAATCAGCATACGCAAGTACTGGTGGTGAAGTTAAACACTCTATCAGCTGATTAAAAGCTGCTTGATGTTCAAAAGTCCATTGTAACTTTGACTTAGATTTGGCTTTACCTTTCTCCAGTTTTCCATGAAGTAAATCAGTCAGAGGTTTGGCCACTCTCGCATAATTCTGAACGAACCGACGGTAATAACCAGTGAAACCTAGAAATTTCTGCAACTCCTTGACAGTTTCAGGAACTGGCCATGATTTCAAAGATTCAACCTTATCTGGATCAGTTTCTACTCCTTCTGAGGATACAACATGCCCAAGATACTTGACCCTGTTTCTGAAGATTTCACATTTGGACGGCTTTAACTTCAAACCATGTTCCCTCAACCTCCGAAATACAGATTCAACTCTAGTCAAGTGTTGTTCAAATGTTTGTGAAAATATGATTATATCATCCAGATAGATCAAACATTCTTTCAGGTGTAAATCGCCCATACATCTCTCCATTAACCTCTGAAACGTTGCTGGGGCGTTGGTCAAACCAAAAGGCATCCTATTGCATTCAAAAATCCCAAAGGGACCTGCAGAAAATGCTGTTTTCTTCTTATCTGATTCACGTAATTCTACTTGCCAGTAACCTGAACTTAAATCAAGCTTAGAGAACCATTTTGATCCAACAAGACAATCTAAAGTTTCGTCAATCCTTGGCAATGAATAGGAATCCCGAATGCTTTTAGCATTAATCTTTCTCATGTCAATGCATACTCTTAGACTGCCGTCTCTCTTACGAACCAATACAATATTTGAAGAATAGGGGCTATGACTTTCACGAATGGCTCCACACTCAAAGCATATTCTTAAGATGTTGCCTAACTTCCTCAAATAAAGCCGGGGGTATTCTACGGTATGGTTCCTTGAAAGGCACATCATCCTTAAGATTGATCTCATGTCTAACTGTTGTAGTATGGCCCAAATCTAGAGAATGCTGAGACATAATATCTGTCCATCGACTAAGCATATCCTGTACTTGACCTCTTTGATCACCAGACAAGGGGCTATCTGCTAAATCAATAGTAACAGGCTTCTCATCCATAGCACCGACTGAAGAATCATCACTACCATCTTCCAAATCCAAAGGCAAACAATCCATAACCTGAACCTCTTGCAAACTACATAGCTCTGCTTTGCGAGGAAGTGTAATAGTTCTAGCAGACAAATTGCAAACCTTGACTAAGACAGTAGCAGTCTTACGCTGACCATCAACTTCTACAACTCTAGGACAAACACCTAAACCCTCAGGGCTAATCTGCAACTGCTCTGTCACAGCACAGTGTTTACCTGGACTAGTATGCACTATACCCTTCAAAGTGGTCGCCACCCTAGGTTGCAGAGTAATAGGATGCTTACTGGACGACTTGACAGTACCTAAACTAGCTGAGCTTAAGTAATCAAATACCATCTGCCAAGGCTCTGAGACAATCTGCGGTGCATTAGAATAGAACAATCTAATAGTGTTTGTACCAAGAATCATCGGAACCTGGGCACTAAACTCGGTATCCTTGACTACCAACACTGGTATCATGTAAGTTCTATCATTAAATGGGACACCAACGGAGAGTTCAATATAGCCAGTGTACGGGAGTATATCACCAGTAGCGCCACTAACCTTCAACTGAAACTCTTCTATGGGACGTAACCCTAAGATCATTTAAGTTCTGATAGTAGAAAGACTCTGAAACGGTAGTAACTTGAGATCCTGTATCTAGCAAAACAACACATTCATCGCCATTGACAAGAACAACAGTTTGTACACTAGGGCCTACCATTCTAGAAAACAAGTCATTGGAGCGATCACGTTCACCGACAACTGTTTGCTCCTCAACAGAAGTCTTTAATGGTTTAAATCTGTATGACCATGATCACCAATCCTCTACTGACATCTGTATTTACCACGACCATGTCCACGACATTTCCCTGAAGGATTAGGCGGACCAACTTTACTTTCAATAGCAGCTAACCTCTGTGCGATCTCACTGACATCTTTTTTAAAACCCGATGAAGTAGACTGACTCAACGCCTTCTGATTCTTTTCTAAGGTATCAATTCTCTTGAGAATATCCTTTAAGTGTTGAGAAACATCTGAATCAACAACTTGAGAACTAGTATACACTTTCTTGTGTCTAACATCCTTGACCTTAACAGATCCAGTAAGTTCCTGTTCAGTTTCCCTGACAACTCTGAGTAAAGAATCAAAATCTGAACAATTATCAAACTTATGCCTTGTTGCATCCTTCAGTCTATCATTCCTTATACCACTCCAAAACTTTGTTTTCAAGATACACTCAAGAGCATCCTCATGTATAAAGTCACCCTTAGATTTAACTTTCAACAAAGTATCTTGAAGTCTACAGGACCAAGTTGCCAACGATTCACCCTCCTTCTGGCAATCAGTGAAAAAATTCTGCAGCAACGTATCAGCTGAACTAACAACACCATAAATACTGTCAAGCTTACTCAAAATATCATCCACTGATGCATGTTCACCAAGCAAAAGGACAGCTCTACCAGCTTCACCCTTTAACGACTTCCTAACGCCCTGTGCTAAGATAGAGGCTGGATAATCCCTACTATTCAACAAACACTTAACTTCAAACATCCAATTCTCAAACGAAGACTCCCCCTTGGCATCACTACCTGAGAATACAGATATACGGGGTGGTTGAATGTATTGTGTGTTAGGTGGTAACAGAGAACTTGCCCGATGTCTGGGACTGGAAGGTTGAACCTGATATCCTGAAGTCTCTATGTACTGGATCATCTTTTGAATATCATCCTCACTAACTCCAGCCTTGCTACGTTTGGATTCCCAATCCTCTTCAGTTCCGCCAGTGGCCATTGCTGAAAGGGTCAATGATAAAAGTAGACAAATAAATACAAGTCCTGAAAATCTAAAATACATCAGTCAGCAAACATCAAACTTCCACTAATAAGGATAAGAATCACATCTGGTTCCCCAAGACTGTCAGCTCTGAAAACAAAGTCAAAGTATTAACAACATGGTATCAAATTGTGTTCATAATTCAAAAATGTGCAATGCAGTTGTTAAGACAGTTAGGCAAGTGATAATTCCCCTATGACAATTCTCACCCTCGCACCAAGCTTTCAATCTCCTATCAAAAGTCTAAGCTAAGATGGACTAGTAAAACATTTCAAAACTATTCACTGTGTAAATAGTATAAACTCATTTTCAACTATTCCGAACATGAAAGCAGTAATGTCACAACCCAGAACTACTTCACATATTACTTCAGTGGCATGTTAAACAAATGGCACAATAAACATTAAACACATGTGAAATTCAATTAAAACATTCTATAGTGAACAGCTGAAAAGAAACAGAATGGTCAATACATTGATCAAATGTTCAACAAAAGTCCATGTGACAGTCACGTTCAAACGTTCAACATAAGTTCATGTGATAAAAGCATCACAAAAAGTCAACTTCCACACGCTGAAACGCGAAGCAATCCATGGATAGTATTCATGAAACAATATAGTCAGTCACAGAATAACATAAGTGAAAGTCATTCCAAAATGTCAAATAAATGTCTGTTCACAATATATTATGTACATCGCATAACGCGAAACGCGAGTGTGCACACCTATGACGGGTAGTACTAGTACTCGACGTACTGTTAATAGTACTACTGCCGGCAACGTATCATGATGTTATCGGGCCTACCACAAAACCTGGTCACCAGAACACTGACAGGAATACTGTATCCATCGATGAATCGATGCCCATGGCCAGTGGTTAAAGTTGTCATGATGCTGTGGCAGTCATGTAGTTATGGCGGTCATGTTGATGTTATGGCTGTCAAGTTGTTGAGAACACCAGCCCCACGTTGGGCGCCAAAATGTCGCGAGGGTTTAATAACACGACCTCTGGGCTGGTGTTTAATCGCTTTATTCTGCCATTTTGGGGTTGTTCAAACACGACCATGCCATAAATGTATCTGTAATTAGGGAAATTACATGAAGGGCTGCCACTGCCAGCATGGTGTGTGTCCATATAGCAATACAACAAGTAAAACTATTGTGACATTTTACATAAAATATTATATATCTGAAAGATAATGGTTACTAAACCATTAAATGTATTTAACTACAGGGTTCCACCTGGTTACTAAACCATTAAATGTAATTATTTAAATACAGGGTTACACCTGACTCAATTATAAGAAATTGTTATAATATGAACAATTCAAACAAACTTGGCGTCCTGTAACTAGGGAAATTACATGAAGGGCTGCCACTGCCAGCATGGTGTGTGCCGGGCACATGGCACATGCAGCTTTATATCACCTGAGTGCACAGACTGCAGGAGCAGCATGTGCCAGAGCCCAGGATGTACCTGCCGGCAGCCAGCTCATCTGTATGGCAAGCTGTTAGGGACAAAATTGTAAAATGTGCCAGTGGTGCTGTGCTGTACATTGTGTGAACAATTGAACCTGTGACACGTAGATCGATGCTCATGCTGTTGATCACTAGATTGTCTGGTCCAGACTTGATTATTTACAGACCGCCGCCATATAGCTGGAATATTGCTGAGTGTGGCGTAAAACTAAATTCACTCACTCACTCTTACTTCCATAATGACAATAATTAAAAGGAGGAGGACATGGAAAACAAAAGGAAAGTAAGTAAACTATTATTATTATTGAAAAATACTAGTCAAAACAAAGTCCTCCCTAACTTAATTTGTTCCTTACTTCTTCTGACCAACTTTTAACAGATGAATACAATTCAAAATGCTAATCAACAATTAATTTTGAACCTATAGGCTTGAGGAAGTCTGTCACCTGTCTTGCACTCTCAGTGATTAATTAAAAATATATTGTAATTCTTTATTTTGATGTGTGTTTTCTTAAAAAAACAATTGTCTTGCCTTGTCACCTGTCTTGTACACGTACTGGTGTTGGTTATGTCACCTCCCCTGTCGAGACACCAGGCACCAAGGTCACCAGCACATGTCATGAACACTTTGTCCTGACAGCAGACCTTGATTGGATGTGTCATTGTATCAGTCATTTGTTTCTCCGACCCAGATTGATTATTCACAGACAGCTCTGATATAGCTGAAATGATTTTGATGAATTTGAAGTAAAAGAAAATTATCATTAAAGACCTGCAACTTTAGTCCAGTAGATTTTCATGTTCAGAGAGACTTTCACAGACCTGTAACTTATATAGTCCAACAGATTAGCAGGTTTAGAGAGAACAGTTAATATTGACATTGAAATGTTGTGATAATACTCTTGTCGCAATAAATAATGTAATAGAAGGTGCACATTAATGATACTACTCATATATCAGACCTACTTTGCATGCCAATTATGTTCTTGTAATGATATGAAATATCTGAAGTTCACAAATCTTTTACAGTTTTTGTAATATTTTCCTGGTCATCTTTCATGTATACTTCTCAGGGAGCTGAGAATGCAAACTGTTCCATAGACCGAGGATGTAATATGACTCATGGCACCATATCAATGGATAACTTCTTTGAGTGGCATTGAGGAGTTGGTGTGATGAACAACAGGAGAGTTCTATGAATATACAACTTCTTTATTATTAACATAAGCGACGTTTCGTTGTAGCGACTAACACCAATACCAACAAGTTTATAAATAGTTAAGAGGTTGTATATCCGTAGAACTCTCCCAATTGTTCATCATATCAGTGGATGATTTTAACTGTTATCGTTCCTTTTTGTCACAGGTTTGAATGGAAGATTCAATCTGGGTATGACAATAGGTTTTTCTGCACCATGAAGGGGAGGGCAACCTCACTCACTCACTCACTCATTGCTATGTTATTCTTCTTGCAGTCCACCGGATGTAGTTTTGCCCAGCTACAGTGGCCAAAGTCGCTCAGTGTGGACCATGGACTACCAGAAACGAGGATCAATGGGCGATACCTTACCCCAAGGCTGTACTGAATGCTGAGCCCATGGATGTATACTAATTCCGTCCTTCGAAGAGGCAAATCTAGATAAGTGGGCAGTACAACCCAACTCTGTTACTTATTATTGTTTAGAAATTATCATTTTAACTGTAAACTTTTACCCTAGAGACTTGTGCAAGTCTAATGGGCGTGTACAAAACAGGTTGACATGTCCACAAGCAGACAAGATGAGGCTGTCATCAGTGGGCTGATTGCAAGCCTACCACACAGATACCCTAACTGTTCAGGAACAAACGTTATACATATTCTAATGAACTGTCAACAAGCGTTATGAAGATCAGAGTTTCTACAACAGCTACAGCGGAAGGTCCATCATCAGCCATGAAGTCTCTCCACTTTATACTCTGTAGTAGCAGTACAATATATTTGAAGATCTGTCAGATGTGATGATATGTGATATTTTTCAGTTGTTACTTATAATGTTTGTTACATATGTAATCCAGTTTCAAATATATATAGTGTACATTAGCTTTACTTGTAACGAGACATTTCTTTGATAGAACAATCACAAGTCTTTTGTTATTTGTTATGTCCAATCCATGACAGCGTATATATGTTTGTATATATTGAATATGGATGTCCAAGATTAGTTGCTCAAGCTGATCGATTGACTTTTCTTAACTTGCTGTCAGTATCTCTGGCCTTATTGTTGGCCTCATCTTGTTTAAAAGGTGTTTTTAGATAAAATGTATAGGCTATAGTGGCAATTTACAAGGAGACTTGGTATTCCACACATTTTATATTTAATGGTTTACTTAATTTTTATCAACAAATACTCCTTGGTGGGATAAAATACTTGTTATACTTTTGCATTACGTTGGTCATTCCACTATTAGTTAAAAATACATGCTAATTATGTTTGAGGACGGAATGTTGCTTTGTATGGTTACCATGGTAACATCTTCATGTGGTTCCATCTGTCGGGACCCATGAAGATCTGGGTTAGAATATCAATCTTCAGTAACCCATGCTTGTCGTAAGAGGCGACTAACGGGATCGGGTGGTCAGGCTCGCTGACTTGGTTGACACGTCATCGGTTCCCAATTGCGTAGATCGATGCTCATGCTGTTGATCACTGGATTGTCTGGTCCAGACTCGATTATTTACAGACCGTCGCCGTATAGCTGGAATATTGCTGAGGGCGGCGTAAAACTAAACTCACTCACTCACTCACTCCATCTGTCGGGGAAGACTTTGTTTTGTTAATAAGGATTGAGACAGACAATATAAAATATTTTTGATTAATGAGGTACAAATTTGACTTTTTTTTGGTTTAAATTTCATGGTTCTTTGCAGTTTTGTTTTCATCTAATCCATCAATGGTAAATAATGATATGTCATTGTTCTTTGTATTCTACTTTCTTGTTTGTTCAAATCTAAGAATGAAAATTTAAATTGAAGTCACCCTGTGAAATCTCCTTAGGACTGGAATGCCATATTTTCTTCTTTTAAATTCTACTTTTGTCTCAAGTATTTGAATTTTTATGACTACATGCCTCAAACCACAGTTGGCCACTTCACTTACACCGGACGACGTGTGATTCTTGTACATGGATACATTCATCACAGTAGATCAAGAAGTCATGCCAACAGTTGTGGGAAATTCCTTCCAGTACCAACAAGTTTACATATAGTACATTGCAACAGACTTATTTAAAATGTTGTCTGATATTTATTTAAAGATTAATTAAATGAAATTTCTTGTTTGTTTGCACATTTGATATTATTAACAACTTTACATATGTGTTACTTGGAAATGTGGTCTCATTTACACTCTATATGGCTATTATCATTGGTTTTTTATTCTGGTTTAGAAACATCAAATATATGTATCTTATTTGTTCAAGGAATTATGTCTAGGATGTTTTTAAAAAGTACATATGTTTGTGTCTTATCCACACCTTGTTACCGACTTAATAATTTATTGTTTTTGTTAGCAACAGTCTGTAAATAATGTATCAGATGTTTGTAATATATAAAAGAGAAGTGTTTATATTTTTAACCTCACATATTTACCATTTTAACAGGAATGGGATTACTTTTCAATTATTCCTTTTAAACTATTTTGTATACATGTACATAGTTTCTGCTATTGTTAATACAAGCTTCTACACATGGCAGCAGGATTCAGTGTAAATACCCTTACTGCTATTGCCATTGTTTCTTCAGTACGTCACATGTTAGATTGATTTTGTGACCAGGATATGTTTATTTCATGTCTGGATTTTAGTCTTGAATATAAAAATGATTTGATCTATTCATTAGAGATATAGTAGCTATAGTTTCCTTATTAGAAGACTGCAAAATATTATATTCTATAAGGCAGGCCAAGTTATTTGATAACAGAGTATTACTGAATCAGAAATTTAATAAATGTGATAGTTTTAGATATACATTGGTTTCCTTAGTAGTTGCTTTTTCTTTGAAAACACATACCTTAGATTTGTCACGTAGCAAAATGTATTAGAGTACAACACAGATTATTTGTGTGCAAGCTCTGTAATAATCATTCTGAAGGCTGTTAAGTAATCCGTGTGATTAAGTAAAAAACATGTTTCCTTTAAAGTAAATGTACAGTAAGTGTACAATGATGGCATAGCTGAAAAAATGCATTCATTGAAAGTCCCTAAATGTAAATACTGTAAAAAATTGTCATCATAGAATGTTTATATTTGATGTTTTGAAGGATATTTATGATTTGAGGTTAATGTCAATTGAAATTTGCTCAAACATTTTGTAAATATAATGCACTTCTTCTGAACACAGAGTGGCAGATTATGTGGTCAAATTTGTAACAATTTGTTGAGAATTATTATTGCGTTACAGCATTCAAATTTTCATCTGTTTGTTGTGATTCAAGGCATTATAATAACAGGGATGTATGTAAGGTATGTGGACTTTGTTTATGATGTCTGCGTACACTGTAACCTTTTGTTTGCAGGGTTCCGCCAGGTTTTAACCAAATGTATATATCCTCACAAAAAAGTAACTATTTCTCAGGCATTGGCACAATTTTCACTGGCACCTTCCTTCCACGTGAAACCGGCGAAGATCCGAGTTACAATTGATCTTCAGTAACCCATTCTGTCATTAAAGGCTACTAACAGGATCGGGTGGTAAGGCTTGTGTCTTGGTTGACACATGTCATCGTATCCCCATTGGGTGGATCGATGCTCATGCTGTTGATCACTGGATTGTCTGGTCCAGACTCGATTATTTACAGACCGCCACGATATAGCTGGAATATTGCTGAGTGCGGAGTTAAACTAAACTCACTTACTCATGTATATATTCTCACTAAAAAGTTACTATTTTTCATGCATTGGCACAATTTTCACTGGCACCTTCCTTCCACATGAAACAGTTGTGCATTGATTTATCTGTTCAATGCATCACTCACTTATGAAATGTCAGAATGTAACATAAGTTGTTTAGGTTTGGATATGCAAGGAAAAGTATGCAGTGTTCTTGAAAGAACATTCCACTTCCCAACAAATGTTGTCGTTAGTTCTTGGACTTCATTCCCATTACTTGAATGTGATTCAGATTACTTTGAACGGGATACACATTACTTTGAAAGGGATACACATTACTTTGAATGGGATTCACATTACTTTGAATGGGATTCACATTACGTTAGATTTGACTCACATTTCTTTATACCCAAGAGCATTGGTACAATAAGTTTGTTCCATTGAAGTGTGCAGTTTTCTTATTAATTCTGCCACATAACACAACCATCAAATTGTGTTTTACCCCAAATAGAGTGATTTTCCTTTTGAAGTAGTGATCACATTGCGGCAATGTTAATATTTTGCTTGTTTTATTTCATGTACAATGGCAAAAAATTTTGAGGTACTGAAATTTAAATATGACATACTTTATATTTGATTTTGTTTCAAAGTATATCAACAACAAAACCCTGGGTAGATGGGTGTATAAATCTGAAATTCAAGGACTAGATTAATGTTCGTGATTTTTCAAATGCTTTCTTACCAGACTGGAAACTGACTTCTCTTGTCTCATATCGTGTTAAGTAGTCTTGATTTCATGGTTGTCATTTGTTGCTATGACAGCAGCAATCATGTGACATTCTCAAATTGTCCATGTGTTATTTGCAATTTCACCTTGAAACTAAAATATGACTCAGGAAAGATTTTGTGAAATGTTGTGGTGTGTTTGGTATTGTTTTTTACATCTGTTTGTATTTTGTAAGGTTAAAGTGTAATTTTGACAAGTGTCTAGTGTCATAGCATGATTGTGACACAGACTGGCAAATTAAAGAAACTACCCCTTTCTAAATACATCTGACATACATTACTACACATTACTAGTCTAGTTGTAGAGACGTAATCCTTATGAAATAGAAAGTTTCTGTAAAGCCCTTTTCTGGTGTCCCCTGCGGTGATGTTGCTGGAATATTACTGAAAGCGGCATAAAACCAAACTCACTCACTCACTGTTCATAAAACACAGTGTAAGACTATATGTCTTATTGAAGTGTCTATTTTCGGCTCAGTTGAACAAAGTTCCGTGTTTGTGACCAACTACAGTGGAGACACAGGAGGGATTGAACATGTCCGACCCAGTTGGCTTGGATTGATGCTCATGCTTTTAGCCACTGGTCCAGGCTCTGTACAGGTCACTGTGACCTACTGCATTGCTGATGGGCCATGTTTAACATTCTCTCACTCACTCTCTAAGCATCAAAGCTTTCATTTATAGAGCTTGCCCTGTTAATCAGGTTCACATTGTCTTACTGGTTGTATTGATAGTTATGTCCTTTTCACAAGTGTAGGTTAAATCTTATTGAGAAGAAGATGAAAATTGCTAACTTTATTCAAACAGAATTAGCAGTCTGTATATATTTGTAAACTATGCTTGCTTCTCTAGCCACTGTGCCTTAATTGGTACTTACTCTCTGATGATTTGCAAAATCATTACCAATGCAGATTAAACTTTGATGAAGCTAGATTTTATTGTATATTTTTGGCAAAAATCTGATATTTAACATGCTTTTAACATGCTTTAGTCCATGGAGTAGTGGTATCCTGACTAGTGGGTTTCTTTGTAGTAAGTAACTTTCGGTTGGTCCCTGATTTTAATGTTAAAGTATTTTTGTGAATATTTGTTGATATACATGTATACACAAACTGAAGCATTAAATTATTTTCTTGTCCGTCCATGTACAAGTATATGTCCTCAGTAGCCTGTTGTTGTTTCCTATTGCAGCTATTATTACAAGGCAGCCCTTCAGTACTTAGTCCCACAGTTATAGTAAGCAGTAGGCATTGTTTGCCTTTTTATGTTGAACAATATTGGACATGATAATAGCAGTGTATGAAATAAGCCAAAAACCCAGCCAGACATCAGGGCTGGCGACTTCAACATGTTACCAGCCCAAAACGGAGTTAACAAGACCAGACACCAAGATATGGTGAATTTACTCAGATGTATGGAACATCTAAAAATTTTACCAGAACATCGGGCTGGCAAGCTGTGAATTTAGACCGTCCGTCAGAAATCTTGCCCGTTTCGGTTGGTCGGACGGGCCTTTTTTCATACACTGATAATAGTGCATATTTATAATGCGCACATATACACGCTCGTATGCATGCTCATGCCGTGCTAACACAATATTACACCTAATAACCCAAGCTGCCTGTTAGGCACTAGAAGGTTGTAGTCATGTGACTCATCCCACCAGGTACCCATTTTTTGCTGAGCGAACAAAGCAATTTTGAACAAACTCACTTGCCTATGGTGAGACCACATTTATCAGATGTGCTTTGTGGGACATGATGTTGGTCTTATCTTTCCAAGGCAGGTCTGCCCACTGGCTGTCTCAGAGTCTTCTTCCCACCCTCAACATTTCTGGCCATCTGAACTGTCCGAGATATGGACAGTACAATCATGGAACTCTTTATATACTGATAATCAATATGCTTGTTCTGTAAACCTGGTCACTGCTATGGCTACAGCCATTGTTGGTTGAATTTGCACTGAATTTTTTCCAAAAGTTTAGTTGAGATGAATATGAAGTGGTTAAAGGTTTGCTCAATTTGCCAAGGTTCTTTTATATCTCTTCATGTTTTTGAAGTCAAGGGACACCAACTGTGTTCTACATAGACGATGCCTTGATCAACCCAAAATGTAGGGGCAGTGGGTTAGCCTAGTGGTTAAAGCGTTTGCTCGTCACGCTGAAGACCTGGGTTCGATTCCCCACATGGGTACAATATGTGAAGCCCATTTCTGGTGTTCCCCGCCGTGATATTGCTGGAATATTGCTAGAAGTGGCGTAAAACTAAACTCAATCACTCACAGAGAATGTAGACATGTAATGTCAAGGTAGAACCTTTACTGTGTTATAGCTAGTGGACACTCTTGCCTCAGGGAGATGACCATGCTCTGTCCACATATTTGGATAATAATATATTGCTTGTAAAGTTTTTTCTTCTTCCGTCCAGTGTAATTACGTGGGTTTTATTTTTGTTCCAGTGTAGTGTTTACTTGTCCTATTTACTGTCTACAAACATGCATTTTTGGCATGTGTTAAATCCTTATTTACATATTACATATCTGTTAGTTATGTTTTGAATATTTTTTTCTGGCAATATCTCATTGCCATGGGTTTGTATATTTATATATTTAAGCAACATCGTGGAAAGTCAGGGTTTAGCATTATGAGTTAATGTCAACAGAAATTTTAAGGTAAATGAATCAAATTAATGGGAAATATCAACATTTACCACTATATTGAGTTTTCTTGGTTATATGTATGTGAACCAGCATTGTGCCATGTTTGACCTCAACTCAGGAGCGGATCCCTTCTCCCCCGAAAAACTTTTCCATGAAGAGCATTTCCCCCTAACTTTTGGACTTCATGATTTATGTGCATTCAAACCCCCCCACCCCCTCCTACAAAATCCTGGATCCGCCCCTGGATCTTCAGTGCTCCATTGTTTGTAACTAGAAGATGAATTACACAAGAAATAATTGTTTGTGTGAATAAAGCCATAACTGAAGTGTCAACTGGCAAAGTGATTGCTGTAAAAATAAATGTACAAATATGAAGTCTTAGAAGGTGTTTTATGATGTCATTTTTATCATGACCTGATTTTGTCATATTAATCAGGTCACATTTGTTATATTTATCCAGTCTTTTTATGAAGGAAATAAAATACTCTCTTCTTTAAATATATTGTTTGTTGTAAGTAGTTAATGCCAGTGCTGTATCGGGATATAGGCCCAGTCCTAACAAATCAGTGTAGCAGTTGGATGAGCGTACCCAGCTCAAAACTAGTTACCAATTATTACAAAGAATTTACAGGGCTTTATGGTTAAAGCATCCGCTCGTCACGCTCAAGACACGGGTTTGATTTCCCACATGGGTACAACGTGTGGAACCCAATTCTGGTGTCCCCCACCATGATATTGTTGGAATATTGCTAAAAGCAGGTAAATCCAAACTCACTCACAAAATGGAGGAGGTCGGGATGCACTTTGCACACAGATGCCGTTAGTTGAAAATATCCAGGGAGTTCTTGTCTGATTGTAATAAAGTATCCCAGCAGTGTAGGCTTTTCAGATTTTCTAATGCCTGGATTGTGTATTGACTGATCCAATTTGATCCTATTTATGTGTTTTTTACCCTGATATTTAATCATTCCATGTGAAAATATGACGTGTATTACCTATGATATTAAAAACACACATTTGATTTCTTTGAATCCGTAAATGTTTACCACACTTTGTCATTGCTAGAAAAGTTTACTTATGCAAATATATACTTTTTTTCAAGCATGTATAAATTTCCCCAGGTTCAGGAACCCCAGAATTCCCAACTCACTGGGGCTCCTTATCAATTTAAAAGGGTTTTTATTTGTTACTATCAAAATTATATATATATATTCAGGGACTAAGCGTTAGTCTGTAGTTTCATATGCGGTCTTACTTGTTAACAAATCCAAATTTCATTGATATTATCAGAATGTAACAAATTCGACCCACATATAGATCCTATAGATATAGAATGTCTGACAGCTGACAGGTCGTGAGTAAAATAGCGTTTAAAGCAGCCTTAAAACCAAAGAAACTGACTAACGATTTGCGAAAATCACTCCTCGTTTCCAAGTGAAAGAAGCGTTCGTATAATATGGCATGGACAGCGTCAAGGAACACGTGTTTCTATCGTTTGTTGTACTAGCTCTGGTACCATTCCAATGGATCTTAAAGCTGCTTCTGGACCAGACCATCTAGTGAGTGACAGACGTTCAAGAAGCTTCTTATGGCAAGGATAGGTTGCCGGTGATCTTTATTCTTACTGGATTTGGTTTGATTTGGTTGTTGTTTGACGCCCCACAATGACGGCTGTCTGTAAGTAATCGAGTCTGGACCAGACAATCCAGTTATCAACAGCATTAGCATCGTTCTACGCAATTAGGAAACCATGACATGTCACAACCAAGTCAGCGAGCCTGACCACCTGATCCCGTTAGTCGCCACTTTCACCAGCATGGATGGCTGAAGATCAATTCTAACCCGGATCTTCTCGGGTTAGTCTTACTCGGAAACCATATTGGTGTGTGGAACGAGTGATTTGCTAAGTGATTATGGTGTTTATCATGACATAATAATGCTTCCGTGCGTGCGCGGCGCATAGCTACTTGTGGAAGTGCTTCCATGAATGTTTGTACAACAAAGAATACAGTTTATTTGGTCCCAAGAATCAGATTGCTGGAACTGTCATGAGAAACTTTCAGGTAGTGTGACAAACATGGCAGCAATATCATGGGGGACATGAAACGGGCTTAAAAGTTGAACCACCCTTCCTGGTCTAGCAGACAGAATGTCTGCCCGGAAAACGGAAGGTCGTTCCTGTGAAACGGGATCGGGTGGTCAGGCTCGCTGACTTGGTTGACCACATGTCATTGTATCCCATTTGCGTAGATCGATGCTCATGATGTTGATCACTGGATCGTCTGGTCAATACTCAATTATTTACAGACCACCACCATATAGCTTGAATATTGCTGAGTGCGGGGATAAACAACAAACAAACAAACAAACAAACATACTGTCAACGCGTACACTACTGCCTAAAATGTATACCTTAACGTTTTAAATTTGTAATATCGTGCCTCGTAGGCCTGAGGGCCGGGTGCTTGTTTTATATGTATTTTATTGGTTTTATGATATGAACAGCATGTGACACTCGAATAAAATATATTTTTTCTGCTTCTTAAAAGTTCACTCCCCTTACACGCGTGGGTAACCCGTGACGCACCCCGTGTCTGTCTCGTTGGTCACTCGTGTGCAATCAGTGACACACGCAATTCGGAGGGAACAAACTTTTGACCAAAGGAGGACCTATGTTAACCTGAAATTGAGGGTCCTAACAGAGAGATGACATTTAAATTATCTGATGACTTTTTAGAACACATTGTGAAAAGTCTTTTTAGATGTGATGTGATCTTACAGGAAAATAATGTGATCAATCAGACCCATCCTTTATATATGAACATTTGTTTCTACATGTTTTCAAATGGTGTTCTTGTCATTGGAAAGTTTATGTAAGTTCACATTAAACAACTGTGGCACGACTTCCAGTGATTTTATTGATGAAGTTCGACGGTGCATTGTTTTTAAAGGATCCAAATTACTCTATGTAGCTATGCATCTCAACAGGAGAACTAGCTCAGAATTAAAACCTCTTTAGTTAGTTATGCAATACACAAATTACAATAACTCACAGACTGTACGTCGAGCGGTGATTCCAACCCTACTATGATGAAGCAAGTCCAAGAAACGGGTGTCCTATCTTTAAATACAGGTGCAGTCGGAATATCTGACTACCAAACAGTATAGAAGCAAACATAGATGCAACAATGGACAGACGAAGAGTGAGTGAATGAGTTTAGTTTTACGCCGCTTTTAGCAATATTCCAGCAATATCACGACAGGGGACTGTAGAAATGAGCTTCACACATTGTACCCATGTGGGGAATCGAACTTTGGTCTTAGGCGTGACGAGCGAAGACAGACGAAGAGAAAAGAATGGGCAGATAGGGAGACAATGAAAATGCCTTGGACTAGCATTGCTACGGCGATAAACTTCAAGGTTGTAAACGTCATAATATGAATTGCTGTGGCATAACTGACGGCTGCTGCGCATGGATTACAGCACGATTCCCCTAACGAGATGAAACACAACAAATGTGAAAGTTGTCAAAACAGATAAAAAGTTGTCAAAACAGAGAGCTATTCAGTCATGTTGTGACCATAACAGAATGCGTTAAAGTGTGGTACTTATTGTTACCCTGACTGGCTCTAGGCGGGGATTAAACACAGACTGACCAACTCGAAGTCAGTCAACACTGAGTGGGGTGAACATGAGACATGATGGGGTACACAGATACAGAGAAATCAGACATGTCGTGAAAGGCTGGCATCCCCTCGATTGTATGTAATCCCATGGTGATTCTCTGGTAGGACAAGTGTCCAGTTAAATATGCTTGTAGGAGGTCTCTAATATGGAACAGGTGATCAGACGTGTCATCACACATGAACGGCGTGCACCGTTGCTCTTAATATCAACCACTAGTTTGTCTAGACTTGATTCAGACTCGAGTTTCACAGCTGGATTATTGACGAATGTGGCGTTAATCGACATTTATACTTTCACTGCAGTTGTTACATTTGAATAGTATTTTGGTTTTTAAAGTATTTTTGCTTCGTTGGTGATACCTGTTTTCTCTGTCGACCCTGGTTTACTTGTTTAAGGCTCGAACAGACGGTGCAAGGAACATGGATTACATCCAGAAGGTGGTGTAACAAACAAAAATATATGTCGTGAGCCGACATGTACAATGAGACACTGGGCGGTTTATTGACAAGTGAGTTGAGCTTTACGCCGCTTTTAGCAATATTCCAGCAATATCACGACTGGGGACACCAGAAATGGGCTCACACATTGTACCCAAGTGGGGAATCGAACCTGGTCTCCGGCGTGACGAGCAGCCTTTAACCACTAGGGTACCCCATCGCCCCTATTGACAACTGAAGTGAATGTTGGCATATTTGATCTGCGAAAGAAAGCTGTATGTCGGGGACAGTGAACCCATCTTCAAATCTGCAAATCTTCGCCATTTTTGTCTGACAAAATGTACCGGAAATAATCATTGCTACAAGACGAAACAACTTGTTTCCATTACAGAGGTAAATATGCTTATTCTCCACTCTCTGGTGTACAGATAACCGGTATTTCCACATACTGGTCACATGCAGAAGCCTCTGGGTGGTCTCTTTGAACTTTAAAACGCTCTCGCGATAAGCTGCCAGTCAATGATAAAAGAACCCGGTATGGGTTTTATTAATAAAAAAACCCAAATGTCTGCAATGTCTGCTGGAAAAAGACTGCAACTATTGGTTTAACATTTAGTCTAATTGATGAATTTTGTATGACCTATTATACGATAATGTTTTCATATTTCTGCAAAACCTGAATTGGTGTGTTTCATCAAGGGCCCGTCACGCATGTTCAAGGAGGCAAGATAGCAAATATGAGGTATTCGGGACCTTTTTCATATCATTTTGCGTATTATAGAATGTGGCTTTTATTGCGGGACATGTTTTGGGGACCATCGAAAATTAATTCACGCAAACCAAACAGGTTTTTGTTGATGTATATTCCAACAAAGGTATCGCTTACCCCTTGTAAAACGTGTCACGTTTCAACAGTGAAATGAATGTCAGGACTTTTCATATTTGTGTATTTCAACCTACGACCTTCTCCACTAAATATGTGATGTCAACTGTTGTTATCAAATATGTCTGATATGTCACTCCAAGAGGAGAGAAAGTGTAGATGTGGTACGAATCTTGTCCAGTTAATATCGTTTCATCTTTGGTATCTGTTCATCGGATCCTGCTTATATTGCTCCTGACAATTGGTCATCTTCGGATCCAAATCCTGATGCCATTGCCTCGGATGTTTGGTCGCCTTCAGATCCGAATATTCGTATTGTATGATCTGAATTCTGATGACCATCACCAGAGCATTGGTCACTTAATGTCAGTCTTAAAGACATTTCTTCAGGTAAATGGTCATATGGTCCGATTCTTGACTGAACTGCTAAAGGGTATTTATCACGTAATGCGAATGTAGATGCCATTCCTTCAGTTTAAATCTTGATTCATTACTCCAGATCATCGGATCCGAATTGTGATACTATTGTCGCATATCACTTGTAACCTTCTGATCCGAAACTTGGTTAAACTTAAGTAAATTCTTTAGAATCACTGGTCATCTTCCGCATACTACTTTAAGTCATTGCTCAACCCTCTGATCTAAATCATTCTATAAGTTGAAGACATTTGGTGCCAGATCCTTTAAACGCTCTGCTGCAGTGCTGTGGAACTCTCTTTCCCTTCACCTCAGATGCTCTCCTTCCTTGACTACTTTTGAATCTGGCCTAAAGGCCCATTTGTTTAATAATAACTGACACTCATGTGTTCATGTTTGTAGTTGTATGCGCTTAAAGCATTCCAATGAGGCGTGGAGTATATAAGTGTCTTTATTATTATTACTCCAGGTCATTGATCACACTCTGATCCGAATCTTGGTGGCATTACTGCAGGTCATTGTCCACCCTCTGATTCGAATTTCGGTGACACTACTCAAGGCCATTGGTAACCCTCTGATCCGAATCATGGTGATATTTAGTCCATGTCATTGCCCACCTTCTGATCCGAATCTTATTGACATTACTCCATGTCATTGCCATCCCTCTGATCCGAATCTCGGTGACACTACTCCAGGCTATTGGTAACCCTCTGATCCGAATCATGGTGACATTTAGTCCAGGTCATAGCAAACCCTCTGGTCCGAATCTTGGTCACGTTTCTCCAAGTCATTGCCCACCTTCTGATCCGAATCTTGGTCACATTACTCCAAGTCATTGCCATCCCTCTGATCCGAATCTTGGTGACATTACTCCATGCCATTGCCATCCCTCTGATCCGAATCATAATTCAGTCATGACATCCGTCATCACTGGTAACAATATGGCCGCTATTCCGAGAGCATCGCTCTGGATCCTTGGCCAAGTTATACTTGCAATCTTGATAACATTTCACCAAGCCCTTTCCTAAATGGTACACGTATTAACAATCGGGTTAACAACTGAGCTAAGCTATCACATACATCCCGAACAAGCAACATGTGTGAAAGTCTGGACCCATATATTCACGGAACAGACTAATTCAGTTAGTGTGGCATTCCTCCATCAGCCGTCGACTTATACCAGCAGCTACCTGGTGTGTGTTCCATGAGGAGGGTTTATCCGGGGTGATGGCTAGGTATGACAGGAATGCCTGCTTCATGCCTCTCATGACCGAGGTCGTTCATTCATAACCACGACTACAAATACCATCATACAGCTTGATGCAACCTTCATGATCCTTCAACGGTCATCCCAGTAGTAATGCGTTCGCCAGTCAAGCCAAAAGTCCGGGTTCGATACCAAATACGTGATCTGGTGAGTGAGTGAGTTTAGTTTTGAGCCGCTTTTGGCAATATTCCAGCAATATCAGGGCGCGGGACACCAGAAATGGACTTCACGCATTGCGCACATATGGGGAATCGAACCGGGTCTTCGGCGTGACAAGCCAACGCTTTAACCACTGGGCTACCCCACCGCCCCCATACGGGTTTTGTGTTTGGAGCTAATTTTTATGTCCCCCTGATACTGATGGTATATTGTTTTAAGCATCATCTCATCACACAAGGGTGGTTCTTTTCTGGGGTTTCCAGGGTCAATGGTAATAAGTGGCTATATATTTAACTTAAATTGTTCACCTGTTCCCATTCGTCTGCACACATTCAACGAAAGTAGTCATTCGTGACCATCCGTGGATTCAAGTGACAATGCTAGGATCGTGAAAGGTCGGTCGGGGGCCGAGTCCTACCAGAAGATGGTTCTTGTTGGTTAACCTACATGGAATTCAAAGACTGTGTGTCACCGGCGTATTCATGTCAAACAGTGGCATTGTATCTCGATGTCCTGGCACTGAGAAACCAAAATTAATCCTGACTTTTATAAGACGCCGCTCACACACACACACACGCACTATTTCCATTTCCAGCGTTTTTCGCAATTGTGCAAAACTGTCTGCTGTTTCCTAAAAGGACCAAACTTTATGTTAAACAATATAGAAAGTAATACCAAAATAATACAACTGACTAGTGGAAGAGTGCGTGAGTGAGTAAGGTTTTACGCCGCTTTTAGCAATATTCCAGCAATATGACGGCGGGGGAACACCAGAAATGGACTCCACACATTGTACCCATGTGGAGAATCTAACCCGGGGTCTTCAGCGTGACGAGCGGACGCTTCAATTATGAAGCTACCCCACCGCCCCGACTAGTGGAAGAGTGAGTGAGTGAGTGAGTGAGTTTAGTTTTACGCCGCACTCAGCAATATTCTAGCTATATGGCGGCGGTCTGTAAATAATCGAGTCTGGACCAGACAATCCAGTGATCAACATCATGAGCATCGATCTGCGCAATTGGGAACCGATGACATGTGTCAACCAAGTCAGCGAACCTGACCACCCGATCCTGTTAGTCGCCTCTTACGACAAGCATGGGTTACTGAAGATAAATATTCTAACCCGGACCTTCACGGGTCGATTAGTGGAAGAGGCCGAGTAGGCTAGGGTATAAAACAGAGGCCAATATCTAAAAACATCATTTTCCAAAATTGGGAAATATTTTGCCATGTATAACAGTCATCTTTCCAACGACAATCTCTCATATTTGATAAGGCCAAATGTACTTTGTAAAATATTCTAAAATATAAACTGCATCATCGATATCACTTCATGGCATGATCAAGGGTTATGCCATCCTGACTTGAACTACTATTTTGAAGGAGGTATTTAAGAGAAGATTAGATGTCGACAAAAGATTCAGAATGTTTCATTAACAATTCACAGTATCGTCTTTATAGTCGCGACATGTGTTCTGTTCTCATTGTATAGAAATGTCGTAGGGCAAATTGTCTTGAGGTGAAAATAAAATCCACCGCCTATCTAAAAATCCAATCCATTAAGGATAACATGACGTCTGTCATTCCTTTAACGCGTTGTTTCAGGGACGCGCACATTGTAAAATTTATGATGAAGATTTAAGAACCACTTGTTTCATATTCGACGTTTACTTCACGACATATTTAGGTCTCAAATACGTAACCGTCCACCGCTTCAGAACACCAGGGACGATGCAGATGAAAATTTTTATTTTTGCCATATGTTTTCTTGTTTCCGTTTATCACGTAGTCAAGTCACTGGACATCAAGAGCTTTTTTCGAGAAGGGTTTGGTATATTAACAAAGCAGCAAAACGTGAAGATTGTGCTTTTGAACAATGTGTTAAGTTGTGTATCCGAGTGTTTGAAGAGATCAAACTGCAGGTTCTTTGCCTACAAGAAAAGGGTGTGTGGGCTGGACGTAACAGGCGGGAGAGTCCCTTTAAAGAAGCCGAAAACTAACTGCGTTGAAAGGAGACAGATGGTAGAAGTGTATCCTCGGGTAAGTCCAGCATGGGTCAGTCGGTCACGATATTCACCTATCGTTGGTGTGTTTGTACGTCAGTCCAGAATATGCGGGTTAGCAGTGGTCTTCAGCATGTTGTAAGAAGCAACGTGGCCTTTTGCCTGTTATCGTATTCCAACTGCGTGGATAGATGCTCTTGATGTCAATCCCTGGAATGTCTGGCCCAGTTTTGATTATTTAGATACCATCGTCACATAGATGTAATACTTCTGAGTAGGGCGTGAAATACTAACGTGATAATAACAATAAAACCCCGTTGGTCTCGTTCTCTGTACCCATTTACTTGGGTACATGACCAGGGAATCTCTGTCCTGGCAGACGCTCTATCCACTACACCAAAATGTCGTTTACACGTTTTAACAGTCATATTACAAGACAACATATTTATCAGGATGGGTTATTCATTTGTCCCGTTATAAAATAGTTCCCCTACCAAGGTTTCAAATAGTTATGTGCGTTATGTTCGATGAAGGTAGTAGACATTAAGTCTGAAAATATGTATATAATGCACACACGAACCGAAACATTATATTTTAAAGAAAACATTTTCCAATTTGTCAATGATAAGGTTAAAATAGTATGTGTTTCGACAAAATAATCGCAGTTTTTGTAAAGAGTTCTCACGTAGTCATATTCTGCATGTCCATATCAAATGAAACCGTTATGTTCCTGTAACGCAACCTTCCCATCTTCCAGACTGTTGCAGGTGCTTGCTCTGACCACACGTGCACCGCTAAGCAGATCTGCAAGCCAAGGAAGAGGGCAGGGCATCACTGCCGTAAGGTAATAAGAATGGGATCCACGTGTGTTTTCACACTACAGTCTTAAATCGTGTGAATGTTGACGTGTAATGGTATGGATTTCTGTTTAAAGATTACATGCTGGTGACGTGAGGTCCTATGCATAGAGCTCAGGTCACAATCAGTTGAAGTTAAGCGACGTTGGGCGCGGAGAGTCCTTGAATGGGTAACTGTGTTTGGCAGCTTGACTCCTGATAATTTACCATAAAGCTATGTCAGTTTAACATGCGGTCTAAGTTTGGAGGAATTACGGTCATCCATGTCTGATTTTTTGCACGTTAGACAATATGCTGAAGACGCGAATACTCCTTCCAGAATAGACCAGATACTTACCCGTCGATTGATGTATAAATAACGAAACAGACGGGGCTTGTATCAACGTTGAAGAATCCGCAGTATGCCGCTTTTTTCTGAGAGAGAGAGAGAGAGAGAGAGAGAGAGAGAGAGAGAGAGAGAGAGAGAGAGAGAGAGAGAGAGAGAGAGAGAGAGAGAGAGAGAGAGAGAGAGAGAGAGAGAGAGAGAGAGAGAGAGAGAGACCTTTGGAACATGACGACAATTCTAACTATTCCAGGCAGGACGCTAATGGACCACCACGGATACGGATATCCACTCTTGATCTACATGAAACTACTGTATGAACAATCATATCTGACTGATCTGTGTTCGACCAATCGAACTCTTTCTGATCTTTGTGTGAAACCAGACCATAACATGAGATGCTGAACCGCAAAAGAAGCGCGAAACGATAGAGGTTTCTTAAACCACACACTTTAATTCGCTCTAATTAACAATCAGAACGGAGGATTGCGTTTAAACTTGACAATTATGGTCAACACATGTTCGGGAATCACATTTAGAATTCATACAAACAAATTCACCAAAATGGTCCCACTAAGATACCTCAAAGTCAGTATCGTGTTGGCCTCCATAGGCACCGATGACGGCGTTGCGTGGTCTGTACATGGAATGAATTAACCGGTTGTTGAAGGCCATAGGCACTTGGGTCCGTACTCTGCTTAACGCCTGATCGAGTGCAGCCAGAGTTGTCGGCCTTGGTTGAAGGTCATTCGGTCTTTTTGAATCTCGCCTCAAAGGTGTTCTATTGATCTTAAATCCAGACTGAGTGCAGGCCATTGAAGGGATGGCATGCTGTTAGTGGCCTATTACCATTCCTGCAGTCGGTAGATTGTCCTAACATGAACATTAAAATGATTGGCTACCCTCCGTGCAGCCTGGCAAGCTTGCAATCGTCCCAAGGCTTGGTTCCTCTCATCTCTCGTAAGTCGTGGTATGGCGATTGTGTTAACACAAGAATGATTTCAGGCAAGTTTTGGACTTTCGTTGGTAGGGTTGTCACGATATGCACGTGCATTTTCATTTTCTCGAATGTCATACGGAACCTTTTACCACGTCTGTCTTTTGGTCGATATGTTTTTTCATCAGAAAACACACTGATGTTGGTAATAGCTGTAAATTAGGATTGAAAATATGTTAACAAAACGGTACAGTCAGAATAAAAACACCACCTTGTAAGAACAAAATTTTGCAGTTGGTTTTGAAAATCGCATTTCTTTTGCGGTTCAGTATATTGCATGGACATCTGCCATCAGCTCTACTGGCATTCAGCATCCCTCTTACATTTCCGTGAGTCGTGTCAGAGCTCAACGTGGAAGAAAAAGTCTCCGAGTGTGTGGCTTACTTCGTTGATAGGTCTCATTTCTTGCATTAAAGCTGCATAAAATATTGAACGACCGGTGTCGTTTTGATTAATTTGCTATTACAGTACTGCTTATTTGATGCAACATCCCACCTTCAATCGAGATAGTTTCATTGGGAGGGTTAGGGTTAACGACGTACTCATGAGTATTTGCTGTTATATCAGCTTCAGTTGTGTGCAGAGATGCAGGCCGCACATATTTCCCACTTTGATGAAGGCTTAACCCGGCAATGATGCTGACCAACAAAGGGTTTTAGCTTGGGTTCCAACCAACGATCTCGTGGACCATGGAGCCAAGGGACGCAACTCTGTAAGCAATTTCAAATGTCTTTTTCTGGAACAAAATGATGTCAATAACTTCCATTGCCCAACCCTGAATATAAAACGGTCGGTCCCTAAACGAGTTCAAGGAAACAAGAGTCCCTAAACGATTTCGCGGAAACAAGAGTACAACCTGTTAGTACTTAACTTCAGCGTCGCTCTCTGCACTCTTCAATACTTTAAATTTGTCTTGGTGCTCACGACCTAATGTCGCTTTGTCGAACGGGGACCAGGTAGCATATGTCAGAAAAGTGATTATTGCATGGCGAAATAGTTTTATGTCTCCAACTGTGATCTTGATGAAATATTGCCAAGAGAAGACCCAACGCCCTTTCTTAAAATGAGATTTGAGTACATTCCCCTGAGAGGATTTAAATACATCTCTTATACTGGGGATTACATTTACATAGCGAATGGAATTTGAATTTATGAGTTGTGTCAGATATTGCAACGCCTTGATGGAATGTCCGTCTTGGATTATAAAGCCATTAAGCAAGAACGCCATCTACATATCATCTCGGACAATGAAACTATGAAAGTATGTCACTTTTGAAAACTCAACAATAAACTGTGAAGGTATTCAAATGGCATGACAAGATGATTGACACGTGGCATGACGTCATTTGTAAATATCTAAGTACTTCATGAAATCGCGTTCACCTCTGACAAGTGCATTATGAAAATAGATCCCTTCCGTGTTTTTGTACTTGTTCACACATGTGGCTATGAAATATTTTGACGTGGCCGACATTTGGTCCTGCGGGATTGTCACGTGACGAATACCAACGTCATATTTCTCCCTGTTCTGATTACGGAAACAGTGTGTTACATTTGACATATAGACAAGGCCCAGTCCTTCTTTTAAACTACCAACCATGGTAAGTTCAACTGAGCGGAACGCCCCAATTGCACTAACATTTTGAACCCATTCAGTAACCATTTCATTTGTTTATGATCTGATGGGTACTTGGATATAAATGCATTTGAAAGTGTATTTGTTGTATTGTTGTAAAGGTGGACAGTAATCAAGTCTAGACGCGTCAAACACCTGCATATGTTTAAAAATACCTGTAGATTTATTGTCAGTCTGAAGCTGACATTTCCTTCTCAACAGGAAATTCCAACTATCCAGAGCTTGTGGGGTATTCCTGTATTCCATACCACATCCGTGATCCGAAAACCATATGTTACACAGGTCACAGTATATATTGAAAGCTACTATTCAATAGCATGTGTTCTACAGGTCACATTACACTATCTATTGATACTTAAACAACATCTACTATTCAATAGCATTTGTTCTACAGGTCACATTACACTATCTATTGATACTTAAACATCTACTATTCAATAGCATGTGTTACCCAGGTCACAGTATCTACTGAAAGCTTCTATTCAATAGCATCTGTTACCCAGGTCACACTATCTATTGATACTTAAACAACATCTACTATTCAATAGCATGTGTTCTTCAGGTCACATTACAGTACTTGAACGACATCTACTGTTCATAAAACTGAAACAGTGCACTGGCAATTCTAAATAATGCTTCCAGTTATCATTTATTAGTATCTTGTTTAAACTAACTCACAAAGTATTCAAGCTGATTACAAACAAGTATATTCCAGCATTTGAAGAACGCTTTGAAGTAAACAATGGTTTACTCACTTTTAAATGTTCTATTCTCGAATTCGTGAAATACAAATCTTTGATGACTGACGAGTCGGGCAATACAGCAAGTTTCTGTAAAGTTACATTACTTTCGAATGTGGGTTGACTCAAAAGATGGATCCTTTTGCTAAGTTTCTTACTGTTATAGAAAACCTATATTTACCTTTTCTTGTACGTGCTATAAGCAACCTCCACCAAGAACATATAAACTGTTAGTGGCGGATATACTTGACGGTATCAAGGCGCTTTCTTACAACGTGGTTCTTTTACCCCTCGCGGAACTGCACGAAAACGGTCTATTGTGGAAGGTGTATCTCGAAACAACATGGTGGTTGTGGGCGGTAAATCTGTGTGTGGCTGAATGAGTGAAAACATTCCTCTGAATGAGTGAAAACATGTTTGTATCACCCCATATGACGATCTGTCAGTGCTGGGGTATCTTTGTCCGCTCATTGGTGTTCCTGATTGGAGACCCCTACCACTTATCTCCGTCACTAGGCCACGTGTATTTATTTCTGATAATAAAAACAATGAAAAAGTAGACAACCAATGAAAATTGTTAAACAGGACACCTGTGGTCCGTCTTGATACTCAGTGATTGACGTTCGTGAAGACTGTAAAAACAATATGTAACAGTGTAACCAATTCCATAAGGTGTCAAGAGCAGTTTTTAACCCTGAAAGAAGTGCGAACTACATCTTGATAAGTACAGGCCAAACAAAACTGATAATTGATATCGTGCTCTTTAAAAACATTTAGCATAAAATTGAGGGCAAACCTTTGATAACACCATATCCTGCGAAAATGAAGTCCAACCCATCCATAGTGTGCTATCACAAGTCTTAATATTTATAAACAATGTGTTGTTGTTTATGTGTGTATGCAGGCAAAAAACTGAATGTTCTTTAGGAGTTAAGGAGGCATTGAAAGTTTTAGAAAAGAAACATCAATTTGACGGCAACAAAGAGCACAGGTCAAGATTAAAATGTCTACCGTAATCATCATTCTCTGTGGGCATCCGCTCTTAATGGGTATAAAAAGGGGTTTGTTTACAAGGAATATAAACGTTAATCACATTTTCAAAGATTTTCTCCACACAACAGATTATGTGATATTTCCTTGATATCTTTTAAGAATCAGGAAGATGATTCCAGCAGTTGCACCAATGGCCTAGATTATTTGTTTACGAACTTCGGTGATAAGCATGTTTCTGTGTCAGTTTTGTGTTGTTTTTCACAGCAATCATCAGGGAAGTTGCATTTTCAGCTTGTGCGATGACAGCGTTTTTCATTAAGTGTATTTTATGGTTTCCATGACAAATGGTTCAGAAACAAGTATACGTATATATGTTCCCTGGAAGAAAATTCAAGAAATACACTCAGTGGTTAAAACCTTTTGAACATTCCGCCAACAACCGTGGTTCTACCCCGCCCCATATGGTGTTTTGACAGTGACTAACAGCCAATATTACTAACAACGGCGTCAACCCATATTCACTCGCTAACTGATGCTGTATAAACGTCAACATCAGGACCTTTATAAGAACAACTTTGCAGAATCTGGAGTAAGGCTCACACGGCCGAAAGCTATGAATACACAATGCCACTTAGAAAGTGGTCAAATGTAACATATGTTGTATTTGGGATTACACTTTCTCAGTAAAGGGGGTCGTGACAATATACACTTATCAGAGGGGAACACAAAGCCCGTAGTCTAGACTACCCGCGGTCCGATTTCCATTTTTGTGGAAGCCGCGATGGCTCAGTGGGTTTGACGGCTGACTTTGTGTGCTGGCGATTAGGTGCCTGACTCGGAGAGAGTGGGTTCGAGATGGGACTCAACCCAACAAAAGTACTACAATCTGTACTTTACCGAGAAGGTGTAATCCCAAAATATAACATGTTACATTTGACCGCTTCCTAAATGGCATTGTGTAATCATAGAATCTGGAGCACTGTGTATAAGATGGGACATCTCACAAATGATGTTAAAAAAAATAGACTCTCTGCTTTCGTTTTAAAATGTGTGTATGGTAATTATCTTTTGCAGTTCTTCTCTTCCTTTGGAGCGATTAAGTGTTTTAATGATATCATGTCATTGATGAATAAATGATTAGAACCTGCATATGATAAGAACGTGATTAGATGACACCTTTCAGTGAGGACGTGATAGGTACATGGTAAGAACTTGATCAGTGAATGACAAGGACTTCACTAGTGGGTGGTAAGAGCATGATAACAGGATGGAAAGAGCGTGAATAATGTATGGTAAAACATGGTTAGAGAAGGGAAACAGTGTTATTAGGCATCGTAAGGACTTGAACAGAGCATTGCACGGACATGATTAAAGCATATTGACTAGAACTTTTGGAAAAAAAAAAAATGAGAACAGGATTAGAACGTGGAGAGAATACCACTAGAAGTTGGTGAGTACATGATAAGAACAGAATTAGAAGATTGTAAAACATTATTAGAATAGGGTAAACACACGATTAGGTGTGAACAGAAGAAAGTGACTGAGTTTAGTTTTACGCCACTTTTAGCAATATTTCAACAATATCACGGCGAGGGACACCAGAAATGGGCTTTACACATTGTACCCATGTGGGGAATCGAACCCGGGGGTCTTCAGCGTGACGAGCGAACGCTTTAACCACTATGCTACCCCACCGCCCCTTCAAGCCGAATGAACGATTCAAGTTGTACTTTTATAATACCACACTTTAGAATTGGCGTATCTGTAGCTCCAGAATTTAATGTCTCCTATGCACAACATCACAATGACAAAACGCTATTCTGTACCCCGTGAGTCTAACCGCTTACGACGTTACGAGCGTGCAGTCATGTTATCGTTGCTTACCTACAAAATTGTTACGTGTAACTCGAAGCATAGCGGAGGCCTCTCAACACTTCGAATTAACGGGATTTTAAAGTGAACCAATTAATGGATTGATTTATATTTAAGTTTTGGTTTGAACTCGATAAAATTGCCTGTTGCAAGTATAATGTATTTTCACGCTGAGGATTGCATGCACTTTAGCACTGAGCAGCTTACATGAAAAGTGTAAGCATGCTCGTTTTTGACGAAATAGAAAATCATAGAAAGATGCTGTTCCCTTCTCAAATTCCGAAGCAGTTTCTCGTCGAGAATATTCCATGACCTATTTCAGCGTCGGAGTACTGGATTTTGTTATCAGGTGACACTTTAAGATGCACGACTTGAAGATAAAGCTATTCATTTCATTTTATGGTCAATTTATGCATATTATTAGGCCGAACACCTGATAAGGTCAATATTTTGGCGTTGTAAGAGAATTCCGAAAAAATAGAATCTGATATTTACATCATATTTTTTGTCCTTGAAAAAAATGTATAGTTTAAATTTCTGATGTATATTTTTCGGAATATTTTATTATCGAATCACTTTGTCTGGTCCTGTAGTTATATAATCTTGGGACCTCGAATAAAACAGCCACAAACAAGATTGCGAAGGTCGTGAAAATTAATGTGATATATCATGTCTACACTCACTGACCTCCAGATTACGTTAGTTTATTGGCATATATACACACTGGTGGGCAGAAGCCGGTAAGGTGATATTTATACAGATTACACTCCTGTGATTTGAAATGTTTTAAGACAGCAAAAGTAAAACATATTAGTATTTTTGATAATTTCTGTCAGAGAGGGGTCATAAGGCTGTTAAAGAGATTTTTTTCAGATTTCTGAATTACTGAAATGATGTTAGAGTGCATTTTTGTTTTTGATATCTTTTACCAATAACATAGATAGATAGAAGAAAAGTATCCACTCCAGAACATGTGTAAGTTATTTGGTTTGAGACGCTTTGGATTATGTACTGATAACGAAAAATGAATGCAAATACTTCAAGAAACGGTTTATCAAACGGATGAATTGCAAAGTCCCTGCTGCGATGAAAACCATGAGCGTAGGCATGGTGCTACACTGCTACACAACAAGCATGGCAATCGGATCAATCTCGGATTTAAACCCATCATCGTCGACATAAGGCGAACTCTATATTGCGAATTCCAAAGCCTCAGACAACTGACCACAAGGGGTGGTCTAGAAAGTTGTTACTGAAGCGGTTTCCAACCACTGTCCTCATTTGTTTCCTCAGGGTGGACAGCAACGACGTGCCTCATAATGGTAAGCCAGGTTAATAGCCAAAGGTGTTCTGATTTTATACTCAACAATGATATCTAACGAGATGGTTTGCCAGCTTAGCTCCTCAGATAGACAAGGCAAACGATATGTTACCAGCAGAAAATATACCTACTGAAAAGACCCGTGAACATCCGGGTTAGAATTGGTCTTCAGTAACCCGTGCTTGTCGTAAGATCGTGCTTGTGTGTGTGTGTGTTGCAGGGGTGGGGTGGTGGGGGTGGTGGTGGCGGAAAACCAAACAACCCACCTACTGATAACATTAAGTAGAAATTATACCTACTGTACACATTACTAAATATATATGTTTATTGTAATTTGTGACATAGAGGCGTATTTTTGCAACAACAGATGATACCAGATACATTTTGTCACGAGATAAGCATACTTTGATGCGAGCAGCAACACAGAGTTCATTTACCTATGCGAAGAAGTTAGGGGTGTCATTAAAAATATACCTGAACAAATAACATAATAGGGATTGTGAATATACCGATACATATACCGAAACTACACAGACAATTGCGCGGTTTGAAACATATGAGGCTACCATACAATTACTCAGGAACACCCATAGACGTTTAACAGAACTACACAAGTATACCACTGCCACGTGGTTGCCGTGGAATACACACAGGAACACATAAAAAGGGTTTCTGAATATGTTTTGCTGACAAAAAATTGGATCACAGCCGCTAGCTACTCGAGCTCACTTTGAAGGAAGGCTGTGGTAACAGGTCAATGGTTTCAATCCATGGACTTAAAGGACAGTTTATATCTCATCTGGAAACACCTCAAGGCGTTCTGACGTTTAGCGGTCATCTTGACTTTCTTCAAAGATGCAACATGTCTCTTGAAGGGTCGGGTCTTGGCTGCTCCTTTCATGGTAAAACGTCGTGGGCTGAATCGTCGGAAAGTATCAGCATGCAATGGACTGGCACACGTCTTTCTGATCATGAGGACCTCTTTGAGTACCTGGTTCTTTCTCTTCTCCTCCTCCATCTTTTCTGTCTCCAGGAGCAAGGACACTCTTTTCTCTTGGATCTTCCTTTCTTCGTTCATCTGGACCCGACGACGTAGGCGACAACACACATCATCCTAGACTAACATATGGCCTTTAAAATGGACATCTTTTACAGAAAATACAATTTTTCAAAACTGTATTCATACAACATAATAAAAGTCGCCCAGAGACTTTCTTCATTTTCCTGTCTGAACATGTGGTAAACTGCACTTGCAACATATTCTAGATTTGCATTGGCTGCATTGGGTATATCTGTTTCAAGGTCTGTATGACAGACTAACAATATCCGTATTGTATTCAAGGTAAGAATTGAGACTGTTTATTGTCTGGTGGATTAGCATCTATGTTATCAATGATTCAAATCTTCATGATAACGTTTACTTTTTTCAACTTTGTACATTACTATTCCACGCCATTAAACACAGTGTTCTCTCCTTAATTCTAGCGGCGTTCGTCACTTAACATGGTGAACAGAGATAAAGAAACATCTCTCTCTTTTAAATGTTTATAAAAACTTTACCTTAAATGAAAGCAATGTCATTGAACGTTTGCTGAGAAATGATATGTGATATCCGCGACTTCCTCATTGATATACCCATGCTTGCCACAAAAGGCGACTATGCTTGTCGTAAGAGGCGACTAACGGGATCGGGTGGTCAGGCTCGCTGACTTGTCATCGGTACCCAATTGCGCAGATCGATGCTCATGCTGTTGATCGCTGGACTGTCTGGTCCAGACTCGATTATTTACAGACGCCGCCATATAGCTGGAATATTGCTGAGTGCGGCGTAAAACTAAACTCACCCACTCACTCACTCCTCATTGATAATGGGAATTCGGCGTTGTAAAAGTTGCTGTTTAGCCGTAAACTTTAATTCAAGACAGGTACAAGTTGGGTTATGATTTTCCAAATGTTTGGCATTTTCAAATAGATGTCTTAATGCACGAGACGGATTCAGTCTTATGTTCACATTTACTGTATTAATAGTACAGGTTAAGAGGAAATTAATGTTCTGTCACTCGCATAATGTCGACTCTAATCACAATGTGTTTTATTCCAACTCAACGAAAGACAGCCTGGCGCTTCTTTCCAATAATGGTTTGTTTCAACTGGTCCCTTCTCTCTGTTAAGGAATATGTACTAAGTAAACGTTTTTGACATTCTAATACAGTTAAAAGAAAACTCTAGCAACTAGTCCTTCTGAAATTACTGGTGTGGATAATGAGTTCAGTCAAGGTAGTCTGGTACGAAGTATCATTATATAAAGCACAGACGCCAATATGCAGAGTAAACACCTGCAATTAAACGAAGGAAGCTACGACAGGGATAGAGCTTGTTCATAGACAAGTACATGATTGCATGTAGTCTATACTCTAAACACTGTCAAACAGGAGAAGCTAAACATAGACTGCTTGTAAACAAACAGAGGGATAGGGTCAATCTGTTCACACGGTAATTCATCTTTTTACCGTAGTGATTAATATCTCACTCTTATCTTGACGTTTGATTTCTTATCAGCAATTTGTTTTTACAAAAGCCTATAAGATTATCCCCAAAGCCTGTAATTACATACTTTTAGTGACCTGGTTTACAGAGTATTCTTGTTACGGCAACCTTGAAATCTTTAATGACAAACACATCTAGGATACAGAAAAGCAACTGGCTAACGTCTGATGTGATTCATGAAGATGCTTTTCCATACATAGCAAGTGAGTGAGTATGGTTTTACGCCGCTTGTAGCAATATTCCAGCAACATCACGGCGGGGGACACCAGGAATGGTCTTTAGCCATTAGGCTACCCCACTATCCCCCATATATAACAAGTGTAGTTGACAATAGTGTTGTATAAGGTTATTGTAGGAAATGAATATGACGCAAGAGATATTAGAATAATGCGCGAACACGATATATGTAAAGGAGTGAAAGGTATCTCAACGAGTAATGCTTTCATATTCAAATCTAAAAGAGTCTCCAGTCATCCATGTGTGTGTGTGTGAACTTATTTTGATACCTTACTTCCGTTATAGATTCTATATATAGCCATATACATGTACACCAATACTTAATGAAGAATTATTAAAACTGGTTTAAGCTCTGAGGTACTTTCGGAAATGTGCACTTATATTTTTGGTTTGATATATTCCCACACAGCAAGAAAATAAACTGTGTAAGTTGAAGACTGTATCTGATGTGATACAGGAGCCGAACGACCTTGCACGTTAACGTGAAGTTATGGAGTAAACGTGCTCTTATAATTCAGGAGTAAAGTAAATACATGTTACCAGCCCAAACCTTGACAGCGAGGCTTGACATGGCGGTGATCTCGTTATTGTTTGTTGGCGGTTATAATTTTGTTGGTGGAATGCTCATGATGTAGATACAATTAGCATCCTTCTATATACATGTATATACACCAACGTGAGTGTAAACAAACTCGTACCAAGCCAAGCAATAAAAAAGGTAGTTTTAATGATTGTAAAAACTACAGACCAGTTGCTCTTACCAGCTGTTTATCAAAGGTATTTGAGAAATGTATTTTTAAACATTTTTTAACTTTTTTTTAGATAATAACGTATTGACGAATTTGCAGTCAGGATTCATGCCTGGGGATGGTACTGTATACCAACTGACATACTTGTATGATTTTATACTACATGCATTAGACAATGGCAAAGAAGTCAGGGCAGTTTTCTGTGACATAAGCAAGGCTTTTGACAAGGTTTGGCATAAGGGAATCATAGCGAAATTAGAAGCTTATGGTATTAAGGGTAAGTTACTTGACTGGTTTTCCAGTTATCTTGACAATAGATTACAGAGAGTAGCTATAGACCATTACGATTCAGATCTAAAGAAAGTCACTGCTGGGGTGCCACAATGATCTGTCCTTGGGCCATTACTGTTTTTAGTTTACATAAATGACATCATTGAGGGTATCAGTAGTAACATTCGTCTTTTTGCCGATGATACTTCGGTATATGTTATTGTTGATAATCATGTTGTTACTGCCGCTTCCTTAAATAATGACCTAAACAGGATCTCTCACTGGGCTGAAATATGGCAGGTTAGCTTTAATCCTGGTAAGACTGAGGCTGTTTTATTCACTCGCAGAAATACCGGTAATCAATTTCCAATTCCTAAGCTTAAAATGCATAGAGTAGGCATTACTGAAGTCGGCTACCATAAACACCTAGGAGTAACCTTGCAATCAGACTGTAAATGGAACTCCCACATTGGTGAATTAGTTAAAAAAGGTTCGTCCATTGGTAAATTGTCTATCATTAGAGCGAATGTACAAGTCATATATATTACCAACGTTCGAATACTGTTCGCACCTTTGGGATAACTGTACTAAAGAACAAAAACAACTTGTCGAAAATCTACATTTAGACGCACTGCGGACGATTTGCGGGGCAGTTAGAGGAACAAGTCATGATTTAATATATAAGGAAATTAACTCTGTGCCCCTAGTTGACCATAGACAAATTAGCAAGTTATCATTATTTTACAAAAAAGGTTCATCATATGACACCAGTTTATTTAACTGATCTACTGCCCGAAAAAGTATCACAGTTAAGTGACCATAGATTAAGAAACAGTAATAACTTTCAAACTATAAGATGTCGTAGTGATTTGTATAGCAACTCGTTTTTACCTGATACAATACGACAATGGAATGATTTGCCTGAGAATATGTACGATATTGAAACCATAGGCCAATTCAAAAATGCATTCCAATCATCAAAACCACTCAATTTTAATATACTTGATAAAAACTTTGGCACACGTTTCTGCCAAATTATCCATTCACGCTTCAGACTTGGGTGCAGTAATTTGAAAGCGCACATGTTTGAACGGCACATTTCAGTTGATCCATTCTGTTCCTGTGGTCACCCCTATTTGGATACTTTACATTACTTCTTTACTTGTCCTAATTATTCTAACATCAGACATCGCATGTATTTTTACGAACATGGATATAATTTAAATTCTGTCCTAAATTGTAATCCAAACAAAAATGAACTTGTAAATTCTTTCATACTACAATCTGTCCATACTTTTATAATAAAATCGCATAGGTTTGATAAATGATTAATAACGTTTAATACGCAGGTTCCTTGCTTTCCTATCATGCTGCATATTATTTAATATTTGTTTTATTCATGTATCAATGAAATGGAGAAGTATTCAAATAAGCCATTACGGCTTGTTTACCAATCCTAGTTCAATTCATTTTGAATAAAATATGTTTACACCATGTTTAATTCTTACCCAAGCTTTTAGTGTTGTCATAAGTTGCAACATTCAATTGTTACTATGAACAAAGTTATGTTTTTAGTCACGAAAACTTATCTATTAACTTCCTTAACATTTTCCAAAAGTATTATCCAATTCTTAAATAATGCAAATGCCCTTGACCAGATGGTGACAGTTTCCTACTTTATGGATACTAACTTCCATTATTCTTTCTAATGACGTCTCAGCTAAATTCTTGCCCCTTCATCGGCTGAACGCTGAGTAAGCAGAGACAGTTTATGATATCTTTAAACAAGGTAACATTATAACTCAGCTCTAAAATGTCGTCACCAAGAAGTGGTTTTCCCTAAAAAATGTAATGCATTCCTGATCTTGTATCCTCTAAAATGTCTCTGAAAACCTATGTAATCGTGTTGATGTTTATAAGGAGTTATATCGACACATCGCGAAATATCTGCATTATCAATCAAACTGGCTACATTCATCTGAGTGAGATGAGAAAGATATCGGCTCCAAGCTGCACCGTCATTCTATTGGTTCTATTGTGTGATCACTGATTGGATAGAGTGAGTAAAACATGACGCTCCGTGTGATTGCACTTGATTGGTGGAGGCGTGACAGGTTGATTTCACAAGTGATGAGTTTGTTTCTTCTGACAAAGGTTCACTCATCTTGACATTGTTCGTATGTATCTTAAGTGATTGAGCAACACTAGTGTCACCATAGCTTGCCTTGAGTGACAAGCAGCAGGGAGTCGGTGGTGTCAAAATAGGTTTCAGATATAACACCATCCCGTCGATCATTGCACATCATTTTCCACTCACTGCCTAAAGTATCAACTTTCATACTTACAGAAACCGCCTTGCTTCTGAATTCAAACAGTCGCTGTTTCAAAGAAGTTTCAGTCCTATTGGTATATTGCGTCACGTTTACCATTTTCAATTGTTGAAGTAATCCCTTCTCTACCATGGATCGACCAACCAGTACAATCAACTCTTTGTTGGATTGCTCCTTTGATATGAGTTACCAGCCCTTGGTTGACTACACACTTACTGACTCTGAGGACGAGGATTACTCTTTGGACCAGACGATAAACAGTCTCAAATCTCACCTGGCAACCATGAAGACAACGGTGACGGATGATGTGTGTTGTCGCCTACGTCGTCGGGTCCAGATGAACGAAGAAAGGAAGATCCAAGAGAAAAGAGTGTCCTTGCTTCTGGAGACAGAAAAGATGGAGGAGGAGAAGAGAAAGAACCAGGTACTCAAAGAGGTCCTCATGATCAGAAAGACGTGTGCCAGTCCATTGCATGCTGATACTTTCCGACGATTCAGCCCACGACGTTTTACCATGAAAGGAGCAGCCAAGACCCGACCCTTCAAGAGACATGCTGTATCCTTGAAGAAAGTCAAGATGACCCCTAAACGTCAGAGCGCCTTTCACTATATTCTGCTGAGTGAGAGACTGTGCTTCAGGTCCATGGACTAAATTAGTTATGAAACATTGTTTTGAACGAGTCCGTACATGCGACATATACCAGTGTAACTGTTCTGTTTTCCCAGGTGGATTCTATTCTACTATTTAAGAGGTCAATTTATACCTATGTATGATTAAGCCTGTTACACGCCTATGTTTTGATTTTGCAAATGTGTTCATGTGAAAGTTAATGTGCATTGTTGATTGTTATTTTTCCGTGTGTTGTTATCTACCAGAGTCAAGTGCTGATGTGGAGGTAGAATCACGTATTATTCAAATCAATAAAGGTTGTTTTGAAATAGAGTTAATGTTTCGTTTTCTTTCATGCAAGGCGTGACTGAAAAAAGAAAGTAAATGGGAATTGGGTGCATACAATGATTGCATTGCATTTGTTGACCATCTCTCGCCGAACTGGGCCTGTATAACGTCCTCTTAACCATGAGAATAATCGATGCTCTTTCTGGTGTGTCTGTTTCGATATTACCAGTCTATATGTAGGCTATGGTCCATCTTCATACATATGCACCTGGCTTATTGTAGTAAGAAATGGTAGGTCTTGTGTAAATCCCGAGCATGTGTTTAATGAAATCCCAGTTGTCCTCAAAGCACAACGAGATCGAAGAGATGTCAACAAACAATAAGGAGACCAAAGGACATTTCAAGTTTCATTGCCACGGTCTTGATTTGGCTGCATCTATATGCATACCATTAGTTTAGATATAGCTGTTAGCTGTTAAAGCATATGTAGTTAAGTTAAGTTGCCACATGACAATGGTAAGAGTGTTTGTATTCATTTTGATTCCAGTTCCATGTGATATGGAAAACAGGTGGCAAAACAATACATAATCTACTGCACAGTGCGATTACATATACATGTTTTTTAACAAATATATCTTCTGTCACCAGTGCTTGGAATCATCACTGAAAGCGTAGTCCATTGTGCATTTCTGACTATATCACGTTGATGTATCTATGAATCATAATCAACTAGTGACAATACCATTGCTAAAAGGCGAGCGTACCTGCTTCACCAATCTCATCCAGCACAAGTACATGCAAAGACAAAGTCAACTATGCACCTGAGCAAACATGGAAGCATATTATACAAGTCCAAATAGGGGATAGCATCGGACGCCATTTTGGTCACTGATGCGTCAACTTGGACATTCCTACGTTTTTTCACAAACGGTTGGTTTCATCACTGATTTTTCAATGCTCCATTTCTATCATTTTTACCACTGTTTAGCCTTTCACGCCCAAAGGTATACAATGAAAGAAGGAGAAGGGACAAGACCGCTTTTTGTATCAATGAAAATGTCCAACTTCCAAGTTATGGAAATCTGAGAAATAGTGGTGTTATAAATATGACTCATTTTGAAATGATTAACAACAGCCCTTTGCAATAACAGAGGTGTAGACTTCACATGAAAAGCCAAGTGTGATCAAGTTCGAGACCAAACGCAGACTTTTATATCACACATTTGTTTGGTTTGTACCTGTTGTGTGGGAAATAGCTTGGTTCAAAGACTTGTTCATATTTATATATTAGACGTACATTTACTGAAGGAGGCATATTTAATTCTTACCCAAGCTTTTAGTGCTGTCATAAGTTGCACATATTCAATTGTTACTATGAACAAAGTTAAGTTTTTCGTCACGAAAACTTATCTATTAACTTCCTTAACATTTTCCAAAAGTATTGCCCACTTCTTCCATAATGCAAATGCCCTTGACCAGATGGTGGCATTTTCCTACTTTATGGATACTAACTTCCATTATTCTTTCTAATGACGTCTCAGCTAAATTCTTGCCCTTCATCGGCTGAACGCTGAGTAAGCAGAGACAGTTTATGATATCTTTAAACAAGGTAACATTATAACTCAGCTCTAAAATGTCGTCACCAAGAAGTGGTTATTCCTAAAAAATGTAATGCATTCCTGATCTTGTATCCTCTAAGGAGTTATATCGACACATCGCGAAATATCTGCATTATCAATCAAACTGGCTACATTCATCTGAGTGAGATGAGAAAGATATCGGCTCCAAGCTGCACCGTCATTCTATTGGTTCTATTGTGTGATCACTGATTGGATAGAGTGAGTAAAACATGACGCTCCGTGTGATTGCACTTGATTGGTGGAGGCGTGACAGGTTGATTTCACAAGTGATGAGTTTGTTTCTTCTGACAAAGGTTCACTCATCTTGACATTGTTCGTATGTATCTTAAGTGATTGAGCAACACTAGTGTCACCATAGCTTGCCTTGAGTGACAAGCAGCAGGGAGTCGGTGGTGTCAAAATAGGTTTCAGATATAACACCATCCCGTCGATCATTGCACATCATTTTCCACTCACTGCCTAAAGTATCAACTTTCATACTTACAGAAACCGCCTTGCTTCTGAATTCAAACAGTCGCTGTTTCAAAGAAGTTTCAGTCCTATTGGTATATTGCGTCACGTTTACCATTTTCAATTGTTGAAGTAATCCCTTCTCTACCATGGATCGACCAACCAGTACAATCAACTCTTTGTTGGATTGCTCCTTTGATATGAGTTACCAGCCCTTGGTTGACTACACACTTACTGACTCTGAGGACGAGGATTACTCTTTGGACCAGACGATAAACAGTCTCAAATCTCACCTGGCAACCATGAAGACAACGGTGACGGATGATGTGTGTTGTCGCCTACGTCGTCGGGTCCAGATGAACGAAGAAAGGAAGATCCAAGAGAAAAGAGTGTCCTTGCTTCTGGAGACAGAAAAGATGGAGGAGGAGAAGAGAAGAACCAGGTACTCAAAGAGGTCTTCATGATCAGAAAGACGTGTGCCAGTCCATTGCATGCTGATACTTTCCGACGATTCAGCCCACGACGTTTTACCATGAAAGGAGCAGCCAAGACCCGACCCTTCAAGAGACATGCTGTATCCAAGAAGAAAGTCAAGATGACCCCTAAACGTCAGAGCGCCTTTCACTATATTCTGCTGAGTGAGAGACTGTGCTTCAGGTCCATGGACTAAATTAGTTATGAAACATTGTTTTGAACGAGTCCGTACATGCGACATATACCAGTGTAACTGTTCTGTTTTCCCAGGTGGATTCTATTCTACTATTTAAGAGGTCAATTTATACCTATGTATGATTAAGCCTGTTACACGCCTATGTTTTGATTTTGCAAATGTGTTCATGTGAAAGTTAATGTGCATTGTTGATTGTTATTTTTTCCGTGTGTTGTTATCTACCAGAGTCAAGTGCTGATGTGGAGGTAGAATCACGTATTATTCAAATCAATAAAGGTTGTTTGAAATAGAGTTAATGTTTCGTTTTCTTTCATGCAAGGCGTGACTGAAAAGAAAGTAAATGGGAATTGGGTGCATACAATGATTGCATTGCATTTGTTGACCATCTCGCCGAACTGGGCCTGTATAACGTCCTCTTAACCATGAGAATAATCGATGCTCTTTCTGGTGTGTCTGTTTCGATATTACCAGTCTATATGTAGGCTATGGTCCATCTTCATACATATGCACCTGGCTTATTGTAGTAAGAAATGGTAGGTCTTGTGTAAATCCCGAGCATGTGTTTAATGAAATCCCAGTTGTCCTCAAAGCACAACGAGATCGAAGAGATGTCAACAAACAATAAGGAGACCAAAGGACATTTCAAGTTTCATTGCCACGGTCTTGATTTGGCTGCATCTATATGCATACCATTAGTTTAGATATAGCTGTTAGCTGTTAAAGCATATGTAGTTAAGTTAAGTTGCCACATGACAATGGTAAGAGTGTTTGTATTCATTTTGATTCCAGTTCCATGTGATATGGAAAACAGGTGGCAAAACAATACATAATCTACTGCACAGTGCGATTACATATACATGTTTTTTAACAAATATATCTTCTGTCACCAGTGCTTGGAATCATCACTGAAAGCGTAGTCCATTGTGCATTTCTGACTATATCACGTTGATGTATCTATGAATCATAATCAACTAGTGACAATACCATTGCTAAAAGGCGAGCGTACCTGCTTCACCAATCTCATCCAGCACAAGTACATGCAAAGACAAAGTCAACTATGCACCTGAGCAAACATGGAAGCATATTATACAAGTCCAAATAGGGGATAGCATCGGACGCCATTTTGGTCACTGATGCGTCAACTTGGACATTCCTACGTTTTTCACAAACGGTTGGTTTCATCACTGATTTTTCAATGCTCCATTTCTATCATTTTTACCACTGTTTAGCCTTTCACGCCCAAAGGTATACAATGAAAGAAGGAGAAGGGACAAGACCGCTTTTGTATCAATGAAAATGTCCAACTTCCAAGTTATGGAAATCTGAGAAATAGTGGTGTTATAAATATGACTCATTTTGAAATGATTAACAACAGCCCTTTGCAATAACAGAGGTGTAGACTTCACATGAAAAGCCAAGTGTGATCAAGTTCGAGACCAAACGCAGACTTTTATATCACACATTTGTTTGGTTTGTACCTGTTGTGTGGGAAATAGCTTGGTTCAAAGACTTGTTCATATTTATATATTAGACGTACATTTACTGAAGGAGGCATATTTAATTCTTACCCAAGCTTTTAGTGCTGTCATAAGTTGCACATATTCAATTGTTACTATGAACAAAGTTAAGTTTTTCGTCACGAAAACTTATCTATTAACTTCCTTAACATTTTCCAAAGTATTGCCCACTTCTTCCATAATGCAAATGCCCTTGACCAGATGGTGGCATTTTCCTACTTTATGGATACTAACTTCCATTATTCTTTCTAATGACGTCTCAGCTAAATTCTTGCCCTTCATCGGCTGAACGCTGAGTAAGCAGAGACAGTTTATGATATCTTTAAACAAGGTAACATTATAACTCAGCTCTAAAATGTCGTCACCAAGAAGTGGTTATTCCTAAAAAATGTAATGCATTCCTGATCTTGTATCCTCTAAGGAGTTATATCGACACATCGCGAAATATCTGCATTATCAATCAAACTGGCTACATTCATCTGAGTGAGATGAGAAAGATATCGGCTCCAAGCTGCACCGTCATTCTATTGGTTCTATTGTGTGATCACTGATTGGATAGAGTGAGTAAAACATGACGCTCCGTGTGATTGCACTTGATTGGTGGAGGCGTGACAGGTTGATTTCACAAGTGATGAGTTTGTTTCTTCTGACAAAGGTTCACTCATCTTGACATTGTTCGTATGTATCTTAAGTGATTGAGCAACACTAGTGTCACCATAGCTTGCCTTGAGTGACAAGCAGCAGGAGTCGGTGGTGTCAAAATAGGTTTCAGATATAACACCATCCCGTCGATCATTGCACATCATTTTCCACTCACTGCCTAAAGTATCAACTTTCATACTTACAGAAACCGCCTTGCTTCTGAATTCAAACAGTCGCTGTTTCAAAGAAGTTTCAGTCCTATTGGTATATTGCGTCACGTTTACCATTTTCAATTGTTGAAGTAATCCCTTCTCTACCATGGATCGACCAACCAGTACAATCAACTCTTTGTTGGATTGCTCCTTTGATATGAGTTACCAGCCCTTGGTTGACTACACACTTACTGACTCTGAGGACGAGGATTACTCTTTGGACCAGACGATAAACAGTCTCAAATCTCACCTGGCAACCATGAAGACAACGGTGACGGATGATGTGTGTTGTCGCCTACGTCGTCGGGTCCAGATGAACGAAGAAAGGAAGATCCAAGAGAAAAGAGTGTCCTTGCTTCTGGAGACAGAAAAGATGGAGGAGGAGAAGAGAAAGAACCAGGTACTCAAAGAGGTCTTCATGATCAGAAAGACGTGTGCCAGTCCATTGCATGCTGATACTTTCCGACGATTCAGCCCACGACGTTTTACCATGAAAGGAGCAGCCAAGACCCGACCCTTCAAGAGACATGCTGTATCCAAGAAGAAAGTCAAGATGACCCCTAAACGTCAGAGCGCCTTTCACTATATTCTGCTGAGTGAGAGACTGTGCTTCAGGTCCATGGACTAAATTAGTTATGAAACATTGTTTTGAACGAGTCCGTACATGCGACATATACCAGTGTAACTGTTCTGTTTTCCCAGGTGGATTCTATTCTACTATTTAAGAGGTCAATTTATACCTATGTATGATTAAGCCTGTTACACGCCTATGTTTTGATTTTGCAAATGTGTTCATGTGAAAGTTAATGTGCATTGTTGATTGTTATTTTTTCCGTGTGTTGTTATCTACCAGAGTCAAGTGCTGATGTGGAGGTAGAATCACGTATTATTCAAATCAATAAAGGTTCTTTGAAATAGAGTTAATGTTTCGTTTTCTTTCATGCAAGGCGTGACTGAAAAAGAAAGTAAATGGGAATTGGGTGCATACAATGATTGCATTGCATTTGTTGACCATCTCTCGCCGAACTGGGCCTGTATAACGTCCTCTTAACCATGAGAATAATCGATGCTCTTTCTGGTGTGTCTGTTTCGATATTACCAGTCTATATGTAGGCTATGGTCCATCTTCATACATATGCACCTGGCTTATTGTAGTAAGAAATGGTAGGTCTTGTGTAAATCCCGAGCATGTGTTTAATGAAATCCCAGTTGTCCTCAAAGCACAACGAGATCGAAGAGATGTCAACAAACAATAAGGAGACCAAAGGACATTTCAAGTTTCATTGCCACGGTCTTGATTTGGCTGCATCTATATGCATACCATTAGTTTAGATATAGCTGTTAGCTGTTAAAGCATATGTAGTTAAGTTAAGTTGCCACATGACAATGGTAAGAGTGTTTGTATTCATTTTGATTCCAGTTCCATGTGATATGGAAAACAGGTGGCAAAACAATACATAATCTACTGCACAGTGCGATTACATATACATGTTTTTTTAACAAATATATCTTCTGTCACCAGTGCTTGGAATCATCACTGAAAGCGTAGTCCATTGTGCATTTCTGACTATATCACGTTGATGTATCTATGAATCATAATCAACTAGTGACAATACCATTGCTAAAAGGCGAGCGTACCTGCTTCACCAATCTCATCCAGCACAAGTACATGCAAAGACAAAGTCAACTATGCACCTGAGCAAACATGGAAGCATATTATACAAGTCCAAATAGGGGATAGCATCGGACGCCATTTTGGTCACTGATGCGTCAACTTGGACATTCCTACGTTTTTCACAAACGGTTGGTTTCATCACTGATTTTTTCAATGCTCCATTTCTATCATTTTTACCACTGTTTAGCCTTTCACGCCCAAAGGTATACAATGAAAGAAGGAGAAGGGACAAGACCGCTTTTGTATCAATGAAAATGTCCAACTTCCAAGTTATGGAAATCTGAGAAATAGTGGTGTTATAAATATGACTCATTTTGAAATGATTAACAACAGCCCTTTGCAATAACAGAGGTGTAGACTTCACATGAAAAGCCAAGTGTGATCAAGTTCGAGACCAAACGCAGACTTTTATATCACACATTTGTTTGGTTTGTACCTGTTGTGTGGGAAATAGCTTGGTTCAAAGACTTGTTCATATTTATATATTAGACGTACATTTACTGAAGGAGGCATATTTAATTCTTACCCAAGCTTTTAGTGCTGTCATAAGTTGCACATATTCAATTGTTACTATGAACAAAGTTAAGTTTTTCGTCACGAAAACTTATCTATTAACTTCCTTAACATTTTCCAAAAGTATTGCCCACTTCTTCCATAATGCAAATGCCCTTGACCAGATGGTGGCATTTTCCTACTTTATGGATACTAACTTCCATTATTCTTTCTAATGACGTCTCAGCTAAATTCTTGCCCTTCATCGGCTGAACGCTGAGTAAGCAGAGACAGTTTATGATATCTTTAAACAAGGTAACATTATAACTCAGCTCTAAAATGTCGTCACCAAGAAGTGGTTATTCCTAAAAAATGTAATGCATTCCTGATCTTGTATCCTCTAAGGAGTTATATCGACACATCGCGAAATATCTGCATTATCAATCAAACTGGCTACATTCATCTGAGTGAGATGAGAAAGATATCGGCTCCAAGCTGCACCGTCATTCTATTGGTTCTATTGTGTGATCACTGATTGGATAGAGTGAGTAAAACATGACGCTCCGTGTGATTGCACTTGATTGGTGGAGGCGTGACAGGTTGATTTCACAAGTGATGAGTTTGTTTCTTCTGACAAAGGTTCACTCATCTTGACATTGTTCGTATGTATCTTAAGTGATTGAGCAACACTAGTGTCACCATAGCTTGCCTTGAGTGACAACAAGCAGCAGGAGTCGGTGGTGTCAAAATAGGTTTCAGATATAACACCATCCCGTCGATCATTGCACATCATTTTCCACTCACTGCCTAAAGTATCAACTTTCATACTTACAGAAACCGCCTTGCTTCTGAATTCAAACAGTCGCTGTTTCAAAGAAGTTTCAGTCCTATTGGTATATTGCGTCACGTTTACCATTTTCAATTGTTGAAGTAATCCCTTCTCTACCATGGATCGACCAACCAGTACAATCAACTCTTTGTTGGATTGCTCCTTTGATATGAGTTACCAGCCCTTGGTTGACTACACACTTACTGACTCTGAGGACGAGGATTACTCTTTGGACCAGACGATAAACAGTCTCAAATCTCACCTGGCAACCATGAAGACAACGGTGACGGATGATGTGTGTTGTCGCCTACGTCGTCGGGTCCAGATGAACGAAGAAAGGAAGATCCAAGAGAAAAGAGTGTCCTTGCTTCTGGAGACAGAAAAGATGGAGGAGGAGAAGAGAAAGAACCAGGTACTCAAAGAGGTCTTCATGATCAGAAAGACGTGTGCCAGTCCATTGCATGCTGATACTTTCCGACGATTCAGCCCACGACGTGTTACCATGAAAGGAGCAGCCAAGACCCGACCCTTCAAGAGACATGCTGTATCCTTGAAGAAAGTCAAGATGACCCCTAAACGTCAGAGCGCCTTTCACTATATTCTGCTGAGTGAGAGACTGTGCTTCAGGTCCATGGACTAAATTAGTTATGAAACATTGTTTTGAACGAGTCCGTACATGCGACATATACCAGTGTAACTGTTCTGTTTTCCCAGGTGGATTCTATTCTACTATTTAAGAGGTCAATTTATACCTATGTCTGATTAAGCCTGTTACACACCTATGTTTTGATTTTGCAAATGTGTTCATGTGAAAGTTAATGTGCATTGTTGATTGTTATTTTGTCCGTGTGTTGTTATCTACCAGAGTCAAGTGCTGATGTGGAGGTAGAATCACGTATTATTCAAATCAATAAAGGTTGTTTGAAATAGAGTTAATGTTTCGTTTTCTTTCATGCAAGGCGTGACTGAAAAAGAAAGTAAATGGGAATTGGGTGCATACAATGATTGCATTGCATTTGTTGACCATCTCTCGCCGAACTGGGCCTGTATAACGTCCTCTTAACCATGAGAATAATCGATGCTCTTTCTGGTGTGTCTGTTTCGATATTACCAGTCTATATGTAGGCTATGGTCCATCTTCATACATATGCACCTGGCTTATTGTAGTAAGAAATGGTAGGTCTTGTGTAAATCCCGAGCATGTGTTTAATGAAATCCCAGTTGTCCTCAAAGCACAACGAGATCGAAGAGATGTCAACAAACAATAAGGAGACCAAAGGACATTTCAAGTTTCATTGCCACGGTCTTGATTTGGCTGCATCTATATGCATACCATTAGTTTAGATATAGCTGTTAGCTGTTAAAGCATATGTAGTTAAGTTAAGTTGCCACATGACAATGGTAAGAGTGTTTGTATTCATTTTGATTCCAGTTCCATGTGATATGGAAAACAGGTGGCAAAACAATACATAATCTACTGCACAGTGCGATTACATATACATGTTTTTTTAACAAATATATCTTCTGTCACCAGTGCTTGGAATCATCACTGAAAGCGTAGTCCATTGTGCATTTCTGACTATATCACGTTGATGTATCTATGAATCATAATCAACTAGTGACAATACCATTGCTAAAAGGCGAGCGTACCTGCTTCACCAATCGCATCCAGCACAAGTACATGCAAAGACAAAGTCAACTATGCACCTGAGCAAACATGGAAGCATATTATACAAGTCCAAATAGGGGATAGCATCGGACGCCATTTTGGTCACTGATGCGTCAACTTGGACATTCCTACGTTTTTTCACAAACGGTTGGTTTCATCACTGATTTTTCAATGCTCCATTTCTATCATTTTTACCACTGTTTAGCCTTTCACGCCCAAAGGTATACAATGAAAGAAGGAGAAGGGACAAGACCGCTTTTTGTATCAATGAAAATGTCCAACTTCCAAGTTATGGAAATCTGAGAAATAGTGGTGTTATAAATATGACTCATTTTGAAATGATTAACAACAGCCCTTTGCAATAACAGAGGTGTAGACTTCACATGAAAAGCCAAGTGTGATCAAGTTCGAGACCAAACGCAGACTTTTATATCACACATTTGTTTGGTTTGTACCTGTTGTGTGGGAAATAGCTTGGTTCAAAGACTTGTTCATATTTATATATTAGACGTACATTTACTGAAGGAGGCATATTTAATTCTTACCCAAGCTTTTAGTGCTGTCATAAGTTGCACATATTCAATTGTTACTATGAACAAAGTTAAGTTTTTCGTCACGAAAACTTATCTATTAACTTCCTTAACATTTTCCAAGAGTATTGCCCAATTCTTCCATAATGCAAATGCCCTTGACCAGATGGTGGCATTTTCCTACTTTATGGATACTAACTTCCATTATTCTTTCTAATGACGTCTCAGCTAAATTCTTGCCCTTCATCGGCTGAACGCTGAGTAAGCAGAGACAGTTTATGATATCTTTAAACAAGGTAACATTATAACTCAGCTCTAAAATGTCGTCACCAAGAAGTGGTTATTCCTAAAAATGTAATGCATTCCTGATCTTGTATCCTCTAAGTGATGTTTATAAGGAGTTATATCGACATCGCGAAATATCTGCATTATCAATCAAACTGGCTACATTCATCTGAGTGAGATGAGAAAGATATCGGCTCCAAGCTGCACCGTCATTCTATTGGTTTTATTGTGTGATCACTGATTGGATAGAGTGAGTAAAACATGACGCTCCGTGTGATTGCACTTGATTGGTGGAGGCGTGACAGGTTGATTTCACAAGTGATGAGTTTGTTTCTTCTGACAAAGGTTCACTCATCTTGACATTGTTCGTATGTATCTTAAGTGATTGAGCAACACTAGTGTCACCATAGCTTGCCTTGAGTGACAAGCAGCAGGGAGTCGGTGGTGTCAAAATAGGTTTCAGATATAACACCATCCCGTCGATCATTGCACATCATTTTCCACTCACTGCCTAAAGTATCAACTTTCATACTTACAGAAACCAAAAGTATTGCCCACTTCTTCCATAATGCAAATGCCCTTGACCAGATGGTGGCATTTTCCTACTTTATGGATACTAACTTCCATTATTCTTTCTAATGACGTCTCAGCTAAATTCTTGCCCCTTCATCGGCTGAACGCTGAGTAAGCAGAGACAGTTTATGATATCTTTAAACAAGGTAACATTATAACTCAGCTCTAAAATGTCGTCACCAAGAAGTGGTTATTCCTAAAAAATGTAATGCATTCCTGATCTTGTATCCTCTAAGGAGTTATATCGACACATCGCGAAATATCTGCATTATCAATCAAACTGGCTACATTCATCTGAGTGAGATGAGAAAGATATCGGCTCCAAGCTGCACCGTCATTCTATTGGTTCTATTGTGTGATCACTGATTGGATAGAGTGAGTAAAACATGACGCTCCGTGTGATTGCACTTGATTGGTGGAGGCGTGACAGGTTGATTTCACAAGTGATGAGTTTGTTTCTTCTGACAAAGGTTCACTCATCTTGACATTGTTCGTATGTATCTTAAGTGATTGAGCAACACTAGTGTCACCATAGCTTGCCTTGAGTGACAAGCAGCAGGAGTCGGTGGTGTCAAAATAGGTTTCAGATATAACACCATCCCGTCGATCATTGCACATCATTTTCCACTCACTGCCTAAAGTATCAACTTTCATACTTACAGAAACCGCCTTGCTTCTGAATTCAAACAGTCGCTGTTTCAAAGAAGTTTCAGTCCTATTGGTATATTGCGTCACGTTTACCATTTTCAATTGTTGAAGTAATCCCTTCTCTACCATGGATCGACCAACCAGTACAATCAACTCTTTGTTGGATTGCTCCTTTGATATGAGTTACCAGCCCTTGGTTGACTACACACTTACTGACTCTGAGGACGAGGATTACTCTTTGGACCAGACGATAAACAGTCTCAAATCTCACCTGGCAACCATGAAGACAACGGTGACGGATGATGTGTGTTGTCGCCTACGTCGTCGGGTCCAGATGAACGAAGAAAGGAAGATCCAAGAGAAAAGAGTGTCCTTGCTTCTGGAGACAGAAAAGATGGAGGAGGAGAAGAGAAAGAACCAGGTACTCAAAGAGGTCTTCATGATCAGAAAGACGTGTGCCAGTCCATTGCATGCTGATACTTTCCGACGATTCAGCCCACGACGTTTTACCATGAAAGGAGCAGCCAAGACCCGACCCTTCAAGAGACATGCTGTATCCAAGAAGAAAGTCAAGATGACCCCTAAACGTCAGAGCGCCTTTCACTATATTCTGCTGAGTGAGAGACTGTGCTTCAGGTCCATGGACTAAATTAGTTATGAAACATTGTTTTGAACGAGTCCGTACATGCGACATATACCAGTGTAACTATTCTGTTTTCCCAGGTGGATTCTATTCTACTATTTAAGAGGTCAATTTATACCTATGTATGATTAAGCCTGTTACACACCTATATGTTTTGATTTTGCAAATGTGTTCATGTGAAAGTTAATGTGCATTGTTGATTGTTATTTTGTCCGTGTGTTGTTATCTACCAGAGTCAAGTGCTGATGTGGAGGTAGAATCACGTATTATTCAAATCAATAAAGGTTGTTTGAAATAGAGTTAATGTTTCGTTTTCTTTCATGCAAGGCGTGACTGAAAAAGAAAGTAAATGGGAATTGGGTGCATACAATGATTGCATTGCATTTGTTGACCATCTCTCGCCGAACTGGGCCTGTATAACGTCCTCTTAACCATGAGAATAATCGATGCTCTTTCTGGTGTGTCTGCTTCGATATTACCAGTCTATATGTAGGCTATGGTCCATCTTCATACATATGCACCTGGCTTATTGTAGTAAGAAATGGTAGGTCTTGTGTAAATCCCGAGCATGTGTTTAATGAAATCCCAGTTGTCCTCAAAGCACAACGAGATCGAAGAGATGTCAACAAACAATAAGGAGACCAAAGGACATTTCAAGTTTCATTGCCACGGTCTTGATTTGGCTGCATCTATATGCATACCATTAGTTTAGATATAGCTGTTAGCTGTTAAAGCATATGTAGTTAAGTTAAGTTGCCACATGACAATGGTAAGAGTGTTTGTATTCATTTTGATTCCAGTTCCATGTGATATGGAAAACAGGTGGCAAAACAATACATAATCTACTGCACAGTGCGATTACATATACATGTTTTTTTTAACAAATATATCTTCTGTCACCAGTGCTTGGAATCATCACTGAAAGCGTAGTCCATTGTGCATTTCTGACTATATCACGTTGATGTATCTATGAATCATAATCAACTAGTGACAATACCATTGCTAAAAGGCGAGCGTACCTGCTTCACCAATCTCATCCAGCACAAGTACATGCAAAGACAAAGTCAACTATGCACCTGAGCAAACATGGAAGCATATTATACAAGTCCAAATAGGGGATAGCATCGGACGCCATTTTGGTCACTGATGCGTCAACTTGGACATTCCTACGTTTTTTTCACAAACGGTTGGTTTCATCACTGATTTTTCAATGCTCCATTTCTATCATTTTTACCACTGTTTAGCCTTTCACGCCCAAAGGTATACAATGAAAGAAGGAGAAGGGACAAGACCGCTTTTTGTATCAATGAAAATGTCCAACTTCCAAGTTATGGAAATCTGAGAAATAGTGGTGTTATAAATATGACTCATTTTGAAATGATTAACAACAGCCCTTTGCAATAACAGAGGTGTAGACTTCACATGAAAAGCCAAGTGTGATCAAGTTCGAGACCAAACGCAGACTTTTATATCACACATTTGTTTGGTTTGTACCTGTTGTGTGGGAAATAGCTTGGTTCAAAGACTTGTTCATATTTATATATTAGACGTACATTTACTGAAGGAGGCATATTTAATTCTTACCCAAGCTTTTAGTGCTGTCATAAGTTGCACATATTCAATTGTTACTATGAACAAAGTTAAGTTTTTCGTCACGAAAACTTATCTATTAACTTCCTTAACATTTTCCAAAAGTATTGCCCACTTCTTCCATAATGCAAATGCCCTTGACCAGATGGTGGCATTTTCCTACTTTATGGATACTAACTTCCATTATTCTTTCTAATGACGTCTCAGCTAAATTCTTGCCCCTTCATCGGCTGAACGCTGAGTAAGCAGAGACAGTTTATGATATCTTTAAACAAGGTAACATTATAACTCAGCTCTAAAATGTCGTCACCAAGAAGTGGTTATTCCTAAAAAATGTAATGCATTCCTGATCTTGTATCCTCTAAGGAGTTATATCGACACATCGCGAAATATCTGCATTATCAATCAAACTGGCTACATTCATCTGAGTGAGATGAGAAAGATATCGGCTCCAAGCTGCACCGTCATTCTATTGGTTCTATTGTGTGATCACTGATTGGATAGAGTGAGTAAAACATGACGCTCCGTGTGATTGCACTTGATTGGTGGAGGCGTGACAGGTTGATTTCACAAGTGATGAGTTTGTTTCTTCTGACAAAGGTTCACTCATCTTGACATTGTTCGTATGTATCTTAAGTGATTGAGCAACACTAGTGTCACCATAGCTTGCCTTGAGTGACAAGCAGCAGGGAGTCGGTGGTGTCAAAATAGGTTTCAGATATAACACCATCCCGTCGATCATTGCACATCATTTTCCACTCACTGCCTAAAGTATCAACTTTCATACTTACAGAAACCGCCTTGCTTCTGAATTCAAACAGTCGCTGTTTCAAAGAAGTTTCAGTCCTATTGGTATATTGCGTCACGTTTACCATTTTCAATTGTTGAAGTAATCCCTTCTCTACCATGGATCGACCAACCAGTACAATCAACTCTTTGTTGGATTGCTCCTTTGATATGAGTTACCAGCCCTTGGTTGACTACACACTTACTGACTCTGAGGACGAGGATTACTCTTTGGACCAGACGATAAACAGTCTCAAATCTCACCTGGCAACCATGAAGACAACGGTGACGGATGATGTGTGTTGTCGCCTACGTCGTCGGGTCCAGATGAACGAAGAAAGGAAGATCCAAGAGAAAAGAGTGTCCTTGCTTCTGGAGACAGAAAAGATGGAGGAGGAGAAGAGAAAGAACCAGGTACTCAAAGAGGTCCTCATGATCAGAAAGACGTGTGCCAGTCCATTGCATGCTGATACTTTCCGACGATTCAGCCCACGACGTGTTACCATGAAAGGAGCAGCCAAGACCCGACCCTTCAAGAGACATGCTGTATCCTTGAAGAAAGTCAAGATGACCCCTAAACGTCAGAGCGCCTTTCACTATATTCTGCTGAGTGAGAGACTGTGCTTCAGGTCCATGGACTAAATTAGTTATGAAACATTGTTTTGAACGAGTCCGTACATGCGACATATACCAGTGTAACTATTCTGTTTTCCCAGGTGGATTCTATTCTACTATTTAAGAGGTCAATTTATACCTATGTATGATTAAGCCTGTTACACACCTATGTTTTGATTTTGCAAATGTGTTCATGTGAAAGTTAATGTGCATTGTTGATTGTTATTTTGTCCGTGTGTTGTTATCTACCAGAGTCAAGTGCTGATGTGGAGGTAGAATCACGTATTATTCAAATCAATAAAGGTTGTTTGAAATAGAGTTAATGTTTCGTTTTCTTTCATGCAAGGCGTGACTGAAAAAGAAAGTAAATGGAATTGGGTGCATACAATGATTGCATTGCATTTGTTGACCATCTCTCGCCGAACTGGGCCTGTATAACGTCCTCTTAACCATGAGAATAATCGATGCTCTTTCTGGTGTGTCTGCTTCGATATTACCAGTCTATATGTAGGCTATGGTCCATCTTCATACATATGCACCTGGCTTATTGTAGTAAGAAATGGTAGGTCTTGTGTAAATCCCGAGCATGTGTTTAATGAAATCCCAGTTGTCCTCAAAGCACAACGAGATCGAAGAGATGTCAACAAACAATAAGGAGACCAAAGGACATTTCAAGTTTCATTGCCACGGTCTTGATTTGGCTGCATCTATATGCATACCATTAGTTTAGATATAGCTGTTAGCTGTTAAAGCATATGTAGTTAAGTTAAGTTGCCACATGACAATGGTAAGAGTGTTTGTATTCATTTTGATTCCAGTTCCATGTGATATGGAAAACAGGTGGCAAAACAATACATAATCTACTGCACAGTGCGATTACATATACATGTTTTTAACAAATATATCTTCTGTCACCAGTGCTTGGAATCATCACTGAAAGCGTAGTCCATTGTGCATTTCTGACTATATCACGTTGATGTATCTATGAATCATAATCAACTAGTGACAATACCATTGCTAAAAGGCGAGCGTACCTGCTTCACCAATCTCATCCAGCACAAGTACATGCAAAGACAAAGTCAACTATGCACCTGAGCAAACATGGAAGCATATTATACAAGTCCAAATAGGGGATAGCATCGGACGCCATTTTGGTCACTGATGCGTCAACTTGGACATTCCTACGTTTTTCACAAACGGTTGGTTTCATCACTGATTTTTCAATGCTCCATTTCTATCATTTTTACCACTGTTTAGCCTTTCACGCCCAAAGGTATACAATGAAAGAAGGAGAAGGGACAAGACCGCTTTTTGTATCAATGAAAATGTCCAACTTCCAAGTTATGGAAATCTGAGAAATAGTGGTGTTATAAATATGACTCATTTTGAAATGATTAACAACAGCCCTTTGCAATAACAGAGGTGTAGACTTCACATGAAAAGCCAAGTGTGATCAAGTTCGAGACCAAACGCAGACTTTTATATCACACATTTGTTTGGTTTGTACCTGTTGTGTGGGAAATAGCTTGGTTCAAAGACTTGTTCATATTTATATATTAGACGTACATTTACTGAAGGAGGCATATTTAATTCTTACCCAAGCTTTTAGTGCTGTCATAAGTTGCACATATTCAATTGTTACTATGAACAAAGTTATGTTTTTAGTCACGAAAACTTATCTATTAACTTCCTTAACATTTTCCAAAAGTATTGCCCACTTCTTCCATAATGCAAATGCCCTTGACCAGATGGTGGCATTTTCCTACTTTATGGATACTAACTTCCATTATTCTTTCTAATGACGTCTCAGCTAAATTCTTGCCCCTTCATCGGCTGAACGCTGAGTAAGCAGAGACAGTTTATGATATCTTTAAACAAGGTAACATTATAACTCAGCTCTAAAATGTCGTCACCAAGAAGTGGTTATTCCTAAAAATGCATTCCTGATCTTGTATCCTCTAAAATGTCTCTGAAAACCTATGTAATCGTGTTGATGTTTATAAGGAGTTATATCGACACATCGCGAAATATCTGCATTATCAATCAAACTGGCTACATTCATCTGAGTGAGATGAGAAAGATATCGGCTCCAAGCTGCACCGTCATTCTATTGGTTCTATTGTGTGATCACTGATTGGATAGAGTGAGTAAAACATGACGCTCCGTGTGATTGCACTTGATTGGTGGAGGCGTGACAGGTTGATTTCACAAGTGATGAGTTTGTTTCTTCTGACAAAGGTTCACTCATCTTGACATTGTTCGTATGTATCTTAAGTGATTGAGCAACACTAGTGTCACCATAGCTTGCCTTGAGTGACAAGCAGCAGGGAGTCGGTGGTGTCAAAATAGGTTTCAGATATAACACCATCCCGTCGATCATTGCACATCATTTTCCACTCACTGCCTAAAGTATCAACTTTCATACTTACAGAAACCGCCTTGCTTCTGAATTCAAACAGTCGCTGTTTCAAAGAAGTTTCAGTCCTATTGGTATATTGCGTCACGTTTACCATTTTCAATTGTTGAAGTAATCCCTTCTCTACCATGGATCGACCAACCAGTACAATCAACTCTTTGTTGGATTGCTCCTTTGATATGAGTTACCAGCCCTTGGTTGACTACACACTTACTGACTCTGAGGACGAGGATTACTCTTTGGACCAGACGATAAACAGTCTCAAATCTCACCTGGCAACCATGAAGACAACGGTGACGGATGATGTGTGTTGTCGCCTACGTCGTCGGGTCCAGATGAACGAAGAAAGGAAGATCCAAGAGAAAAGAGTGTCCTTGCTTCTGGAGACAGAAAAGATGGAGGAGGAGAAGAGAAAGAACCAGGTACTCAAAGAGGTCCTCATGATCAGAAAGACGTGTGCCAGTCCATTGCATGCTGATACTTTCCGACGATTCAGCCCACGACGTGTTACCATGAAAGGAGCAGCCAAGACCCGACCCTTCAAGAGACATGCTGTATCCTTGAAGAAAGTCAAGATGACCCCTAAACGTCAGAGCGCCTTTCACTATATTCTGCTGAGTGAGAGACTGTGCTTCAGGTCCATGGACTAAATTAGTTATGAAACATTGTTTTGAACGAGTCCGTACATGCGACATATACCAGTGTAACTGTTCTGTTTTCCCAGGTGGATTCTATTCTACTATTTAAGAGGTCAATTTATACCTATGTATGATTAAGCCTGTTACACACCTATGTTTTGATTTTGCAAATGTGTTCATGTGAAAGTTAATGTGCATTGTTGATTGTTATTTTGTCCGTGTGTTGTTATCTACCAGAGTCAAGTGCTGATGTGGAGGTAGAATCACGTATTATTCAAATCAATAAAGGTTGTTTGAAATAGAGTTAATGTTTCGTTTTCTTTCATGCAAGGCGTGACTGAAAAAGAAAGTAAATGGGAATTGGGTGCATACAATGATTGCATTGCATTTGTTGACCATCTCTCGCCGAACTGGGCCTGTATAACGTCCTCTTAACCATGAGAATAATCGATGCTCTTTCTGGTGTGTCTGCTTCGATATTACCAGTCTATATGTAGGCTATGGTCCATCTTCATACATATGCACCTGGCTTATTGTAGTAAGAAATGGTAGGTCTTGTGTAAATCCCGAGCATGTGTTTAATGAAATCCCAGTTGTCCTCAAAGCACAACGAGATCGAAGAGATGTCAACAAACAATAAGGAGACCAAAGGACATTTCAAGTTTCATTGCCACGGTCTTGATTTGGCTGCATCTATATGCATACCATTAGTTTAGATATAGCTGTTAGCTGTTAAAGCATATGTAGTTAAGTTAAGTTGCCACATGACAATGGTAAGAGTGTTTGTATTCATTTTGATTCCAGTTCCATGTGATATGGAAAACAGGTGGCAAAACAATACATAATCTACTGCACAGTGCGATTACATATACATGTTTTTTAACAAATATATCTTCTGTCACCAGTGCTTGGAATCATCACTGAAAGCGTAGTCCATTGTGCATTTCTGACTATATCACGTTGATGTATCTATGAATCATAATCAACTAGTGACAATACCATTGCTAAAAGGCGAGCGTACCTGCTTCACCAATCGCATCCAGCACAAGTACATGCAAAGACAAAGTCAACTATGCACCTGAGCAAACATGGAAGCATATTATACAAGTCCAAATAGGGGATAGCATCGGACGCCATTTTGGTCACTGATGCGTCAACTTGGACATTCCTACGTTTTTCACAAACGGTTGGTTTCATCACTGATTTTTCAATGCTCCATTTCTATCATTTTTACCACTGTTTAGCCTTTCACGCCCAAAGGTATACAATGAAAGAAGGAGAAGGGACAAGACCGCTTTTTGTATCAATGAAAATGTCCAACTTCCAAGTTATGGAAATCTGAGAAATAGTGGTGTTATAAATATGACTCATTTTGAAATGATTAACAACAGCCCTTTGCAATAACAGAGGTGTAGACTTCACATGAAAAGCCAAGTGTGATCAAGTTCGAGACCAAACGCAGACTTTATATCACACATTTGTTTGGTTTGTACCTGTTGTGTGGGAAATAGCTTGGTTCAAAGACTTGTTCATATTTATATATTAGACGTACATTTACTGAAGGAGGCATATTTAATTCTTACCCAAGCTTTTAGTGCTGTCATAAGTTGCACATATTCAATTGTTACTATGAACAAAGTTATGTTTTTAGTCACGAAAACTTATCTATTAACTTCCTTAACATTTTCCAAAAGTATTGCCCAATTCTTCCATAATGCAAATGCCCTTGACCAGATGGTGGCATTTTCCTACTTTATGGATACTAACTTCCATTATTCTTTCTAATGACGTCTCAGCTAAATTCTTGCCCCTTCATCGGCTGAACGCTGAGTAAGCAGAGACAGTTTATGATATCTTTAAACAAGGTAACATTATAACTCAGCTCTAAAATGTCGTCACCAAGAAGTGGTTATCCCTAAAAAATGTAATGCATTCCTGATCTTGTATCCTCTAAAATGTCTCTGAAAACCTATGTAATCGTGTTGATGTTTATAAGGAGTTATATCGACACATCGCGAAATATCTGCATTATCAATCAAACTGGCTACATTCATCTGAGTGAGATGAGAAAGATATCGGCTCCAAGCTGCACCGTCATTCTATTGGTTCTATTGTGTGATCACTGATTGGATAGAGTGAGTAAAACATGACGCTCCGTGTGATTGCACTTGATTGGTGGAGGCGTGACAGGTTGATTTCACAAGTGATGAGTTTGTTTCTTCTGACAAAGGTTCACTCATCTTGACATTGTTCGTATGTATCTTAAGTGATTGAGCAACACTAGTGTCACCATAGCTTGCCTTGAGTGACAAGCAGCAGGGAGTCGGTGGTGTCAAAATAGGTTTCAGATATAACACCATCCCGTCGATCATTGCACATCATTTTCCACTCACTGCCTAAAGTATCAACTTTCATACTTACAGAAACCGCCTTGCTTCTGAATTCAAACAGTCGCTGTTTCAAAGAAGTTTCAGTCCTATTGGTATATTGCGTCACGTTTACCATTTTCAATTGTTGAAGTAATCCCTTCTCTACCATGGATCGACCAACCAGTACAATCAACTCTTTGTTGGATTGCTCCTTTGATATGAGTTACCAGCCCTTGGTTGACTACACACTTACTGACTCTGAGGACGAGGATTACTCTTTGGACCAGACGATAAACAGTCTCAAATCTCACCTGGCAACCATGAAGACAACGGTGACGGATGATGTGTGTTGTCGCCTACGTCGTCGGGTCCAGATGAACGAAGAAAGGAAGATCCAAGAGAAAAGAGTGTCCTTGCTTCTGGAGACAGAAAAGATGGAGGAGGAGAAGAGAAAGAACCAGGTACTCAAAGAGGTCCTCATGATCAGAAAGACGTGTGCCAGTCCATTGCATGCTGATACTTTCCGACGATTCAGCCCACGACGTGTTACCATGAAAGGAGCAGCCAAGACCCGACCCTTCAAGAGACATGCTGTATCCTTGAAGAAAGTCAAGATGACCCCTAAACGTCAGAGCGCCTTTCACTATATTCTGCTGAGTGAGAGACTGTGCTTCAGGTCCATGGACTAAATTAGTTATGAAACATTGTTTTGAACGAGTCCGTACATGCGACATATACCAGTGTAACTGTTCTGTTTTCCCAGGTGGATTCTATTCTACTATTTAAGAGGTCAATTTATACCTATGTATGATTAAGCCTGTTACACACCTATGTTTTGATTTTGCAAATGTGTTCATGTGAAAGTTAATGTGCATTGTTGATTGTTATTTTGTCCGTGTGTTGTTATCTACCAGAGTCAAGTGCTGATGTGGAGGTAGAATCACGTATTATTCAAATCAATAAAGGTTGTTTGAAATAGAGTTAATGTTTCGTTTTCTTTCATGCAAGGCGTGACTGAAAAAGAAAGTAAATGGGAATTGGGTGCATACAATGATTGCATTGCATTTGTTGACCATCTCTCGCCGAACTGGGCCTGTATAACGTCCTCTTAACCATGAGAATAATCGATGCTCTTTCTGGTGTGTCTGCTTCGATATTACCAGTCTATATGTAGGCTATGGTCCATCTTCATACATATGCACCTGGCTTATTGTAGTAAGAAATGGTAGGTCTTGTGTAAATCCCGAGCATGTGTTTAATGAAATCCCAGTTGTCCTCAAAGCACAACGAGATCGAAGAGATGTCAACAAACAATAAGGAGACCAAAGGACATTTCAAGTTTCATTGCCACGGTCTTGATTTGGCTGCATCTATATGCATACCATTAGTTTAGATATAGCTGTTAGCTGTTAAAGCATATGTAGTTAAGTTAAGTTGCCACATGACAATGGTAAGAGTGTTTGTATTCATTTTGATTCCAGTTCCATGTGATATGGAAAACAGGTGGCAAAACAATACATAATCTACTGCACAGTGCGATTACATATACATGTTTTTTTTAACAAATATATCTTCTGTCACCAGTGCTTGGAATCATCACTGAAAGCGTAGTCCATTGTGCATTTCTGACTATATCACGTTGATGTATCTATGAATCATAATCAACTAGTGACAATACCATTGCTAAAAGGCGAGCGTACCTGCTTCACCAATCGCATCCAGCACAAGTACATGCAAAGACAAAGTCAACTATGCACCTGAGCAAACATGGAAGCATATTATACAAGTCCAAATAGGGATAGCATCGGACGCCATTTTGGTCACTGATGCGTCAACTTGACATTCCTACGTTTTTCACAAACGGTTGGTTTCATCACTGATTTTTCAATGCTCCATTTCTATCATTTTTACCACTGTTTAGCCTTTCACGCCCAAAGGTATACAATGAAAGAAGGAGAAGGGACAAGACCGCTTTTTGTATCAATGAAAATGTCCAACTTCCAAGTTATGGAAATCTGAGAAATAGTGGTGTTATAAATATGACTCATTTTGAAATGATTAACAACAGCCCTTTGCAATAACAGAGGTGTAGACTTCACATGAAAAGCCAAGTGTGATCAAGTTCGAGACCAAACGCAGACTTTTATATCACACATTTGTTTGGTTTGTACCTGTTGTGTGGGAAATAGCTTGGTTCAAAGACTTGTTCATATTTATATATTAGACGTACATTTACTGAAGGAGGCATATTTAATTCTTACCCAAGCTTTTAGTGCTGTCATAAGTTGCACATATTCAATTGTTACTATGAACAAAGTTATGTTTTTAGTCACGAAAACTTATCTATTAACTTCCTTAACATTTTCCAAAAGTATTGCCCAATTCTTCCATAATGCAAATGCCCTTGACCAGATGGTGGCATTTTCCTACTTTATGGATACTAACTTCCATTATTCTTTCTAATGACGTCTCAGCTAAATTCTTGCCCCTTCATCGGCTGAACGCTGAGTAAGCAGAGACAGTTTATGATATCTTTAAACAAGGTAACATTATAACTCAGCTCTAAAATGTCGTCACCAAGAAGTGGTTATCCCTAAAAAATGTAATGCATTCCTGATCTTGTATCCTCTAAAATGTCTCTGAAAACCTATGTAATCGTGTTGATGTTTATAAGGAGTTATATCGACACATCGCGAAATATCTGCATTATCAATCAAACTGGCTACATTCATCTGAGTGAGATGAGAAAGATATCGGCTCCAAGCTGCACCGTCATTCTATTGGTTCTATTGTGTGATCACTGATTGGATAGAGTGAGTAAAACATGACGCTCCGTGTGATTGCACTTGATTGGTGGAGGCGTGACAGGTTGATTTCACAAGTGATGAGTTTGTTTCTTCTGACAAAGGTTCACTCATCTTGACATTGTTCGTATGTATCTTAAGTGATTGAGCAACACTAGTGTCACCATAGCTTGCCTTGAGTGACAAGCAGCAGGGAGTCGGTGGTGTCAAAATAGGTTTCAGATATAACACCATCCCGTCGATCATTGCACATCATTTTCCACTCACTGCCTAAAGTATCAACTTTCATACTTACAGAAACCGCCTTGCTTCTGAATTCAAACAGTCGCTGTTTCAAAGAAGTTTCAGTCCTATTGGTATATTGCGTCACGTTTACCATTTTCAATTGTTGAAGTAATCCCTTCTCTACCATGGATCGACCAACCAGTACAATCAACTCTTTGTTGGATTGCTCCTTTGATATGAGTTACCAGCCCTTGGTTGACTACACACTTACTGACTCTGAGGACGAGGATTACTCTTTGGACCAGACGATAAACAGTCTCAAATCTCACCTGGCAAACCATGAAGACAACGGTGACGGATGATGTGTGTTGTCGCCTACGTCGTCGGGTCCAGATGAACGAAGAAAGGAAGATCCAAGAGAAAAGAGTGTCCTTGCTTCTGGAGACAGAAAAGATGGAGGAGGAGAAGAGAAAGAACCAGGTACTCAAAGAGGTCCTCATGATCAGAAAGACGTGTGCCAGTCCATTGCATGCTGATACTTTCCGACGATTCAGCCCACGACGTGTTACCATGAAAGGAGCAGCCAAGACCCGACCCTTCAAGAGACATGCTGTATCCTTGAAGAAAGTCAAGATGACCCCTAAACGTCAGAGCGCCTTTCACTATATTCTGCTGAGTGAGAGACTGTGCTTCAGGTCCATGGACTAAATTAGTTATGAAACATTGTTTTGAACGAGTCCGTACATGCGACATATACCAGTGTAACTGTTCTGTTTTCCCAGGTGGATTCTATTCTACTATTTAAGAGGTCAATTTATACCTATGTATGATTAAGCCTGTTACACACCTATGTTTTGATTTTGCAAATGTGTTCATGTGAAAGTTAATGTGCATTGTTGATTGTTATTTTGTCCGTGTGTTGTTATCTACCAGAGTCAAGTGCTGATGTGGAGGTAGAATCACGTATTATTCAAATCAATAAAGGTTGTTTGAAATAGAGTTAATGTTTCGTTTTCTTTCATGCAAGGCGTGACTGAAAAAGAAAGTAAATGGGAATTGGGTGCATACAATGATTGCATTGCATTTGTTGACCATCTCTCGCCGAACTGGGCCTGTATAACGTCCTCTTAACCATGAGAATAATCGATGCTCTTTCTGGTGTGTCTGCTTCGATATTACCAGTCTATATGTAGGCTATGGTCCATCTTCATACATATGCACCTGGCTTATTGTAGTAAGAAATGGTAGGTCTTGTGTAAATCCCGAGCATGTGTTTAATGAAATCCCAGTTGTCCTCAAAGCACAACGAGATCGAAGAGATGTCAACAAACAATAAGGAGACCAAAGGACATTTCAAGTTTCATTGCCACGGTCTTGATTTGGCTGCATCTATATGCATACCATTAGTTTAGATATAGCTGTTAGCTGTTAAAGCATATGTAGTTAAGTTAAGTTGCCACATGACAATGGTAAGAGTGTTTGTATTCATTTTGATTCCAGTTCCATGTGATATGGAAAACAGGTGGCAAAACAATACATAATCTACTGCACAGTGCGATTACATATACATGTTTTTTTTAACAAATATATCTTCTGTCACCAGTGCTTGGAATCATCACTGAAAGCGTAGTCCATTGTGCATTTCTGACTATATCACGTTGATGTATCTATGAATCATAATCAACTAGTGACAATACCATTGCTAAAAGGCGAGCGTACCTGCTTCACCAATCGCATCCAGCACAAGTACATGCAAAGACAAAGTCAACTATGCACCTGAGCAAACATGGAAGCATATTATACAAGTCCAAATAGGGGATAGCATCGGACGCCATTTTGGTCACTGATGCGTCAACTTGGACATTCCTACGTTTTTTTCACAAACGGTTGGTTTCATCACTGATTTTTCAATGCTCCATTTCTATCATTTTTACCACTGTTTAGCCTTTCACGCCCAAAGGTATACAATGAAAGAAGGAGAAGGGACAAGACCGCTTTTTGTATCAATGAAAATGTCCAACTTCCAAGTTATGGAAATCTGAGAAATAGTGGTGTTATAAATATGACTCATTTTGAAATGATTAACAACAGCCCTTTGCAATAACAGAGGTGTAGACTTCACATGAAAAGCCAAGTGTGATCAAGTTCGAGACCAAACGCAGACTTTTATATCACTCATTTGTTTGGTTTGTACCTGTTGTGTGGGAAATAGCTTGGTTCAAAGACTTGTTCATATCTATATATTAGACGTACATTTACTGAAGGAGGCATATTTAATTCTTACCCAAGCTTTTAGTGCTGTCATAAGTTGCACATATTCAATTGTTACTATGAACAAAGTTATGTTTTTAGTCACGAAAACTTATCTATTAACTTCCTTAACATTTTCCAAAAAGTATTGCCCAATTCTTCCATAATGCAAATGCCCTTGACCAGATGGTGGCATTTTCCTACTTTATGGATACTAACTTCCATTATTCTTTCTAATGACGTCTCAGCTAAATTCTTGCCCCTTCATCGGCTGAACGCTGAGTAAGCAGAGACAGTTTATGATATCTTTAAACAAGGTAACATTATAACTCAGCTCTAAAATGTCGTCACCAAGAAGTGGTTATCCCTAAAAAATGTAATGCATTCCTGATCTTGTATCCTCTAAAATGTCTCTGAAAACCTATGTAATCGTGTTGATGTTTATAAGGAGTTATATCGACACATCGCGAAATATCTGCATTATCAATCAAACTGGCTACATTCATCTGAGTGAGATGAGAAAGATATCGGCTCCAAGCTGCACCGTCATTCTATTGGTTCTATTGTGTGATCACTGATTGGATAGAGTGAGTAAAACATGACGCTCCGTGTGATTGCACTTGATTGGTGGAGGCGTGACAGGTTGATTTCACAAGTGATGAGTTTGTTTCTTCTGACAAAGGTTCACTCATCTTGACATTGTTCGTATGTATCTTAAGTGATTGAGCAACACTAGTGTCACCATAGCTTGCCTTGAGTGACAAGCAGCAGGGAGTCGGTGGTGTCAAAATAGGTTTCAGATATAACACCATCCCGTCGATCATTGCACATCATTTTCCACTCACTGCCTAAAGTATCAACTTTCATACTTACAGAAACCGCCTTGCTTCTGAATTCAAACAGTCGCTGTTTCAAAGAAGTTTCAGTCCTATTGGTATATTGCGTCACGTTTACCATTTTCAATTGTTGAAGTAATCCCTTCTCTACCATGGATCGACCAACCAGTACAATCAACTCTTTGTTGGATTGCTCCTTTGATATGAGTTACCAGCCCTTGGTTGACTACACACTTACTGACTCTGAGGACGAGGATTACTCTTTGGACCAGACGATAAACAGTCTCAAATCTCACCTGGCAACCATGAAGACAACGGTGACGGATGATGTGTGTTGTCGCCTACGTCGTCGGGTCCAGATGAACGAAGAAAGGAAGATCCAAGAGAAAAGAGTGTCCTTGCTTCTGGAGACAGAAAAGATGGAGGAGGAGAAGAGAAAGAACCAGGTACTCAAAGAGGTCCTCATGATCAGAAAGACGTGTGCCAGTCCATTGCATGCTGATACTTTCCGACGATTCAGCCCACGACGTGTTACCATGAAAGGAGCAGCCAAGACCCGACCCTTCAAGAGACATGCTGTATCCTTGAAGAAAGTCAAGATGACCCCTAAACGTCAGAGCGCCTTTCACTATATTCTGCTGAGTGAGAGACTGTGCTTCAGGTCCATGGACTAAATTAGTTATGAAACATTGTTTTGAACGAGTCCGTACATGCGACATATACCAGTGTAACTGTTCTGTTTTCCCAGGTGGATTCTATTCTACTATTTAAGAGGTCAATTTATACCTATGTCTGATTAAGCCTGTTACACACCTATGTTTTGATTTTGCAAATGTGTTCATGTGAAAGTTAATGTGCATTGTTGATTGTTATTTTTTCCGTGTGTTGTTATCTACCAGAGTCAAGTGCTGATGTGGAGGTAGAATCACGTATTATTCAAATCAATAAAGGTTGTTTGAAATAGAGTTAATGTTTCGTTTTCTTTCATGCAAGGCGTGACTGAAAAAGAAAGTAAATGGGAATTGGGTGCATACAATGATTGCATTGCATTTGTTGACCATCTCTCGCCGAACTGGGCCTGTATAACGTCCTCTTAACCATGAGAATAATCGATGCTCTTTCTGGTGTGTCTGCTTCGATATTACCAGTCTATATGTAGGCTATGGTCCATCTTCATACATATGCACCTGGCTTATTGTAGTAAGAAATGGTAGGTCTTGTGTAAATCCCGAGCATGTGTTTAATGAAATCCCAGTTGTCCTCAAAGCACAACGAGATCGAAGAGATGTCAACAAACAATAAGGAGACCAAAGGACATTTCAAGTTTCATTGCCACGGTCTTGATTTGGCTGCATCTATATGCATACCATTAGTTTAGATATAGCTGTTAGCTGTTAAAGCATATGTAGTTAAGTTAAGTTGCCACATGACAATGGTAAGAGTGTTTGTATTCATTTTGATTCCAGTTCCATGTGATATGGAAAACAGGTGGCAAAACAATACATAATCTACTGCACAGTGCGATTACATATACATGTTTTTTTTTAACAAATATATCTTCTGCCACCAGTGCTTGGAATCATCACCGAAAGCGTAGTCCATTGTGCATTTCTGACTATATCACGTTGATGTATCTATGAATCATAATCAACTAGTGACAATACCATTGCTAAAAGGCGAGCGTACCTGCTTCACCAATCGCATCCAGCACAAGTACATGCAAAGACAAAGTCAACTATGCACCTGAGCAAACATGGAAGCATATTATACAAGTCCAAATAGGGGATAGCATCGGACGCCATTTTGGTCACTGATGCGTCAACTTGGACATTCCTACGTTTTTTCACAAACGGTTGGTTTCATCACTGATTTTTCAATGCTCCATTTCTATCATTTTTACCACTGTTTAGCCTTTCACGCCCAAAGGTATACAATGAAAGAAGGAGAAGGGACAAGACCGCTTTTTGTATCAATGAAAATGTCCAACTTCCAAGTTATGGAAATCTGAGAAATAGTGGTGTTATAAATATGACTCATTTTGAAATGATTAACAACAGCCCTTTGCAATAACAGAGGTGTAGACTTCACATGAAAAGCCAAGTGTGATCAAGTTCGAGACCAAAGGCAGACTTTTATATCACACATTTGTTTGGTTTGTACCTGTTGTGTGGGAAATAGCTTGGTTCAAAGACTTGTTCATATTTATATATTAGACGTACATTTACTGAAGGAGGCATATTTAATTCTTACCCAAGCTTTTAGTGTTGTCATAAGTTGCACATATTCAATTGTTACTATGAACAAAGTTATGTTTTTAGTTACGAAAACTTATCCATTAACTTCCTTAACATTTTCCAAAAGTATTGCCCAATTCTTCCATAATGCAAATGCCCTTGACCAGATGGTGGCATTTTCCTACTTTATGGATACTAACTTCCATTATTCTTTCTAATGACGTCTCAGCTAAATTCTTGCCCCTTCATCGGCTGAACGCTGAGTAAGCAGAGACAGTTTATGATATCTTTAAACAAGGTAACATTATAACTCAGCTCTAAAATGTCGTCACCAAGAAGTGGTTATCCCTAAAAAATGTAATGCATTCCTGATCTTGTATCCTCTAAGGAGTTATATCGACACATCGCGAAATATCTGTATTATCAATCAAACTGGCTACATTCATCTGAGTGAGATGAGAAAGATATCGGCTCCAAGCTGCACCGTCATTCTATTGGTTCTATTGTGTGATCACTGATTGGATAGAGTGAGTAAAACATGACGCTCCGTGTGATTGCACTTGATTGGTGGAGGCGTGACAGGTTGATTTCACAAGTGATGAGTTTGTTTCTTCTGACAAAGGTTCACTCATCTTGACATTGTTCGTATGTATCTTATATATGTTCTATATGTAGGCTATGGTCCATCTTCATACATATGCACCTGGCTTATTGTAGTAAGAAATGGTAGGTCTTGTGTAAATCCGGAGCATGTGTTTAATGAAATCCCAGTTGTCCTCAAAGCAGAACGAGATCGAAGTGATGTCAACAAACAATTATCGTGTTATCCAGTGTATTTAGGTTGGAAAGATTACATAGAATTGATGGATTATTAGATAATCTGAAAATGCCTTCAACTGTTAACGGTATTGTTAGAACTAGAGGTGTTTAACTGCACTAGACTAACGGTATATTTAAAAAGGCGTCCTATATATGGATTTAAAATAACACATCTTTCTTCGTGTCTGTTGACAAATGTGTTTGATAAAATGGTGAACTATTACTTAAACGTATGCTGATAGTAATCGTAATAAGACACATCATTAAAAGAAAAGTGGTAGATTTATTTTACTCCCATTGAAAGCATTTTTACACTACTCTAACGCTTAGCGAACCGTTAATTGAAGTGACATTTAACATTCGTCATGACTCTCGGCTCCCATTATAATTCATTTTTCCAAAACCATTTTAAGAAGCCACAATAAACAGACATGCTATTTACATCAAAATAGAAAAAAGAAACAATCTGCGAAATCTGATCGGAGTCACCATATCCCCATCACACCCAAAAGTCAACAAACCTCCTTTGTCTGATTGAACCGAGGGGATTGGGTTTTCATTCCTTCCAAATCACCACTTTTCTCCCCTTGTATACCTGCCGATATCTGCTTGGAGCGATCAGTTATGTGGCACAGCGGTACAAAGGCCGATGCCAGATGAGGTATCTAGTGCAAGATGCGTTAGCGATATGGTATAGAGAAACAAACCCGGCCATAACCTCGGGGAGGATCTGAGTTACTTTGAGGTAGCAGCTACCCTCATGGCTGTATGTTGAGAAGATAAAGGAATAACTCAGATAAGTGGCGAAAAGAAAATATTTGAAATATGTTTGATTGATATTAAACATGTTGCATTTGCATTGTCTGCTCTTTGAGCACCTGCTGTGTTCAAACCTTGGACTATTGATGTTTGTTTGTTATTCAGGAAATGGCGCTGCACAGGTTTCAATTCTTGCCTGTTTTCCTTTGGGCTGGGAAACTATGGGTGTCGTAAAAATATTATTCCAGAGGCTGGTGTTATTTCCCACGAACTCTACTTTTTGAATAGAAGTTATAAGTTTTTTCTAAATGCAGCGCCAAAGACGATCAGTAAACCAACCGTCATGCCAAAATTTAAGTATCAGTGTATATTACCATCATTCCACGCTGAGGAATATCCTCATATTTCCAGTAGATATCTGCATTGCTGATGCATGATAACGCAGTTTGGCTTTTGGTTTGGTACAATATTTACGATACAGTTTAGAATAGCTTGTTGACCATTTTCCGAAGTTTCATACTCAAAGATCAAATCAACATTTACCCCAATGAAGTCTTTGCAATTGTTTAAAGAAGTTTGGTAAAAATGAATGGAACCGATAACATAGTTTGCCAGGTCACAAGGTGATTCAGAGTTCAAGGAGATATGTTCCTCAGTGTTTTGGTTTCTACCATGTACCAGCATACACATGACCTAGTCTGTCTCAAAGTCCCTGAACCACATCATTTTCCCACTGCCAAGCTCTCTGCAGTGCTAAAGCCCTAAATAAAGCAAGTGTAGGTTTCCTCAGGTTCAGGGAATCTCTGGTCTCCCTGGGGCTTCTTTCAATTTAAATGGTCTTGTTTGTTACTATCAAAATTATATATATTCAGACACTAAACATTAGTCTAACACATGACCCTGTAATGTTTTTGTCATGTAAAGGCAAAGCCCTTCACTGATCATTGTTTTACAAATGCCCACTCTAATTTATGCTTGTTGTTCTTTATGGTTATTCAAAATTCATCGGTAAATAAGAGGTCAACATGTATATATGTCATGCTCTGTTGTATACATGTTTTATTTGATAAAATATTGTGACAAATATACTCATGCCAATAATGGTTGTCACCCCCTTCAAATTTTTTTATTGGAGAGGGTGTGGGTGTGTGTGTGTTGGGGTTGGGGTGGGAGGGGGGTGACAACCATTATTGGCATGAGTATAGATTGGGCGTATTATTTGTACAAGTCCAGTTATTTTGGGGTTATTTGTTAGTGTTAAAAATCCCAGTGGTTATGTAGTTATATGTGGTTATAACATTTTGTATATAACGAGCAGTTGAACTCAATGCCTTAGCTGAATTTAGATTCATATTTCATCTTACACGGTATACCCTATTACATTACGACATTACACAACAAGATTCACACACAGACTCTGCATTGCAACATGCCAATGCTCGTCTCCACGTAGAGTGTGTTTACACTGATTAACTGAGGGCTCAGAATATACATGAAGTGCCGTGGTGGGACAAACTCCAATCGTGCTAGACTGAGGTTTATTTTAAAATCACCCAGGATAACAACATCTGCAGCAACTACGGCAAACTCTTCTGAGTACATCAACACGTATGTCCCACGCATCGTTTTTAAATACTTATAGATGTAACAGAACATCTCTAAACAGCCACACCAGTCTCATTTTTGAGAGAGTATATATCATAATATTTACAACACCATCATAGGCCTTGTAGCTATATCAGTCTGTGTGTACGTCAGACAAAGCATCGTTTTGGAATAAACAAATACAGTCTAGTCAGTCCTTCGGTATGCTCTTAATATCACCCAATCCGAATGTCCCGGTATGCTCAAGTACTTCCGCGTGTGTGTTTATGAAAGAGGAAATGCAATATCTCACATTAATCACTACATCCGGACACGCGCAGTGTTTACTTACTAGATTGCACCTCCGCATTCCAGCATCCCGTAAGGACGAGATTTTGACTAGGATTTCCGGCGCGTTGATACACAATAAACAGGCTTACTCTGTATCGATAGACAACAGACACCGGGAGTTTTGCACTTACAAGTATACTTTCGAAAATAGTTACACAATTTTTGTAACTTATTACCCTTCTGTGAAATGTCAGGCATTGTTTGAGTCCCTGAGAGCATCATTTGTGGAGAGAGGGAAGGGTGTGGCTTTTGAACCGCTTTTAGTGGTTTTATACAGTAGTTAAGCCTGGTGGTTCTGCATTCTAACAGTCAGTTTGCCTGGGAACAGAACTTTGTCTTAGAACATGCTAATATTTCTGGAGTTATAGAGTAAACTTGGTTCTAGAATACACTAGTGAGAGAGTTAGTTTTGTTCTACGCAATTTTTGGCAATATTCCAGCATTATCACGGCGGGGGACACCAGAATGGGTTCACACATTGTACCCATGTGGGGAATCGAACCCGGGTCTTTGGCATGACAAGCCAACGCTTAAACCACTAGGCTACCCCACCACCCCCTAGAATACATCAGCATTGATAGGGAAAGGGAACTGTGTTTGTTACAGAATATATTTAATTTGACGGGGAAAAGAAGTGGGTTTGTTATTGAATATACCTCCATAAATCTAAGTCTGTTTCATTATGCACAATTAGTGCCTGGGATTAGTATTGGGTCACAATTGAAAAATCGCTGGTAGAATTTATCACAATTCATTTGGGATTAAATTGAGTTTCATTACAGCCAACCTTTCACTTTACCCGACTCCATTACAGATCCGATTGTATTTCATCCCTGCGTGATCCGATGTGTATGTGTGGCACTCGGTCTATGAGACGTTGGGGATATTTGTGACAAAGAAGCGACGTCATCGTTGACATTAGCACTCGTTTCAAATGATGTATTCCCACTCATTCTGTTCAGACATTTAGCATTTAAGAGTATTAGTTAATACCTCGCGTAGTAGTCTAGAGGGTAGAGCGTTCGAGAGAAATACAGAGGCTTACACTGACACGTTTATGAGGGACTAAGGTCAGACATGCGTCAGTTAACGCCTTCACTGGCGCCTTTAACTAAGGTAAAGCTAGCAGGAAAACGAAAAGGGAACCAAAACCAAATTTACCTTTATCATTCACTGCTCAGCCAGTCCAGTTGTATCTATGTCTATTGTCGAACACTGTGGTTTGCAGTTTTGCAGTAGAGAGCACTGTGACGTTGCAAGTCTCTGGTAAGGGAGGAAACAAACAGCTTTCGTTACCATTATTATGAGAGTGACATACCAGAATATTTGAAAGTTCTTCACAAACTGTTGTCATATTAGATCAAACGCGGTTATAATAAGCGTGGGAAGATGATAAATGAAGCAACCTTGAGACTTCCCACAGTCTGTGTCTGAGATCCTTACCAATGTCCATATTGTTCAAACGTACATAGTGCATATGGTCCTGCATGATAGTGCATATGTCTCTGAATGGTAGTGCGTATGTCTCTGTATGGTAGTGCGACTGTCTCTTTATTACCCACGTGGTTAACGTATGGGTAGTTGCATACTAATCTCGTACGTCAAACGAGTGTCGTATCGCGTTTACCTGTGTCGTAACGACTTGACCTGAGATTCTAACGATTTGATTGGATAACCGATGACCTCTCAATTAGGTCAAATTCTGACTTAACTATTTTTTCATTCTGAACAAACACGTGAATTCATTCATTCTACAACTTAAATGCATTGTGGGAATGTAAACATTGCGAACCTTGCCGTGTCGTTGTTTAATTGTGAGTCGAACTGAGACATTATATCCTTCGAAAAACATAAACGAAATGTTTCCACCAGTGATGTTAGCCGAAAGAAGCAACTGCAAACCAAGAAACGGGGTGCTACGGAGTAGTTTACTGTAGGAGGCTGTACGAGGCGATGACAACTGACACGCATCGTGACGTCGGTTCCTATGGCAGTGACGTCATTACAGTGTGACGTCATGCAAATATTGTACTACGGTACAAACTCTTCGGCAACCTCTTTATGAAACCGGTTTCGGTTTGAAACCATTATAAATAACAAAAATACGCTATTTTGGGTAATAAATAAAATACCACACTCAGTCTCATTACATACGAACTATACGAACCTCGTTACCTTCCTATGGTTACTGACCTCGCTTTCGCTCGGTCAGATACCATAGGAAAGACACTCGTTTCGTATAATTCGTATGTAATGAGACCTCGTGTAGTATTCTCTATGTATGGCAGTGCATATGTCTCTGTATGGTAATGCATATGTCTCTGTATGGTAGTGCGTATGTCTCTGTATAATAGTGCATATGTCTCTGTATGGTAGTGCATATGTCTCTGCATGGTAATGCATATGTCTCTGTATGGTAATGCATATGCCTCTGTATGGTAGTGCATATGTCTCTGTATGGTAGTGCGTTTGTTTCTGTATGGCAGTGCATATGTCTCTGTATGGTAGTGCATATGTCTCTGTATGGTAGTGCGTTTGTCTCTGTATGGCAGTGCATATGTCTCTGTATGGTAGTGCATATGTCTCTGTATGGTAATGCATATGTTTCTGTATGGTAGTGCGTTTGTCTCTGTATGGCAGTGCATATGTCTCTGTATGGCAGTGCATATGTCTCTGTATGGTAGTGCGTTTGTCTCTGTATGGCAGTGCATATGTCTCTGTATGGTAGTGCATATGTCTCTGTATGGTAGTGCATATGTCTCTGTATGGCAGTACGTATGCCTCTGTATAATAATGCATTTGTCTCCGTATGGTAATGCATATGTCTCTGTATGGTAGTGCGTATGTCTCTGTATGGTAGTGCATATATCTGTGTATGGCAGTGCATATGTCTCTGTATGGTAGTGCGTATGACTCTGTATAATAGTGCATAAGTCTCTGTATAGTAGTGCATATGTCTTTGTATGGTAGTGCGTATGTCTCTGTATGGTAGTGCGTATTTCTCTGTATGGTATTGTACATCACCCTGTATAGTAGTGCATATGTCTCTGCATAATAGTGCATATGTCTCTGAATGGTAATGCATATGTCTCTGTATGGTAGTGCGTATGTCTGCGTATAATAGTGCATATGTCTCTGTATGGTAGTGCATGCGTCTCTGTATGGTAGTACATATGTCTCTGTATGGTAGTACATATGTCTCTGTATGGTAGTTCATATGTCTCTGTATGGTAGTGCATATGTCTATGTATGGTAGTGCATACGACCCTGTATAGTAGATCATATGTCTCTGTATGGTAGTGCATATGTCTCTGTAAGGCAGTGCGTATTGCCCTGTATGGTAGTGCATAAATATGTCTCTGTATGGTAGTGCTAATCTAGTTGTTTCACTGTCCTTCGTCGACGGGTGTTTTTTTAATGAAATTGTGTTTATTGTTAATTTATAACTTTTTAAATCACAATATAGCTGAAATATTGCCGATGTGACTATAAATTTGAACTCACTCACTGTATGGTAGTGCATATGTCTCTGTATGGCAGTGCGTATTGCCCTGTATTGTAGTGCATATGTCTCTGTATGGTAGTGCATATGTCTCTGAATTGTTGTCTCTGTTTGGTAGTCCATATGTCTCTGTATGGTAGTGCATATGTCTCTGTATGGTAGTGCATTTGTCTCTGTATGGTAGTGCATATGTCTCTGTATGGTAGTGCATATGTCTGTATGGTAATGCATATGTCTCTGAATGGTTGTCTCTCTATTGTAGTGCATATGTCTCTGTATGGTAGTGCATATGTCTCTGTATGGTAGTGCATACGACCCTGTATATTGTAGATCATATGTCTCTGTATGGTAGTGCATATGTCTCTGTATGGTAGTGCATGTTGCCCTGTATGGTAGTCATTCAAAACAGGGGCACAGATGCCCTAGTCGTTTAAGAACCCTTAATTTACTGTGGGGAGTTGCGTCCCTTAGATGTGCACGACACCTGCGATCGTGAGTTAGAAACATGCATTCGTTCCCTGTTCGTTTGCTCCAGTATGTTACAACCCTACAGACCTGTATCACTTGGGGCTTTCCCCTACATCAGGAATCCACTCCGTGACATAAGCGATTTAGTCTAACCGATGTCCGAGCAGATTAACTATTGTAATAGTAAATACAGTCTCTCTGGGGTTCTACAACTGGGATTTGTTGACGTAAGTTTTTAATCACTTGAAGCTGTCAAATGAAGGTGAACATGACGGTCACACGCATCCAGTGACTATATATAGACTCTGAGTGTAATGTCATCTTAACAAGTACCGCGACTTTCTATATCGAGATGTTTAGATATCCAAATATTCTAAATCGGTTAGTCATAAACGTACGGATACAATTAACCTTCTTCCCTCCTGCTAAAATGACCTGCATCTAAAATAGAAAGTTGAGCCTGTTGACGAGACGTTAGTGTCTGCCCAAATAAATTATGGACATCTTGTAATGCTAGCCTTTAAATCAGTGTTTCATTGTTAAATAGCATATCTCACATGTTATTGGAAAGCATAAAGTTGGCGTTGTGGGTTTGTTCGGTATTTCCAGCTATATTATGGTAATGATTGTGTTCCCGAGGCCCCTTACACTCGCATTTATGCATATATTAAAGTATAGAGGTTGCAGAAAATGTGTCCTTTTACCTATTCTTTGGGACTAATGAAAGCTCTTCAATCTGAGAAGGATGGGAATATTTAACCTTCACCCATGTGCATTTAGTGACATAACAATAAACTTACCGGAAAACATTAATTCCTGGCTATATCATGAACCACTGCAGTGCCAGCGGTAGAGAATGTCAAGTTCAAACGAATACGTACAGACCTGTATCAGAAGAAACTGCTGACACCCTTGCAGCATTATTATTAATCATTCATATTTCAGTTGCTTAGTTCTCTGGTACTTTAAGGACTATGCGCATTTACTGACCCGATGACAATGTAGGCACTGTACCACTCACGTAATCTCTTTTGCACACGTACAGTGACCCAATATCAGTATAAGCATAAGCACTGTGCAACTGGTGCAGCCTCTTGTGCACCCATAGAGAATAGTAACCCAATCGCCGTGAAACCCGCTCAACCAGCCTCTAGTGCAAACGTATAGAACAGTGGCCCAATATCGATGCAAGCACTGAGTCAATCACCCAGTCTCCAGTGCACCCGTATAGAACAGTGACCCAATATCGATGTAAACGCCGTGTGATTCACTCACCCAGTCTCTAGTGCACCCGTATAGAACAGTGGCCCAATATCAATGTAAACGCCGTGTGATTCACTCACCCAGCCTCAAGTACACCCGTATAGAACACTGGCCCAATATCAATGTAAACGCCGTGTGATTCACTCATCCAGTCTCTAGTGCACCCGTATAGAACAGTGACCCAATATCAATGTAAACACCTTGCCACTCACTCACCCAGCCCCTAGTGCACCCTTAGAGAACAGTGGCCTCAATATTAAACAAATCATAATCACCGTGTCACTCACGTAGTCTCTGTTTCACCCGTAGAGAAAAGTGTCCCTATGTTAAAGTAATCACTGTGTCAATCACGGCACCTATAGTGTACGTGTAATGAATAGTGACCCAATGCCACCTGTATTGAATAGTCATTTGTGAATCTAAACAATATTTAGATCAAATCAACATGAAACCACGGTACTGGATAGTGACTCCATTCAATGTCATCCCTATGTGAGTCACAACGCACTATAACCTTTAAGAAAGACAGTAGTAGGGAAGCGCCTTGGCTAGCACAGTGTCGGGGCACGGCCAGACATACATGCACTTCCGTTCACAACCTCCAACAACCTGCGGCTGCAGACGTACCGAAACACAAACAATAACAAATATCAAACAACGTTTCAAGTTCAGCCTATCTCGATCCCTTGTTTCAGCACGGCTATGAACCGCAGCCAATACACGTGCCCCTACAGACACACCCTGACGTGCTCCTGCGATATCGTCTTGTACAGACTTACCTAGCAGTCTATGAAAAAAATAATGTCTGGCGATATTTCTGTTTCACCTTGAAATGACAACTTGGCGGCATTTAGCATTTACATGCACTTACATTCGACACAATTATTCGCCGCACAGCTGACGTCCCTTCACAATGAAGCTACGAAACCGATGTCCCAGTAACCACTGTGATATGAATATAGATAGCTTGTGACGCAACGGCGTTCGGGCTATACGGTCCAGTTCGTTATAAGCTGTCGTATTACGGATAAAACAACATTGGAATTCCTTTTGGACGTACTGCCTGGCGTCGGTGAGTACAATTTATATTTTTTTGTCGTTAATGATTGTATATTGTATATGGGTTAATCAGTGGGATACGCAACGTATACATGTACTGTACTACGTGGTGTATGTATGCTGTTCATCGTGGAATCATACCCTAGCGTACAAATTGCTGACTACACAATCGACAAAAACTTTCTATGCACATCACATGTGTATCATGACTGTGATAGACTGTGTCATTACAACCACTGTGCGAGTGTTGTTTCAGTGTTAGAAAACGGAACATGTTTTATAAACACATATCTGAATCAGTTTGTGTTGGGTCACTATGCTTTGTCAGCGATATGTTGACATAATACTGTTTTTATATTTTATACAAATATGAACGTATTGGTGCAGTTATAGTGTGTGCGTGCTGAGTTATGTCTGTTTTATAAAACTGTCACAGGAACTGATAAGTCATCCAGCAAAAGTTCAATGATACTTCCAGAAGAGATACTCGGATCCTGGTGCCCACATAGATGACATATATTTCCAAAACCATGTTTCCTGAGCGGACGTTAACAAAGATATCTGCTGCATGTTTCGGAAAAACATATTCTTGCTTGAAAACTACATGTGTCTATTTTCATCTTAATGTCAATATTTATAGAGGCTTATTCCACACTCACTCACCCACACTCAAACACAAACCATACACACATCCACACACACACACACACACACACACTCACATACACACATACATACTGTACATAGATACATACATAGATAGATACATACATACATACATACATACATACATACATGAACACACAAATACATACATACATACATACATACATACATACATACATACATACATACATACATACATACATACATACATACATACATACATACATACATACACATACACACATACATACATACATACATACATACATACATACATACATACATACATACATACACACATACATACAGACACATACATACATACATACATACATAAAACGTTTTGTATGTATTGTATGTAGAGCCGTGCTTATAAACACAACATATGCCAATATATTGAACTCAAAATGTAATGATATTTCACAGAAAGTACTATCAATTAAACACGACTGAAAAGGGAAATTAAAAAATCGTTATCTGTGCTTGCCACCGAGATCAGCTGTGGTGTTGTTGAGTGACGTGATCTCAACACATCATAGCCACACTTGATTGACGTACGGCTCGGGTCCAGTCGCCAGTCAATGCCAGACTGCACATACGATGTGAGGTACGTCGTGCACCACTAGTGAAGTTTGATCGAACTAAGTACGATTTATTTGATATGTACGTGACTGAAGAGCAAATTGAGGTCACCTGACGCAACTTGGGAGTAGGAATTCGTTTATGGTTGATAGGATTGTGAAAGAGTATTGGCTGTTGAAAGACTCTTGTTTCTATATTTAAACAGTTCACGTGATGCCGGAATGTCAGACGATTAATCTGATACTTGATGAATTTCTTTATCTGCATTTATTAGCATGTCCTCGTCAACCGTGATGTCATAGTTGGTTCAGAAATTCATTCTTTGATGTTTTATTCCGACGTGGCTAATTTTTACTTTCCTTTATTGGTTTTAACAGTTTGTTTGTCAGTGTGATTTACGTATATTCACACAACCAAGTCTCGTTATCTTTGACTAGGAACAAGGTAGTCTGAGCCCGCAGTGGCACGTATTCAGACAAAAGGGATCGCGTGGACACAATGGCTGCATTGTGTGGATAATATTTAAACTAACGGATGCCTGGGTGGACTGCCATTTTGCTCTATGTATTCTTGCTCCGAAAAAGAGTGGTTTAGTGGTACTCTAGTTGTTAGTGTGTGCAAACACCACCACCCACCGGAGACATACAACTGTCGTATTGATGTAATATTGCCATTGCACGCTGGCTCATCATGGTCATTGATAAATGGTTGGTTGATTGTTTAACACCGCACTCAGCAATATTTCAGCTTTATGGAAGCGATCTGTAAATAATCGAGCCTGGACCAGACCAGTGATCAAAATCATGAGCATCGTTTGACGTATTTGGGATACGATGACATGTGTCAACCAAGTCAGCGAGCCTGACCACCCGATCCCATTAGTCGCCTCTTACGACAAGCATGGGTTACTGAAGATCATTTCTAACCTGGATCCTCACGGGTTCTTGATAAATGTCTCAAAGTTGTTTTATATCACGATGCACATGAAGGATATGAAGATCTGAGGTTTCTGGAGACAAATGCGGCTTCAAACTCTGTCCGGCGTCTCACACGTGGTTTGGTAAAATATTTCTAATGCGGCGTAAAGACATACTCACTCACAAGTTCGTGAAATTACTGTTCCTATTTCCGAACCTACTTCCTTGCGTGAGTGTAAAAACCCTGATTCTACGTGTAGTGTACGCCAGTACACATGTCACCCACTCGTGTCCATCCTTGCCTGTCGGGACGTGCCAGTAATCCGCAACGTTACCAAGGGGTGAAGGGAATGCAGCTCCCCTCCGACCCCGGCAACATGTAACATAACGTTTACCTTTGACAGCCCCACGTGGGTCATCTGTGTTGGGTCGTATACCATCAAATAACGGTCGACAAGTATACAGGTCGACATTCATCACGTAGATGAGCCGATGTCTGTCACGTACTACGGCGTTTTATTACTACCCTTACGGGGACTTTCCATGGGTAATTGCACGATCGGATACTTTTTATTTTGAATTTCTTCTATTTCGGGAAGCATAGGGGTTTGATTTGAATAGGCATTACTTCGTGATGAATGTTTATAAAATTTATAAATTACGACTTGCAGTCAATCAAATTGTAGTCGCGTGGTACGCCGAGCTCTGGCTAGCGAGTGGAGGGTTCGATTGAGATGTTTAAGATGTCATTTATTATCGTTTATCACTCTCCCATTTGTTGATTTATTGGTATCCAAGGGCGCCCGTGCCCTCCATAAAGTCGGTCCGTAAATCTGCAGACAATACGATTTCCTGGGACACAGTCCGGGTTATCAGGGTTTCACTGTCTGACTGACATGGACACAGTATGCTCTGCGAAGGAATATGTCTGTTTTTCTTTGATTTCTTCTTCCCTGAATTCACGTCTGTCTCTATGACTGTCACTGGAACAATGCCTGTCTTGCTCCTCTGTGTGGAGACCATGTTTTTCATGTTGTAACCGTAATTCTCCTTATATTCTGTGTATGTGTGTTATCACGTGTTTGAGATTGTATCTGTAACAATGTTTACGTGATAGCTGTGATGATCTGATGCACATGATCTCCGTTAATGGGCCAAGGATTTTATATTCACGGGTTAGATAGGCAAGTGTGTTGTGTTGTGTGTGTTGTTTTTTTTGGTGTGTGTGTGGTTTGGTGTGTTGTGTTGTGTGTGTGTGGTTTGGTGTGTTGTGTGTGTGGTTTGGTGTGTTGTGTGTGGTTTGGTGTGTTGTGTGTTGTGTGTGTGGTTTGGTGTGGTGTGTGTTGTGTTGTGGTTGTGTGTGTGGTTTGGTGTGTTGTGTGTTGTGTGTGTGGTTTGGTGTGTTGTGTGTGTGGTTTGGTGTGTAGTGTGCTGTGTGTGTGGTTTGGTGTGTAGTGTGTTGTGTGTGTGGTTTGGTGTGTTGTGTGTTGTGTGTGTGGTTTGGTGTGTTGTGTGTTGTGTGTGGTTTGTGTGGTGTGTGTGTGGTGGTGTGGTGTGTTGTGTGGTGTGTGTGTTTGTGTGGGTTCGTGTTGTGTGTGTGGTTGTGTGGTTTGGTGTGTGTGTTGTCGGAAGAGTATGGGGTTAATGGTAAAAACATAATCCAATTATTCTCAGGTAGGATAGGGGACATCAGTGTTGTGTGTGTGTGCGTGCGTGCGTGCGCGTGCGTCTGTGGTGGAATGGGGATGGGGTTGAGGTTGATGTTGGGTGTGGAGTGGGTGTTGATTAGAAAGACAATTTGTAGGACCCACAGAATAATTCTTAATAATGGTGATGATGACGTTGATGATGATGATGAAGAAGATGATGATGTTGATTATGGTGACGACGACGATGTTGCTGCTGCTGTAGAGCAATGGTGAGTGTTTGAGTGGCACATTTACACAACAGAGGACACAAAGAACATGATCCCCAACCTGTACTTTATAGAACCAGTCTCTTAACGAGTTCGTCCTTAGCAGCGATTCATCTCGTGCAAAGTAATTACACAATCCTATCATACGTTACATTGATCATACATACCTCAGCGTGCATAAGACGTAGCATATGTCTGCACACAGGCGAACATAGGGGAGTCCAAGCAGCACAAGTTGTGCACGAAAGCTGAAGCATCTGCTGACAGCCCACATACAAACAATATCAGACATACTATCAACACCCCAGTTAATACACGTTCCACAGCAACACATATGGAGAATCTTTGTTGGGGATTTATTTAGTATCCCGATATTTGTTCAGTGCAAGCGAAATGACAGTGCTACTGCTGGGTATTGTGTGAAGCAACAGGTGTAAGATCATGTTGTATGTTGCTACCCACGCTATGAATAGGGCGTTTGTGCTTTTCTTCATGCAGAGGAGGGTGGCCCTGGGGCAACTGCTGAATGTGCATAGATGCATAAGTAAATATAATTATGGTAGCTCAAGATCTGATAAACAGCACTTAACGATTAGAGGGTTCTTCAGAGGGGCAGTGCACATGGTGAGTTTTTGAAACACGAAAAGTATGGTTTAAAAAAGGTTTACCAATACAAACACGAAATACGTGCCCAGAAGCATGGAGTGTTTGATGGAGAAGAATTGAATCTGCAGAAATACCAATAACACACTGGCGACTGTCCACGGACAAATTCCGCACTTAACGTCTGATGGTTGGTGGGAGAAGCGGAGCGGGTGGGGATAACCACTCTAACGGGAGTTGACGGTATTCGTGTACAAAATGTTGACTGAGTTCAGTCGACGTTCCATGCCCGCTTTACAAACACTGTTTTTGCTTTTTAAACATTCCATAAACATGAAGTCAGCCCCTGATAGGTTTCATTTTCCATATCCCCACTTGTACCTGGATCTGTGATGTGATGAAATAGGGGCTGCAGTGTTAAGCCTGCCAAAGCATCAGGAACACTTGCACAAATGTATGGGCAGTGCATCCATGAGCACAGCATAAGGTACTATAGTCTTAAAGGTAAGAGGGAATGATGAAATATTATGTTAATACCAAGTGCTCGAACAATGTGTTGACAAACATGCTATGCAAAATGTTCTAGAGAAACTCAACAGGACAAAGTAGTGTAACACACATAAAGGTTGTCATTCCTGATCTTGACACTTTCCAAGAATGTCGACTTTTTTGTGTGAACCATTATTTCTGTCAATCGTACTGACGCTGCTTATCATGCAGCTATGATTTATGCACTTGTTTTCATTCATTGCTTGTGTCCAACTAGTGATGAAGCGTGTGCAACGTGCTGAAGGTCTACGGGCTACTGACATGGTGGCGCAAGTAAACGCGCAGTTGCAGTTACATTCAACGTGGATTCACAGTCTGTGATAAGCAGGCTTTGAAACAGGTACCAAAACTCCCTAAATGTTGACTATCGACGACTCCGGTCTGGGCGCCCAATGTTAACTTCAAGAGTACAGGATCGATCTGAAACCTGACTCACATCAAATTGCTTGCAAACCTTCTGATTAGAATTAAAAAGCTGCTCATGTAACGTCACTTAGAAATCGGCAAATTGCCAATAAACGGCAATGATGTACACAACGTCGAAACCGGAGTAATCATCACTGTGTGCGTCAAGTCATAGGCCAATGGCCGTTGGCTGAACTTGGCAAGGCGCTGCAAGAGGAGTGGAACACACATTCTGAGGTCGCCATTGGTAGACTCATGTGCAGTGTGTCTCGTGGAATGAGTGACCGTTTAACAAATCATGGCGTTATTGCGCACTACTCATTCTGAGACGTCAACCTTGCAATATCTCGCCTTGCCCTATGGTCCTTCAAACCCAAAGATCTTTGGTGCCAAAGGGACGCAAACTATGGACATGGCGGCAACTGTGCTTCACCCCCTTCCATCTCTCCTTCCTCCACACCGACACACCACGCTTCCGAAATTCTCCTCCACTATTCGTACATCGTGTGTTCCATATATTTGGACCTCAACTGGGTCATTGTAATGTAGCCAAGGTGTGGTGGAAATCAACGCCGACATAATAATAACATTATAGTTATATTAGGCTATTTGTCCCACATGCTAGATTGTTGTACTTGATTATGCATTACGGTGTTACGTGATAAGAATATGCAGACATCATATAAATATATATTCATGAACACTGTTAATTATTTATATGCACGGCCATTTTTGCAAGTCGAGAAGAAACCAAGCATTGTCTTCAGAGAAGGTGACTAAATTGTCCTTGGATGTTATGTTTGTTGCAGAAGCGTAAAGCGCGGATTAATGAGGGTAGATGGATTAAATGTTGTAACTTTACGACATTTTCACATAATTTTTGTTTTGTTTTGCGATTCTTAATGTTGATTGGACACTTCAAACCGATGTGAGTGAGTGAGTTTAGTTTTACGCCGCTTTTAGCAATATTCCAGCAATATCACGGCGGGGGACACCAGAAATGGGCTTCACACATTGTACCCATGTGGGGAATCGAACCCGGCTCTTCGGCGTGAAGAGCGAACGCCTTAACCATTAGGCTTCCCCACCGCCCCTCAACCGATGTGAGGCCACATTGCTTTATTATTGGGAACAATACGATATAGCATAATAATTTATATAATAGCATCTTATAACCATAGCATTGTTCTGTGATGTTCGTTTACAGATGATCACCGATTAAATTCCCAATTTCGTACCATATGTTCCCGTTTAATTTTGCGCGCACAAAAAGACTTGCCTTTGCATGTGTTTGTGACCGGTGACGTGTGGGACAGGATATCTTTCGCGAACACCTGGTGTCATACCTATTTGATTGGTACTGGTTCATAGACACATGCTCGGGATATAGTCGGAACCTTACAATCGACCTTGCTATTAGCAGAGATTCCTTACGGATTGAAATGCTTTAATTATGTGACAATAAGTCGTATGTAGAATAACTCCCCATAAACTCGGAATTACCGATTATGTATATCTCGCCAGCGGCTCGATGCTTAATCCTGTTTTAGATCGGGATTGATAATTTGCCAAAGTCTTCGTTAGTGTTCTTGAAATGTCAACGCCTATCGCAAGTGCATAACGTTATCCATTATACTACAACGATTACAGTCCCTAATCCAGTCCTAAACCATGACATACTGTCTCCCAGATCAACCCACTATATTGTCTGCCCTTGCGGAAGGCCCTGACATAAACGTCTTAGAAGATGCCATGGTTGTTTTGTCACGTATAGTTCATAAACGCATGCTCAGCCATCGTGCCGTATGGTGTCAATCACTGGATTATCTGGTCCAGGATTGATTGTTTACATACCCCACCTTACAGCTGAAATACTGCTGAAACAAATACATATATACATCAGAATTGTATATCGACTCTGCTTTTTGCAGAGATTTCTTGTGGATTTAGAAAAGGTTTTGTCGCTTGTATTTAGCAACAGAGTTCGAATAACAGAAGCTGAGTTCGGTATATCCGTCTTCGATGTACATTCAGTCAACAAACACGGTTGTTAATGTAATCCCCATGATAAATCAAATACTGGTACTGTCATGAATACCAACAAACATGATATGAGCACAGCATTTAGGTTGTTTGATACACCATGACATGAGCTATAATCTCCTACTTCTCAGCGTTCTACCTTGCGACAACACAGAACAACACCTTGTTCTCTAGTCACAGACAGTCCTCGATCTAGGTGGCCAAGCCTTTCTTAAAACTCATTGCCTGGAAAATAATCAGTAAATTTTAGTCTAGTGTAAGCCCCTAACAAAGGTTGTGAGAACGTTACATGATGCTCTCCCACTGTTACAAGAAGGGAGATATTTTGTCATCTCCCTTATCCCTGTAAGTTAACCTCCCGACGTTCAAACATCAAAGACAGTCGCACCCCACAGTTATTCTCAAGTCACACAGTGTAACCTTGCCCCACGGGCAGCGTCAACTCCTAGGGATATTTTAGCATATCGCTTTCCTTCCCTCTTTTTCAACACATTAGCAGTCAACCGTACACCGATCTGTAAAAAAATGTTTTAATAGTCGTTAGCACATCACTTGTGTACCTGGTCCGGCTTTAACGTTCTTGGCGTCTGTGATAAAGGTAAGCTATGGCTAGTATCGTGGCATCAATCTCCCAGTTTTCTTACCACCACTACATTGCTAACATGCCACATGCAGGTGTTACGGGATTGTTCATTGAAACCTAATCCAGATCATACTCTCAGTAGTCGTTTTTTGAATGCTTTTAGGCGTGTTGTGCTTTATCAGATTTACTAAATAGTTCTTTTAGTAGTAATATGTCCCTAATGTCTTATAAATATTTCAGATGAAGATTTACGAGCTGGATTCCTTTCTATAATGATACCCGGGATTAGTGTTAGGTGTTCAGCAGGGATATCTTCTGAGCCCTTCGTAATTAATGTCGTTACCTAATTTTTCTAAATATATATGTGAACAGCAGTCCGAACATATTTGACGAATACAATCAGAATCATCCTTGTACAGAAATGGCATATTAATGTCTTAACTGAACACTTTAAACAATTGTGGTCAATGAGTGTAGAAAGTACAATATGTTTTGAAAGTAAATGTGAAAGAAATCAACGATACCTGATAGCTTACAACAGGTGTTTAACATATATCAACCAAATGCTTTACTCGAGTGTCATCATTATAATATACAGGCAGGAAATGGCGTTATCACGCGATACAAAATGTGTTTGCAATTAATAGTTCTGGTGTTATATGCCTTACGACAAGTGTCTGAGGAACATTTGACCCACCTTTAATTGTAAATCTACGTAATACTGATAAAATGCTAACAAATTCCATTCTCCGGAATACCCATGTCATTGACAACAGAACCAACAAACAAGAAGATGGTTTAATACTCAATGGACATAGATACTATCCCTGCATAACAAAATAAGAAAACAGAATCCCACAATATGTTTGCTCCAGGCTCCTAAGATTTTAATATTCTTGGATACTCATGTGCCAGACGTGTATCAAATATACATAATTTCCACAGAAGAAAATGTATAAGTTATTATTCTTATCAATTATTTATGTATAAACTTGTGTTTTATGAAAGTAACTGTTAACAGTGTAGCTTTTCCAAAACATTACTGGGCGCAGATTTATTTCGCAGTTCGCTGCCAGATGCTTCCCAAAGATTAAATAAAGATAATTGTACTCGTAATTCAGAGACGCACTTCCAGTTTGATATTACACTGTGCGGGGAGTTCATAAATTGCATTTTGTAACACTAGTGTAACTCTAGTCACACGTCAGATATCTGTATACTATAGTTTGCTGACAGGTGTAATTATACCCCGACTGGCGTACAAAGTTCAAACCCACGTAGATAACTCATGGTGTGAAAGAGACAGCTGTTTTGTAAACCGGACAGTCGATCAAAGAATAGCCCTGCCTCGAGAGTTACCTCCTTTGACAAAAGTCGGCTGCACTGGTAGGCATTAGTGCTTAAAATCGTCCTTGTTAGAATGTATAGAATACAATATCCTCATACATTGTTTCACGATATGCATTTTCTTCTGAAAGGAGACAAAAAAAGTATAATACATTTTCACAAGCACGTCAAAGGAACCCTTTTTTCATAAACCTCAAAGTATGTTTAATGTTTTCAATATATGACGGAACGTAGACTCTTGCAGTTGCCTGTGTTCATATATACGAGACAAACAGGTTGTTGTTTTGCATGTTTACGTTTAATTTTAATGATTAACGGCATTCTTAAACTTTACGTACATATCCATAGTCTTCGATTAAATATCTTCATATAGAAGATTTCCTCATCAATTTCCTCATCAGTTTGACGATATAAACGATTTCATCCATGAGTCAACTTGGATTCCTTTGAGAAACTGTCTTTGTTAACTATATGTACACTCATGTAAAGACTAGTGTTGGGAATTGGTTAAAATCTCATAATTGATGATTGGTTCATTACCACCGATCAATCATCGAAAATAATTGGTTAGCGTCATTTATGAAATTTGTTAATGCACAAAAAAAATAAGGAAAAAAAACCATGTAGGTATTTTGGAGTGTTTGGGCAAAATTTCAGGAACATAAATTTCTTGGTGTCTTTAAGATAAATTCAGTCATGACTTGGAACGAGCTTATAATGCTTATGAAATGTAACAGACAAAACCAACCTTGTGAAATATATTGTTGATGAAAACGAGTGTTCCAGAATTGTTTGTGTTCGATTATGAGAATACGTGATCGATTGCTTGGTCGTTTAGTCACAGCGACCAATCTTCGATTATTTCAACTCATCGGATTAACACTAGTAAAGACGCAACACGTTTACCACTCGTGTAGTTCGCCACTCGTTAGTATGATAAAGGATGGTTTTTACTCTACGAATTTAACGGTTCTACTTTGGTAGCATCATTTTTTAAAGCAATATTCCTCGCTATTTCAATTATTCGTAATTTCATTTTTTCCATTGATTTCTCGGTGTTTTTGAAACAATCGAAAATGTGAATGTTTTCTTTTTAACATTAATTATTTTGTCGTTATTTCAAGTTTCTTAAAAAACGTAATTGCGAGCAAATAAACGAAGTAACCAGAAAATAATGAAGGCAAAGGGACATATTAAACATTTCTTCTTTTCAAAATAAGTTGAACTAACATGAAAATAAATCAAAGTAGCGATAGAGGAGAAGTTAATGACGATTATACAAAATAGAAGTTATGAAAATATGATGAAAGTAACGCGAGAAGAGACGAAATTTCGAGAAATAAATATACAATTATTGGAAATAACGAGAGAATTCGGCTTATTACAAAAATATACATTGGATTGTTTTACAACTCTTTACTAAATCAAATACATGAAATCGATATATACTCATATCAATAATGGTTGTCAACCTCCTCCCCACCCAATTGACTTGATGGCGATGGTAATATTAATGATGGTGGCGTTGGTGACTACGTATACCATCGTGATATTGACTTGATGGTGATGGTGTTGTTAATGATGGTGACGGTGATGACTACCATCGTGATATTGAATTGATGGTGATGGTGTTGTTAATGATGGTGACGTTGGTGACTACGTATACCATCGTGATATTGACTTGATGGCGATGGTGATGTTAATGATGGTGACGTTGGTGACTACGTATACCATCGTGATATTGACTTGATGGCGATGGTGATGTTAATGATGGTGACGGTGATGACTACCATCGTGATATTGACTTGATGGTAATGGTGTTGATAATGATGGTGTCGGTGATAACTGCCATCGTGATATTGACTTGATGGTGATGGTGTTGTTAATGATGGTGACGTTGATGACGAGCACCATGATGTTGAATTGATGTCGATGGTGCTGCTACTGATGATGACGGTGATGACGAGCACCATGATGATGAATTGATGTGATAGTGGTGATGATGGTGATGAAGATGTAGAATATTTACATTTACTTATATCTGGTCGATGATGCATGTGTTATATGGGTACCCAGTAGGGACAATATTCCCCGAAAAAACAGATTGGTAAACTATTATTCCCAGATGTGCCTCTTATAACGATAAATGAAAAGACCACTTGAAAGACGTGATATAACCTGAATACTGTTATGGTGGGGTTAAACCCAGCTCACTCACTCACTGTAGACATCTAAAAAAAAAATTGGCTAAAGAATGCAGGTTAGACAAGGTGAACTTTTACTTCCCGTTACGTAAATACTGCAACCCAAGTAGTCTATTATGTGGTGAAGTGTTTGTTTGGCGGATGAATACCCCGTCTGTTTCATATCACTATGAAGCCATTGTGTTAAAGGTGAAGTCACGCCACTTGTGGAGACAAACAGCACATTTATCGAAATGTATGAAAATATATAAGCGCTAACTGCCAAAGATTTATCCTCACCATCGTTTCCATTATTTACCATACAGATTTCGTTGGGCGTGAAAGGCTAAATTGTGGCGAAAATAGTAGAAATGAATCACTGAATCACTGAACATCAGGTGTTCGCGAAAATGTCCAGCAATACATCCGAAAGCAATGTCTAGTTCGGCTACATGCAATCGTTTGTTTTCATCCCTCCTTTCTAACCAATGTTACCTCTAACGTCATGTGATTGACATACGTCGTAAATATATGTATATTTACGTAAGAGAGTTAAAAGAAGGTCTTCACATAATGACATTGCGATACCGTTAGTTGCAGTACGAGTGTGCACGTTGGCATGCCACGAGGAAATGGAGATTATTTCAGGCTCCGTCAGTATTTGTGTATTTAACTGAAAAACATTATTGCAATTGGAAAGGGGCACAGTGACTCTGGCGATTGTTTCAAGAGGAGATGCAACTTACACCTGCTCGTGTATTTGCCTACCTTGCGAAATTCACGTGCTTACCGGTCTTACAGCTTGGCAAAAGCAGGGATAACAATACACCTTGCCTTGCAGGTGAATGTCTGGTTTTACCCAGTTGCAGATGGTTACTCCTCGGGTCAAATGCTAGTCAGCATTTACACGTGATTATTCTGAAATAAACGCACAGAAAACGGTCAATTGTTGCTCTGGATTTGCTAACGCAGATGGTGCAAAGTGTTTCTCTTTGATGTGCGTTACTGTTCAGTTTCCTCCAACTGCGACTAAATGCTTCGTCACCTTTTAGATTTTCCGGGATAGAAAAATATTCCCTGCAGCCCAAAGCTACAATGGTGATTGGTTGGCCAAGCTGTATGTCTGCTGCTTGCGTGCCACCATATACCGAGAGGACGTTACTTTCTTTCAGTCACTGCTCCTCCTGGCCAAATCTCAGGAATTAACAGCCCGCCGTAATATAACTGACATGCACACTTATCAACTTAATGACCGCCTCCGTGGTGTAGTGATTAGAGCGTCCGCCCGGAGAGCGGAAGGTCACGGGTTCGATCCCCGGCCGCGTCTTATCAAAAGACGTTAAAATGTGGTACTTGTTGGTCCCTGCCTCGGCATTAATGGGTACAACAAGGACTGGTTAACTTGGCTCGGAGTCAGTATATTGTGTCTGTGTGGGGTATTCATGCTTAACTGCGGCATGGTATCTCAGTGAGCTAGGACTATAAAACCAGCTTAAGTCTGGGCTAGTACAAGCAGCCACACATAGGCATGCATGCCGTCATATGAGCGAAATATTCTTCAGTTCGACGTTAAACCCCATTTCACCTCCCTCAATTTAAAGGGATAGTGTGGCGTTACATTCAGAGAAAGCTATTCTATAATTTTTACATTGTACATTGCAATTGCATATGGTGTAATATGTATACCAGTGTTCCGACCGCCACCAGTTTGTGTTTACTGCAATGTGAACAACTAAACCGCTTTTGTAAAGAATTGATTAATAATAACTTTCAAAAACATCTGTTGATATGTTAACTTGAAACCACCAGGTAACAGTATATTCAATGACCGTGAATGCCATTAGTTTTTATATCGTTGTACCTGCGGAACCGGATAAGTATGTCGCCTAGCACTCTTTTGCATGTGGCAAAATTGAATTCCAGCTTACTTCCGGTACCAGATTTCCTGTGACAAGAACCAGTTCTGGTTCCAAATAGTGTGATCGCCAAACATGACTTTTAAAAATACTAGACCGGACCAAGTGTACAACCATGCTTGGCTGTCACAGCTGATGGCAGTCGTAATAGTTGGCTATTGTTGGGATGGTTAGATCAGAAATGTGTTATTGTTGCATGGAATATCGGATCCTTATTGTCAACTGACAACCATGAGACCATTCGAAAAGGATTGAAACCGGAAGTACTAAGGTCTCGCGGCAGTGCCGTGGCCTTCTCACGGGCCCTGTAGTTGTTAAAAGTTTATCACTAGACTTTCAGAAACGACTGCAACTTATTGGTATTCATGACGTAGCAATGTCCTGTCGCAACATCGGTGGTTAACTTTAAACATTAACATTAACCATGACAGTTAATAGTTCACCATGACGGGTATTAGTTGACCATGACAGTTATCAGTTGACCATGACAGTTATTAGTTGACCATGGCAGTTATTAGTTGACCATGACGGTTATTAGTTGACCATGACATTTATCAGTTGGCCATGACAGTTATTAGTTGACCATGGCGGCTATTAGTTAACCTTGCCAGTTATTAGTTGACCATGACAGTTATTAGTTGACCATGAAAGTTTTTATTCGACCATGACGGTTATTAGTAAAACATGACAGTTATAAGTTAACCATGACAGTTATTATTTGGCCTAGACGGTTATTATTCGACCATGACGGTTATTAGTAAAACATGACAGTTATTAGTTAACCATGACAGTTATTAGTTGACCATGACGGTTATTAGTTAACCATGACGGTTATTTGTTAACAAGGACGGTTTTTAGTTGACCATGAAGGTTATTAGTTTACAATGACGGTTATTAGTGAAACATGAGAGTTATTAGTTAACCATGTCGGTTATTAGTTGACGATGACGGTTATTAGTTGACCATGACGGTTTTTAGTTAACAATGACGGTTTTTAGTTGACCACGAAGGTTATTAGTTGACAATGACGGTTATTAGTGAAACATGAGAGTTATTAGTTAACCATGACGGTTATTAGTTGACGATGACGGTTATTAGTTGACCATGACGGTTATTAGTGAAACATGATGGTTATTAGTTAACTGTGACGGTTATTAGTTAACGGTGACAGTTATTATTTGGCCTAGACGGTTTTTTATTTGTCCATGACAGTTATTAGTTGACTATGACGGTTATTAGTTGACCATGACAGTTATTTGTTGACCGTGACGGTTATTAGTTGACCATGACGTTTATTAATTAAACATGACGTATATTAATTAACCATGACGGTTATTAGTTAACCATGACAGTTTTTAGTTAACCATGACAGTTATTAGTTAACCATGACAGTTATTATTTGACCATGACAGTTATTATTTGACCATGACGTTTATTAATTAAAAATGACGTTTATTATTTAACCATGACAGTTTTTAGTTAACCATGACAGTTATTAGTTAACCATGACAGTTATTTTTTGACCATGACAGTTATTATTTGACCATGACGTTCATTAGTCATTGTTAGGTCCGGGTTAGAATGTTGATCCTTAGTAACCCATGCTTGTCATAAGAGGCAACTAACGGGATCGGGTGATCAGGCTCGCTGACTTGGTTGACACATGTCATCGGTTCCCAATTGCGCAGATCGATGCTCATGCTGTTGATCGCTGGATTGTCTGGTAAAGACTCGATTATTTACAGACCGCCTCCATATAGCTGGAATATTGCTGAGTGCGGCGTAACACTAAACTCACTCACTCAATCATAACAATCACCATTTGAGAACCGTGTGACTATCAGATTGGTAGTGCAGTCATTTGACCATACTGTTGGGCATTCTTCATGTTCATGTTTTTGTGCATCCCTCTCATATTGCAAGTAAAGTGTTACCAAATCTCCACTTCAGCTTTGTTTTTGTTGTAATCAGTGTAAAATATGTTGCAGTTACCTTTTTGATACTTGGAATTTGGTTTTCAAAGCACATACAACAACATGCAATGCTTTAATTTGAACTTATCATATAAAAAGGTTGCTGTTGCTAGATTACTGCTCATGTGTATTTATGCTTTTAATATCTTCAGGTCAAGTCTTTCCATGAGGCTCACAACTTATCATTCAACCCTCGTGCCTCGAACGACGCACTCATCGTGTGTATTTAATTTTCGATCGTAGATTGTACAATCTCTTAACAACATGTAGACCGCGGGGTATGTACACCTGACCACAGTATCTAAATGATACCAGATGTTCTGCCCTAGACACCCAGCTGACCCTCATTAGGAACCCTCTGCGATACGCCGCTATTTACACACGGTGTTGATATCTGCAAGAAATGGTGGTATCGGAGGAATACTTCAAAGATATTTTGACGAGATATGGGTTGGATGTTTACTACTTGTCGTCTTACTATCCAAATGCAAGTGATGATCAAACTGTATAGGGAAGTGTGGTGTTGTGCGATATGGTCTGGTGGATTTATTGGTTGGTTGGTTGTTTAACGCCGCACTCAGCAATATTCCAGCTATATGGCGGCCGTCTGTAAATAATCGAGTCTGGACCAGACAATCCGGTGATGAATAGCATGAGCATCGATCTACGCAAGTGGATTAAGACGAAGTGAGGTGACATGACGTCCTTGTAGGATTCAGAGGTCCCCAATCACTAGTCCACTACATAGAGGTCACTACATACATGGGGTGGTCAGTCTCGGTGACTGGGTTCATGGTTTGTACCATCCCGACATCGTGGATTATTGTACATACCACGGGGCAGTGGGGTAGCCTAGGGGTTAAAGCGTTCGCTCGTTACGCCGAAGACCCGGGTTCTATTCCCCACTTGGGTACAATGTGTGAAACCCATTTCTGGTGTCCCCCGCGGCGATATTGCTGGAATATTGCTAAAAGTGGCGTAAAACCATACTCACTCACTCACATACCACAAATGAATGGACTGTCAGGCCCAGACTCAGTTACATACATCCAGCTGGAATATTGCAGCGTGTGGTGTTCACAACAAACAAAATAGGACAGACATATTGCAATGCACAAAAGCTATGGTATTCACGATATATTAATATGTACATATACATGGTTTTATAGGAATCTATCACGTGACGAGATCAGTTGTGCGCGAAATGACATCCGGAAGAAATGTCTTGCTATCTCCTTTCCGGCAGTTGTCACCTCTAACGTCATATGATTGACACACGTCGTAAATATACTCTCCTAAAAAGAAACGCATATAGGAATTTCAACTGTATTTTTATGTTTATTTTGAAACATCTTGTAGGCTTTATGAGTCAATGAAATATAGCGAAACTGCAACATGTGTGTTAAATCCGTCTAGAATCAATCATTTACAGCCCGCTGTCATAGCTGGCACGTTACAAAGTGCGAAATGCTATATATAGCTATTAAGGTGGACTTTTAATGGCGTGCACGTTGAGAGCGAGAGTGTCCTAAGGGATGCAGATTGTTATTGATGGTGCCTACACGGTTAAATCGGTTCGCAGCACATCACCTGTACTGGTCGTGGCCAGGATGGCTTCACATCGAAGCAAACTTTTGTCGTATTTTTACTCACCCTTCCGCTCAGTCACTCATAGATTCATGACTGGAGATGTCACAGAGATGAATAGAATATGGAACCGCAGAAGCCAGAGATGAGCACTTCTGTATTCGAAATAGATGACCCTAATTCTAAAATCCAATAACACAAACACTTTGAAACCGACCATCACATGTTGTATTCGAAATGAGGGGTGTGTATTCGGCTTTTTTGTTTGAACAAACCAAAAGAAAAAATACATTCATATTGATATGTTCTCACAAGCACCATTTGATGTAAAAATGAAACAATAAATGGTTAATCAGCGGTGACGTATTTGATACGAACATCACAGCAATATTTCGGACAAACATTCTTATTGACACATAACACACTTCAAACTATTTCACTATATCAATCTTGTTCAGTATACGATTCAAGGGTTATGGTCAAGCTCTGTACCAAGAAAAGAAGTACTCTCAGGATTATATTTGTCCTTAAAAGCGGATTATGATTTTAAAATGATATACATGTAATACCGTTTTTCCTTATATCCATGCAGCCTGGCATACCTCTGTCGTGGGGATGGGTTAACAGCTGCTTAGTCCCTGTAATATCCACCCGCCTTTATGTACCCGCCTTGATGGACATGTTAAACCCTTCCAATAAGCCCTTGTCACACAAGGACCTCATCTAAACGCCTTGAATACTTGGGATCGAAACTGTTGATCATTAACGTGAGTTGGCAGTCCTATATCCTCAACACAGCACGTGTGAACTGGCAGCAATCTGTCTGTAGTATGAGACACAGACTAATGCGTTTTCCAGACGGGGTTAGGCAGGGTGACTACTTTTGACCCCTTCACTTTATTGTCAAGCCAGTGACGATCTGTGGCTTACCTGACTCGTTATTCTACTCTTCTTTTCTTTATTATTATTGTATTCTGCCTCTTTGATAAGTTATTTGATACGTTTGAATTTTGGTTGGAAAGAGTATTGTCTGTACACGTTTAAATGGGTGGTGATATAATATCTTATTTAATTCTTTGCGTTCCTTCTACAAGGACTTATTTGGAGTTTTCCAAAAGATGGAAACAATTTTGGAATTGCAGGTACTTAGGGGACTGGGTATGCTGAACGAGATTGATAGGGGGTTGTAGCCTTTAAACGTAGTACTGCCATTTTACTCACCTTTCCGCTAGCACCTGGTATCATTAATGTTTGAAAGTGAGTCATTAGCAAATGCTCTTGGTACAGTCGAAATCGTACTCTCGACTTATTTCTTCCATCAACCATACATATTGTAACTATCGAACTATACTATTTAGTTTACACCCTGAAAGGAAGTTAAGCAACACCTCTAACTTCCACTTCTATTTGGAAATATCAGCTCTGTGAAATGTTACTCGTTTCCTATTTCTATATTCGAATGCAACTTTGTCAGACGAGTAACCTCAGATAGGCATACGATTTTCAGAATGCTTATTGAGGGTGACGAGCAACATTGAATTTGTTTCTTGTTTTACGCCGCACTCAGCAATATTCTAGTTCTGTGTCCTTAAATAATGAGTTTTGGAGAGACAGTCATTGACGTCATGAGCACTAATCAACCCAATTTGGATACGATGACATGCATCAAACAAGTCTCTCAGGACAAGCATTGGTTGCTGAAGATCAATTCCAACCCGGGTCGCGACAGCAACACACAATCTTACATACCTAAACTACAACACCTTCATTATTACACATCCTAAGTTACACATCACCTCTAACACGACTATCTGTGATATTACAACGTAATTTGTTGCTGCGGCTTCCTGTGAATACACATTGCCATTCAGAAAGTGGTCAAATGTAACATGTGTAGTAACATCAGTAGTTCCTATCTGTTTCTCTGGAACTGACAGTCACTGGAAGAAATAATCTTTCTTAAATGTTTTCGCTCCAGTCATAACATTTTTACAGATTCTTTAAAAAAGTTAGTAAATTCTGCTTGATGTGAAAATCGAGTTTTTCCCTAGATTAAGTTGAGTTTTATCGAGCATATAACATATGATGTGAACAAATAAAACTCAACAGAAAGGGAACTTCAAACGTTTATTTTTTCCTTAAAAGTTATTTCAGACAAGTAAAGTCTCGTCTGTTTTTAAAACGTATATCGTAATTTTCAAAACAACATTTTATATTTCCTCGATGCATGTGGTAATGCATTTTTCTATCCCATTCTTGTTGCCCTGGCATACACTTTACAGGATCCACGTTCGCAAGTAAATACTCCAATGATAAGCGTATTATGCCTACATCTCATGTATATTTTCATGGCTGCATTAAATGACAAGGAGAAAGCTATCGTCCCTGTTGGACTCCTTGCTTCATTCATCTCAAACTGAAGAAGTGTGTTTCTGCGCCGCGCACCTGATTATGGATCAAGACCTGATTTTGTCTGTATCACGATTGCTGGCTCCATTAACACGCTCAAATATAAAGAATTATATTTCAAAATCAATATGCACTGCAATATTTAACATGTGGTATACATTTTTGGGATTTGGCTGTTGTTTAAAACCTCACTCAGCAATATTTCAGCAATATGGCGCTGGTCTGAAAAAAGATATAGTGTCGTGATTAGACAATCCAGTGGTTGACATTATGTGCATTGATCAACGCAATTGGGATACGATGACATGCATCAACCAAGTCATCGAGTCTGATCATCATACGACAAGCACAGATTGATGGAGATCAATTAAGAACCAACGCATGTCTTCACGGATGCAGATACGTTTGTGGTAGGCGTTGAACTGTATGTTGTTTTCAGTGACATATGTGATGAGAAAAGCAACTGGTTACTGGGGGTCTAATACATCCAAGGAAGAAATTCCTGCAGGGTTGAAAGTGTGAATAGAGGGCGTTACAGAGCCTGAATAGCATTTTACAGGTAATATAGTTGGAATATTACTAAGTGTGGTCAAACACACTACCTAAATTTATTATTTTTATTGTGATTTTTTTTTTATGAAAACGATTCGTCGGACCCTCTTATAGTTCTGTTTCATATCTCTGATTACAGAAAAGTTATATTTATGGACTTTTAAAACTCGAAATAATGTAAGCCAGCTTTAACAAACTTCATCACTGACTTTTTGCAATTCAAACATCACCAGAGCGCTATTCGGCCTGTTACGCCTCTATCGCGTCACAGTGGCTGCCAGGCGGTCCTCGTCTGTCTCTAAGTAATTGCTGTGGTTTTGTTGGTGTTGTTAGTACAGTATTTGATAAGCACCCCCTTACATCAATCACTGTCGCCGATCCGACACTTCCGCCTGTTAAGAACAAGTTTAATTTTTTGCTTTTCAACCGTTACACTCACAGGTCGTGAAAAAATGTAAAAATAAATCCCAACTAGGCAAGACTATCCCTTGCAGTTTCCGAAAAGTTCTGTATCTAGGTTTGTCCGTGGCTGTGTGTTTTTCAATCAATAATGTCACACGGCCAGGTTTCCTTTGAAAGTCTGCCTTTTAGCACGTAGAAGTTGACATTCATTTAAGTCCACGTTGAAATAACAAGGGTTGGAGTTTAATAGTGTCGAGGACAAGACGTCGTTTTGCAAAAAATTATGAGATAAAAAACACTTGGTATCTGAGCAACCAACGTTCAAACACCGAAGAAAATAAACTTTCACATTGTGTTACCACGGTGATGGATTAATTAAAGATCATGCGACTGCTTATCACAAAATGTGGACACACGACCATAGCTGCACCTGTAAATTATTCAAATTACGTGTATATATGGGGAGATAGAGCATTTTCACTATCAAAGTATGAGCAAAAGGTAAGATTGAGCGAATAGGAGTTTTACGCCAGTTTTACAATGATTCAGAAATATCACTGCACGGGAACACCACTAATGGACACCAGATACGAATCCGAACCCGGGCCGTACCTGTGACGAGGGAACGCTTTAACCACCAGACCATCCCCGGACTTCCAACGTTAAACAGGGCGGTGGGGTAGCCTAATGGTTAAGGCGTTCGCTCTTCACGCCGAAGAGCCGGGTTCGATTCCCCACATGGGTACAATGTGTGAAGCCCATTTCTGGTGTCCCCTGCCGTGATATTGCTGGAATAGTGCTACAGACGCCGTAAAACTAAACCCACTCACTCCAACGCTAAACTAGAATTGTGATACTATCACAGTACAGGTGAAACTAATGATGGGTTCTTTTAAGCTTAATGTCAAGGAAGAATACGTCATCAAGTGATGACTATACAGATGGCCGCACAACGTTCGGGAGGGACCTTTCATGACTGCTAGATGTAAATCAAGAAACGTTTCCTGAAAGGATAGGTACATTATTTATAAGGTACCTGTTGTCTAGGTCAAAACGAATCGGAAGATCAGAACTGACTCGTTTTTCCTCATACGTCACGTTATTATGATATCGGTGAGTTAGATCACGAAATGTCAGATTGATTTGGGAGGGTCCAAGTGACGCAGGCCTTCAACAATTTAGTGAATTCAGATAGGCGTTCATCTGAACAGATCGCGATAAGAATCACGCTTAATACTAAACATTAAAGGTACCATAGCGCAAGCACAGAGAGAAACTAGACTGTGTGAGAAGACATTAGGGGCAAACTTTGACAAATTTGTTTCGCTGTGACTTAATGTAAGCGACACATTACGCATTGTTTTCAACCGTAAAAAGATACTATGCAATAATGTAACAGCACTTGGTTATAGAATATCATCTGGCAATTGGTATCCAGTTATCCAAATCTAACAATGATTGGAAATGACCGGTTTTATTGTCATAAACATTTAGTGTTCAAAGTTGAATGTGTCTTTGCGTGTATGGAGTGGAAAATGCTAGAGCATTTCTTTTCATAGTTTTGAAACTTTGGTACTTGGGTTTGTAGCTTTAAGATCTGACCAGCATATAATCCTGTCATTTAGATCAAGCAGTCATCTTTTCTTACAGGTTGAAAAAATTAGAAACAAAATGCTTCTTGGTAGCTTCAAGTGATGGTGAACTCTTCGGAACTTAGGTGGTTTAAATTACTGATACATTACTCAGTAACGTGCCATCATATCATTGTACCGTGTATTCCGGGGCACTAGGATATCCATCAAATGATCAAACCGAAGACCCGAGTTCGATTCTAGTAGCATATTTGGTAGAATATGTTGTGATGTACCTGTAATTTCAGTTAAAGACGAGGTTGAACCCATCTCGTTCACTAAACGTAAGCTACATTATTATCTGGTAGAAGGCATTCTGGTATATCAACTATTTCCATTCTTAACTTCACAACTTCCCAGTTAACAATTTCACGTTGTCACAACGTTATGCTTTCGTTGCTACAACATTATTCTGTGGACTCCCATTTACGATGTCACCACGTTGTGGCCTGACGGTGTGATACGTCATGTTTACGTCGCCACAAGGTTTAGTTATTTGATTATTTTACGTTGTCTTAACGTTCTATTTAGCGTTAATAGTTCAATAGTTCCCCTGTAGTGAACAATGCATAGGAAAGGAAGCTGAAATTCAGTTCAATGTTTAATCGTCAATTTGCATGTTGTTTTGGTCGTGTGTTTTCTGAAGCTGTAGCTGAATAGTGAAGAAAGAATCTCAAAGTGAAACGTTTTACAGAAAACGTGACGAGTTATAAGAAACGTTGTTATAACGTTTTGAGGAGCCCAAAGCATAACGTTTCCTTAACGTAAATTTGCAACATTGTTATTACGTTGTGACATAACGTTATACAATGACGTAATACTAACGTTGTGTCATGACGTTACCAATCTACAACCTTCCCACAACGTTGTGCGTTAGCTGGGTTAGTACCATGATATTGTTGCAAAGCGTATATTTCTCTATCAGCCAACCTGCACGTACAACATACTACAAGCACCTGAAATAACAATCACAAATTTATCATGAGCAGCCAACACAGGCCAGTGTGAACGAACCATCATGGCTCGCATGTTACCGTTCAGTTCCACATACGCCGCTTCATGAAGCCTTTTACTGGATTCCCACCACGGGAGATCATTCAAGTACTGATCTGCAAATATGCTCAGGACTTATTAATGTCCCGCCAGTCATGTTTAATACCTACAGTTGACAGTGGAACCTACGAATGACCTAATCCACAAATACATAAAATGGTAATAAAAATTCCTAAGCCCAAACATTGCTCAGTTTATGTATTCTGCAGCGTGAATGAATGCTCCAAGACGCCTCAATGTTTAAAGGCGCAAGATCGCTACAAATTACTTTTTGCGTCAGACCTTTATTTCATGTGTAGAACAAGTGATGTATTACGTCACATAGGTATATTTAGGAACCTTAAAGTATGTTTTACCTATCTCTTAAAACACCGTTGTTTGAGTTGACCAACAATCGTGAATACATATTTCAGTGTAATTTGTCAAGCCCAGTCAGGTGATATCACGTTCCTTACTATACTGACAGCATAATGAAAATTGCAGACGTTGAACTGATTCTTCCTCATACAGGACTGTTGTACGGTTCTCTTTACGTGGCGACAGCTTTATGATAATCACTGTATTACTCCGCTCAACGATCGATATCTGCGATGGAAGGTCTGTTGTATTGGGTATAAGTAATCCCGTGTCCAACAGAATCCAAATGCTAATTTCTTAAAAAGAAATTGAATAATCTGGTATCATATCTTAAATATCTGACGGACTAGAGAATACTGAAGTACTTCTCGGGAGCGTTACGATCTTGTTTATGGGCACTGTGGCACCAAGACACAAAAAATCCGTTAAAATAATTATGTTGTTTCAGGGCAAGAAAAAATATTTTGACCTCTTGCACCTTTAACTTGCCATTCAAATTGTAAAAGCAGGTCAGTATTAAAAACCCACAAGCAGAATGCATGAGAAATCCTCAGCTTATCTTGAATAGCTAAAACCTTTTGAAAAACAGATTATAAATCAAATAAAATTAAAATTAAAAAATTAATTAAATTTCATTTTCCTGAAATCTTAATAAATGCTATAAATCCACTTGTAACACCAATTCATGTTCGTTTTATTTCACCCGTCTAAATTCTAATCAATTTGTTCGTGAGTGTTACGTGCAGTTCGACAACCAGCCAACATTAAAGTCATCTGTAACGTTTTTTAACCCTCCAAACAAGTCACGCCAGTTTGGGAGCTGAGTGTGAACAGTCGTGTCTACTGTCCGCTGCTCGTATAGCCAGTGCAAACAACGAGGACACTGGACACTGTCCACCATCCACAAACATTATCTTTCCCATGACCTCTACAGGTCATGTCATGTAGAAAGGACAAAATGTGGTAGCTGAATTTTAAGGTAGGCCGAATGACCTTATAACGTATTAGAAATATATATTTATATATATAAACGATTCATATTTTGACCATGTTAATTATGAATTACCTGTGTCATATTTCACGTTCATGTGTGATTACATTACCATGTGTCTTTCTACATGTGTGTGAATGGAAATTTACAAAAAATTTAATAATAGAATGAGTGAGTGTATTTTATGTTATTGCAAACATTAGAATTAGGTTACCCAGCGTTAAATAATCTAAAGTTCTTAGCATTGAAAATTCCAAAGGTCGCCATTATTTCCATGAATTGTATTTCTATTGCAAAACATCGTAAAAAATTTTTTAAAAACGCGTGACGCGTCTATGTGTAATAGGGGGGGTTTGTCGGTCACTACTTGCTGGTCGTTTGAAGCACACAGTTGCCCTGACTTCTAGTTTGTCAGCATTTATTCATTCATTTCTTCAGCAACGAACTAATAGATTCTACGCGCTTCATCACTTTCATTCCATCATGGCAACCACACTGCTACTTCTGAGTATCAGCATGCCAGTATCAACGTACATGTGAGTGTCCAAAGAGTTGATAGTTTCACGCTGTGTGACACAGCTGACAGTGTGATCGCACCCAAATGCGTTGATCGCTGTACCTATTAGATATCGCGTTTGGGTTAGACTGCGTTGATCGCTGCTCCTATTAAAAAGCTTGCTTGGGGTTAAACTGCGATGATCGCTGCACCTATTTTTGACATCTCATTTGGTCCAGATTGCGATGATTGCTGTTCCTATTAAAAAGCTCCTTTGTTCCAGACTGCGTTGATCGCTGCTCCTATTAAATATCACGTTTGGGTTAGACTGCGTTGATCGCTGCTCCTATTTTTAATATCACGTTTTGGTTATACTGCGCTGATCGCTGCTTCTATTTTTAATGTCTCGTTTGGTCCAGACCGCGTTGATTGCTGTGCATATTAGAAAGCTCCTTTGGTCCAGACTGCGTTGATCGCTGCTCCTATAAGATATCAAAAGCTCGTTTGGTCCAGACTGCGTTGATCGCTGCTCCTAATAGATATCACGTTTGGTCCAGACTGCGTTGATTGCTGCTCTATTAAATAGCTCGTTTGGGTTAGACTGCGTTGATCGCTGCTCCTATTAGATATCACGTTTGGTCCAGACTGCGTTGATTGCTGCTCTATTAAATAGCTCGTTTGGGTTATACTGCGCTGATCGCTGCTCCTATTTTAAATATCTCGTTTGATCCAGACTGCATTGATTGCTGTGCCTATTGAAAAGCTCCTTTGGTCCAGACTACGTTGATCGCTGCTCCTATTAGATATCACGTTTGGTCCAGACTGCGTTGATCGCTGCTCCTAATAGATATCACGTTTGGTCCAGACTACGTTGATTGCTACCCCTATTAGATATCACGTTTGATCCAGACTGCGTTGATTGCTGCTCTATTAAATAGCTCCTTTGGTCCAGACTGCGTTTGATCGCTGCTCCTATTTTTAATATCTCGTTTGATCCAGACTGCGTTGATTGCTGTGCCTATTAAAAAGCTCCTTTGGTCCAGACTACGTTGATTGCTGCTCCTATTAGATATCACGTTTGGTCCAGACTGCGTTGATCGTTGCTCCTAATAGATATCACGTTTGTTCCAGACTGCGTTGATTGTTGCTCTATTAAATAGCTCATTTGGTCCAGACTGCGTTTGATCGCTGCTCCTATTAGATATCGCGTTTGGTCCAGGCTGCGTTGATCGCTTCTCATATTAAAAAGCTCGTTTTGGTTAGACTGCGTTGATCGCTGCTTCTATAAGATATCACGTTTGGTCCAGACTGCGTTGATTGCTGCTCTATTAAATAGCTCCTTTGGTCCAGACTGCGTTTGATCGCTGCTCCTATTTTTAATATCTCGTTTGATCCAGACTGCGTTGATTGCTGTGCCTATTAAAAAGCTCCTTTGGTCCAGACTACGTTGATTGCTGCTCCTATTAGATATCACGTTTGGTCCAGACTGCGTTGATCGTTGCTCCTAATAGATATCACGTTTGGTCCAGACTGCGTTGATTGTTGCTCTATTAAATAGCTCCTTTGGTCAAGACTGCGTTTGATCGCTGCTCCTATTAGATATCGCGTTTGGTCCAGGCTGCGTTGATCGCTGCTCATATTAAAAAGCTCGTTTTGGTTAGACTGCGTTGATCGCTGCTTCTATAAGATATCACGTTTGGTCCAGACTGCGTTGATTGCTGCTCTATTAAATAGCTCCTTTGGTCCAGACTGCGTTTGATCGCTGCTCCTATTTTTAATATCTCGTTTGATCCAGACTGCGTTGATTGCTGTGCCTATTAAAAAGCTCCTTTGGTCCAGACTACGTTGATTGCTGCTCCTATTAGATATCACGTTTGGTCCAGACTGCGTTGATCGTTGCTCCTAATAGATATCACGTTTGTTCCAGACTGCGTTGATTGTTGCTCTATTAAATAGCTCATTTGGTCCAGACTGCGTTTGATCGCTGCTCCTATTAGATATCGCGTTTGGTCCAGGCTGCGTTGATCACTGCTCATATTAAAAAGCTCGTTTTGGTTAGACTGCGTTGATCGCTGCTTCTATAAGATATCACGTTTGGTCCAGACTGCGTTGATTGCTGCTCTATTAAATAGCTCCTTTGGCCCAGACTGCGTTTGATCGCTGCTCCTATTTTTAATATCTCGTTTGATCCAGACTGCGTTGATTGCTGTGCCTATTAAAAAGCTCCTTTGGTCCAGACTACGTTGATTGCTGCTCCTATTAGATATCACGTTTGGTCCAGACTGCGTTGATCGTTGCTCCTAATAGATATCACGTTTGTTCCAGACTGCGTTGATTGTTGCTCTATTAAATAGCTCATTTGGTCCAGACTGCGTTTGATCGCTGCTCCTATTAGATATCGCGTTTGGTCCAGGCTGCGTTGATCGCTGCTCATATTAAAAAGCTCGTTTTGGTTAGACTGCGTTGATCGCTGCTCCTATTAGATATCACGTTTGGTCCAGACTGCGTTGATCGCTGCTTCTCTAAGATATGGCGTTTACTTCATTAACGTGCTGCTGCTTTGTTTGTTGTTAAATGCCGCATTCAGCAATATTCCAGCGATATGGCGGGGGTCTGTAAATTATCGAGTGTGGACCAGACAACCTAGTGATTGACATTCTCAGCATCTACCCAATCCCGGTAGTGGCCTCTTACGACAAGCATGGGTTACTGAAGATCAATGTGCTGCCGTGATATATTTAGAAAATTTGATTTGAAAATTTAAACAAAAAGACATCGGTACAGTAGTCTTCATTCATCGGCTTCATTCATCGCCACAATAGGATTGGTTAGGATTGGTCTTCGAGCCATGTTTGTCGTAAGAGGCGACTAGCGGGATGTATGTGTGTGTGTGTGTGTGTGTGTGTGTGTGTGTGTGTGTGTGTGTGTGTGTGTGTGTGTGTGTGTGTGTGAGGCTCGCTGATTTTCTTGGCAAATGTCATCGTATCCCAATTGTGTAGAACGACGCTCATGATGTTGATCATTGGATTGTCTGGTCCAGACTATATTGTTTACAGATCACCGTCATATAGCTGGAATATTTCTGAGCGCAGAGTAAAACTAAATTCACTCACTCACTCATGAGTCTGGTCCAGACTCGATTATTTACAGACCGCTGTCATATAGCTGGAATATTTCTGAGCGCGGTGTAAAACTAAACTCGTTCACTCATGGCCAAAAATAGGACATCACACCGTTAAATGATTCATCGTAGCATTTTCGTTCATGATCCTATGGAGTGGTTCATATACCTACCAGTCCGCATCTCCACTGGCTCTAAACGGTTATCCCCCGAAAACAGATACCACGACACGACAAAAGCAAACAAATGTTGCCATGCAAGAGATGTGTAAATGTATTCCAGAGAATGTTGTTTTAACGTCATGTGAACCAAATAACATTTCATCAGAGTGGAAACATTTTCATGAACTGTGACACAAGAATACATGGGATACAAATTGAGAGAAGTTAAATTATTACTTTCTATATACCTGTCATACAAACGTATTCAAGGCACTCCAAAGTCTCCAAGCACCAGATCAATAACGTATTGCCGCTCTGTGCCTCAGTTCACGCTACAACACGTCGGCGTCTCGACGTCAAACGTCGGATGACGTCAGCAGAAATCCTTTGACATTCGTCTAGAAGAGCCTGGCTAGTGGTATTGGGCGCCTCCTAAATACCTGTCTATCAGAGTCATCCCGTAAATCGTCTATGTGGGATTATATCAGGAGGACATGGCAACACAGGAATATACATGTTGTACAGGAAGACTTCAGTTGTTATTGCAGCATGGGGTCTCGCATTGTCGTGATGTCAGAGAATACCACGTGGCTGTTTCTACACTGTCTACGGATCCAATGTGCGCGTTATGTATCAGGTTGTGTTCGGGTTTTTTGCACCACGATCAGATTTCAGTTATCCGAATCATAATAACATTGTTTTCATTATCATTTCTTTTGGAAGTAGATGTAGTGTACCAATGCCCTTCGAAAACTGGCGTGTACTGGTTCAGATTATGTAAAATAGGTTAGTAGAGTGTCCGCCCATTAGCGGTTCCGCGTTCATTTTATCTCGCCTCAATCGAAACATCTACATGCATGTATGTATGTATGTATGTATGTATGTATGTATGTATGTATGTATGTATGTATGTATGTATGTATGTATGTATGTATGTATGTATGTATGTATGTATGTATGTATGTATGTATGTGTGTGTGTGTGTGTGTGTGTGTGTATTGTATGTATGTATGTCATTGTATGTATTGTATGTATGTATGTAGGTAGGTAGGTATGAAGGTAGGTAGGTAGAGGTAGGTAGGTAGGTATGAAGGTAGGTAGGTAGAGGTAGGTAGGTATGTGTGTGTGGATGTGTGTATGGTTTGTGTGTGTGTGTGGTTGAGTGAGGACAGATGGATGGATAGATGTGACTGTGTGTGCGTGCCCGTCTGCGTTTCTGTGTCTGTGTATTCCTCCAGATGCTGTCACCGAGTTTTGTTGAAAAAATACTTGTATGTTTGCAGTCTGTTCAGATGTAAACACTCCAAAGTTAAATACATCTTTCGTTACCTATGGTAACCCTGGCATTTTATGTTATTCAGTTATTATGTTTTGAATTATTCAGTTATTGAAGCATCAATAAATTTTGAAAATGTTACTAGCCTAGTGGTTAAAGCGTCCGCTCGTCACACCAAAGACCCGGGTTCGATTCTGCAAAAGTATTAAGCCCATCTGTTGCCACTAGTAGTCAGCCATAGGGCAATTGTCTGACAACCTCGATAATCAATCGTTTCTGTTTTTAAAACCTTGAAAAAGACACCATAAAAGTTTTACAATTAGGCCAGCTACTTAAATTTGAGATTCAACGAGCGCTTCCAGTGACTTTTGTACAAGGCAGTTTGAGAAAAAAAGTCAGCACCCAGTTAACCCATGTATCATATTGTAAACATTACTTCCACGTTCCTTAATCTACCAACCCGTGAAGATCCGGGTTAGAATTGATCTTCAGTAACCCACGCTTGTCGTAAAAAGCGACTAACGGGATCGGGTGGTCAGGCTCGCTGACTTGGTTGACACATGTCATCGGTCATCGGTCATCGATGCTCACGCTCTTGATCACTGGATTGCCTGGTCCAGACTCGATTATTTACAGACCACCGCCATATGGCTGGAGTGCGGCGTAAAACTAAACTCGCTCACTCACTCACTTGCTGACTTAATCTACCAAGACGGGTCAGTAATGGTAGTTATCCGGGATAGCATCCAAGGTGAGTGGACACTCGTCACTGTCAGGGAGTTTGCTGTTTATAGTGCAAGGTCGTTGCAATGAGAAACCACTTTGCGAATGTAATCTTAGACCATTACTGTCGTAATCATCTTACGTTTAAAGTAACACGGCTTAGCCCCATTTTACAACGAGCAGAATATCACACTTTGTGGTTGTGAACTAGTTATAGAACACACTCTGGAACATTCGCTACTTCGAGGATACGCTGTTCATATTAACTATCATGATCATGGTTAGGTTAGGTCAAGTTACGTTAAGTTACGTTACGTTACATAAGGTTACGTTAAGTTACGTTACGTTACATAAGGTTATGTTAAGTTACGTTACGTTACGTTACATAAGGTTACGTTTAGTTACGTTTAGGTACATAAGGTTACGTTAAGTTACTTTACGTTACATAAGGTTACGTTAAGTTAAGGTTGGTATTGATACTTTGAAACTTCTAAACAGGAGGGTAATGTAAAGAATGCTATCATAATACGCTTTGTATATACTCTCTCCTTAAGAAAGACTTAAGGGCCCTTATGCTGTATTCCGCGCTTGAGTGTACAATTTGTGTTACCGATGGGTTTTTAAGACTGATTTTTATACAGATCGGGTGATAGGTAGAGGCTGTATTAACAGTCTAACAACTCAGTCCATATTTGAAATGTTTACGATTATATTCTTCTGGAACTTTCTAGGACTAACCGACTTTGTATAAACGCATGTGTCATAGTGTGCAGACACGCCTAGGCTCTAGGCCTAATATACACACTGTGAGTCAGATGTCACAGCACACTATACCTGCATGATCATATAAAGATACCATGAATCAGCCAGATTGTGAATCAAAATGTATGAACTAATTATTTTTTACATACAGTCCGTTTAATTAGATTCTTGCTTGCTGTTCTATTTCTTCAAACACACGAAGACAATTTTGTTACATTTATTCGTTAAAACGAAACCCGTTTTGTCGGGCCAAATCCAGTGTTTAAGTGTACTCTTTCTTTTGCCAGGCAGTTTGTTAGGAAGTTCTTAATGCGCCAATAATATGACTGTGAACCGTTTATGTGGAAATGATCCATTCTGGATGATTTCAATGACGTCGACAGCCTTGAACGTCCGAACATCATCCACTAATAGTTTTGCTGCTTACGGCTGAATTCGATCAACGCCTGGAACAAAGTCATATACAAATTCTGTACATTAGCCGTGAAGATTGTGTTTCAGCGACCCATGCTTGTCGTAAGAGGCGACTAACGTTACGGCATCGGTTGGTCAGGCTCGCTGACTTGGCTGTCACAGGTCATCGTATCCCAATTGCGTAGAACTGTTGATCACTGGATTGTCTGGTCCAGACTCAATTATTTACAGACCGGCAGAATATAGATGGAATATTGTCGAATGTGGCGTTAATCATAAAACAAACATACAAGTGTGTACATGGAGCCGGTTGCTTCCATTTTGAATAGCAATTAAACTCAAGAGCATTCAATATGATTCATTTTATCAACTCAATGGATGTGTCGTATTTTATGGACCCACATACTTTCGTCACATTGAGTGTTCCCCATGCACATCTTTGTACTAGGGATATATCTGATTTGAGATATCCGAAGGCGTCACAGCAATTTATCCCGCGTTGATATTATACAATTATAGACTGGTGAAGAGGTCAATACCTGTTTATGTGGACCTGCGAAAAGCCATATTGACCGAGGACCTGTTCATAAAAACAGAAATTGACCGAATTCACCAGTCCATAATTGTTCTATTATGTAATTACCGAAAAGAAATCTTCTAAAATCCACGACATGTCCATTTAGTCAAGAAAAGTACTTTTAGTTTCACTACAAACCAATAAAGTTATGTCCAAAATCCTGTGACGTAAACAATAGAATGACGTCATAGCTTGACGTCATAGTAACTTAAGTCAATATGACTTTTGGTCGGACCTGAGTTGGAGTCAATATGCTTTTCTGTCGACGGTCACGTGACCACCTCTAGACCAATCAGGTAGTCCGAAATATATGCTTACATAATAATTCTTTATGTAACCTTGATCTAGTCTGATTCCAGAAAAAGCATCTCAACTGAAAACTTCTGTCATTTCAGGTACAAATATCATGGTTATTGCGAAACATATCAGTTACAAACAAGTGTCATATGTGAATTGAAAATCTACTCAATGCAGTTAATCGCTGACTAGGGTGCTTTCTGTTGTCATGTTCCCTATTACAAGTAATGTTACCGTTTTATATCAAACATCTATGCACCCTCACACACCTGGCTCGCGTGCACAGGACTGATTAAAAACATCAACAACAAAAACACTGACACAAAAGAAAAAGGAAAAAAACACCCCAAAATCCCAAAACCACCACCAAAAAAAAAGAGAAAAAAAGAGTCAGTGCCAAAAAATAGTTTGTACAATACATGTATGCGTCTCAAGAATTCTGATGGAAACCTACCCGTTTGTCAAATTGTTAATGTAATCGTATGCTGGGGTCGACATACCCACGTTAGCCTTAAAGCACCACCACTAATATGGCGTACGTGACGTATGAAACATACTGTGAGTGTCACAAGGCTTCAACACATAACTTGGGGCCTTTGAAAATATTTCACATGCTCTTGAATCAATATCAAATCCTTTCCTTAGAAATCCCGAGATAACCACTGATAAGCGATATGCTAAACTTGAATGATATCTCCTTTCTTTGTTGAGATAATTCCTTGGCGAGGAGGCCGCCGAGTTTAACTGATTCGGTCACGTACGGTTCAATATGACATTGACCTGCGAAGTTTATCAAGAATCTAAACCATAAAAAGTTATTTTTTTAATATTGTTCCTGTGTATATTTAATGGAACTATGTATAGATGTAAATCTTACAAGGTATACAGACTCCGATGTTTGAAGAGTGATTTTTGCATCGACGGGAAATGTATTTCACTTGATAACCTCGTGGTTGAGTATAAGAAACACGGTAATGTGTAATTGTTAAGTTCGTAATAGCCAATAGCTGCAGATATCACACCTGTTGTTGAAACAAACAGCCTTTATGAAAATATACGTTAACTTCGGTTGATGATAAATATCAAAACACATACTCATTCACACGTATTTGACACCGAAATTAATGTAAATATGAACACAATTAAAAAAACTTTAACATAAGAAAATATGCATTTCATGGAGTTAAATAATTAAACTATTTTAACACAGTTGATATAAGATCTATGGCGTAAATACCAGATCTGGATGATCACAAGTTTATATGAAAATGTGGTTAATGAAATTGAAGAGAAACATAATAATTATTTATTTGTGGACGTTTGGAATCCTAGAAACTTCGGATTGTAGCATAGTCGCGGGCTTTGGTTAAATTTGACATTTTTTGCTTGTTTTTGTAATGGCGACAAAGCGACAATGAAAAGAAACGCATAGGCGTTTTGTATTTCTAAAAATCTCTTAATTACTAATTGTGTTCAAACAATCGTCAAATTATGTAACAAAAGTGTTGATAACATGATTTTACACTATTGCACAAGTGATAAATCGCCTTTACCTGAAAATGCTGATTTTGATGAGATTTCTTACAAGAATTAAAAAGGCATCGCCACAACGCAACAGAAATCACCTTCCAGTTGAAATTGTGCGGCAAAGAGCATGCACTGTCTGGCTATGAAAATCCCGATTGCTTTCGGAAATCTGCATTTCGTTTTGAAGGAGCTTCAAGTTCAAATCAGTGCGCCACGCCTTGACGCTGCGACACGGAACATCGCCATTGAAAGAATGCATGCTTGAGGTTACCAATTTTCTGTTGCCAGGCGTGTGATCGTTAGTCTGAGCTCGACACCACTGCTTGCAGCTCGCTACAACCAAACAGGTATAACAAATGACCGTCTCCGTACAGGCAGATCTCGAGTCACCACTGCAGGCCAAGATCGGTACATCCGGGTCCTACCTTTGTGTGCTCGTACTGCCACGGATGAGAGCACAGCAGCCAGGGTGCCTGGACTTCGGAGGCTATCCGGTCAAACTGTACGGAACAGGTTGAGAGAGAACCAGGAGACCCGACGTCGGGACCATGCTACGTGGTCACGATCGCGCTCAACGTCTCCGTTATCTAAAAACTATCCACTTGGTTGTATAGACATTACCTTCCTCTAAACTGATGTAAAAATTCATTTACTAAAGTCTATTTGTGGGCGAGTTATACATGTTTGAAAATACAACAAAAAACATTTTCGCAACAAATTTCTGGGTTATGCGTTTCTTTTTTGGAACAGTATACTTTTGAAACTGTTTATACCTCAATGTAGTAACTCCATGAATTGGGATTCCGGGCTGTGATCTACTGTTTATAGCCCGATGTATTAACTCCATGCATTGAGTTTCTGTGTCGTGATATACAGTAACTATAGAGCCCAATGTATTTACTCCATGCATTGAGATTTCGTGTCGTGACAAACTGTTTATAGCACCCTATATTTCCTCTTTACTTTGAGATTCCGTGCCGTAATATACTGTTTATAGCCCAATGTATTTACTCTACACATTGAGATTCAGTTTCGTGATATACTGTTTATAGCCCCATATATATCTACTCCATACATTTAGATGCCGTGTCGTAAGGGACTGTGTATAGCCCCCCAATGTATTTACTCTACACACTGAGATTCAGTTTCGTGATATACTGTTTACAGCCCCATATATATTTACTCCATACATTTAGATGCCGTGTCGTAAGGGACTGTGTATAGCCTAATGTATTTACTCTACACATTGAGATTCAGTTTCGTGATATACTGTTTATAGCCCCATATATATATACTCCATACATTTAGATGCCGTGTCGTAATGGACTGTTTATAGCCCCATATATTTACACCATTCATTTAGATGCCGTGTCGTAATGGACTGTTTATAGCCCCATATATTTACTCCATACATTTAGATGCCGTGTCGTAATGGACTGTTTATAGCCCAATGTATTTACTCCATACATTTAGATGCCGTGTCGTGATATACCGTTTATAGCCCAATGTATTTACTCTACACATTTAGATGCCGTGTCGTGATATACTGTTTATAGCCCCATATATTTATTCCATACATTTAGATGCCGTGTCGTAATATTCTGTAAGGTAATGTGTGAATCAACTCTATATGTTGCATTGAGATCACGTACACAGTGTGATATTCTATGCATAGACCAACAAAGAGATCCCGTGTAATAATATACGGTGTATTGCCTCATGTACACTGTGAAATGTGTTTCAGCCAGGGCACGTTCCTAGTCCCATAATTGTTATGCATTTAAAATTGAGTTTAAGAGATGAACATATTTCAAGTCTAAAGGTGAAAAAAATCCTTGGTCCCCCGTCTTCATCCCCTTGAAATTCAAATGAAATTCATGGGTAATTTATATAGGGACGCTATCAATTTTTCTCCTTCAATTCAAATATATGGAAGTATGGGGAATACACTTTTTAACTATCGAGGGATGAGGGGTCATAGGAGCATAATCGGATGTACTTTAATGTGAGCTTCCGCTTTCAGTATGCTTACAATATCATTACAACAGCGACACAGTTATGAATTTAACACAACGTTTCAAAAACGTCGGCAGGATACGAAAGTACATCCCCCTTGTTTGTAGCCCTTGTACCATGGAGCTGACGTGGATTTCAACTTTTCTTGTCATCCTTTTCTTAGCGAGGTGTATTTGTAGTAACTACATTTATGGTTGATATTTGCAACATACTGTTGGAGGATGTATATGTGTCATGCAAGTGCCAAATCTGATTGGCACATCTAATTAAAAATGTATTATGAAAGTTTGACTTAATACCCAATGATGTGTACTTATGTTTAGATTGTGGAGATGTACTGTTTGTGATTAGGTGGTGTTTAGACTGTCAGGCGAGAGATAATTACGTGTGTTTAGACTCTAAACGTGATTAGATAGAACACATCAAATGCGTATTCCGTTTTGGATATAAACACGTTCGCACGCATATTGTATGTGTTTAAAAATGTAAGATCATTTACGTAATATTACACTGATGGGAACCAGGAAATAGCATCCGCATCGTTTTCCATTATAACGCGCACTCAGTGCCTCTACCAAGATCACCGGTGTGATCAGGAAGGCTTGTGTCGGACGACACTCACGCACGTCTGTAAGGGATTGGGCTCTGACCTGAAATGTTACAATTCACAGGAACTGACTACGTCATACTATGGTTTGTGTGTTTCATTGACGTGCGTGTTTGTTTTGTGTGTTTTTTGGTTATTTTTAATGTTTTTGATTTGTTGTAAGTTGTTTGATTGTTCCCATTAGTATTTTTTGTTGGTGTTTTTGGTTTTTGTATGTTTTTGTATTTCTGTATTTTTTTTTGTTTTTGTTTATTTTATTTCATTTTGTGTGTGTGTGTGTGTGTGTGTGTTTTCTATGACATCCATTCCTATTTACGATGGGCATAAGATATTTACCCCAAACTATTTGAATCTGAACACAATAACTTCATATCACTGAAAGTCTGTTTAGTATCTATCACCACTTTTATGAAGCCCAGAAGGTTTGTAAGTCAAACTCACTCACCTAACGCATACACCCAAAGATATACCGTGACACAACATATGTACATGTGCATGTACGCACGTGTTTGTGATAAGGTTTTTCTTGATAAAACCGTTAAAAAACGCCCTGAAGGTGCTCAGATTGAGGGAAGTATATATATATCAATCGACCATCCCGGACCTTGGCGTTGGTACAAACGTCTCAGTCCGCGGACCAATGAAATGGGTTCATTTTTTAAGATTCCCCTTCCTTGATCATTTTGCAACATTTCACGTAACATTCTCAACACAATCTTGTAATAAACAAAGTTATCTAACCATTTGTATACAACCGGAGCCCCCCGTCAGCAAAGCCAGTAAAACAAGGTCCTTTGAAAGGATTATCAAAAAACAATTTACTTGGAAGGAGGGTCTTTTTTACAAGATGCGAAAAGAAAAGTATCAGTGGAAGTTAGAGGGCATTTTGACCTTGTAACGTCACCACGTGTATACGTCCGTCCGGTTATGTATCCGTAAAGTGAGCTTCTATTCCTTGTATATCTAGATCTTTCACTGGTATGTCGGATATTCTTCTAGACGGGATATATAAACACGTTGACCCATCAACTCTCAATAACTTCCTCATCACGAATGTTCAAGTTACAGAGGCTCATTTTTGTCATTGTCATCAGCAGATTTTCAAACATGGCGTTCACTTTGAGCATAATGTACTAGGAGGCTATAGCTCGTCCAACTCTGGCTATCGTTGACGGCAGAAACTTTCCCTGACAAAAACACAAAGAACAAAACAAGTAAGTTGTAAACGTTCAAAGTAATGTTTTGGACTGATTTTAGATCACGAGTGTTTGTTTCCTTTGCTTAGTAGTGTATTGCGTGTGTCATCATTATGAAACAGCGCATATATTTGCCCCTGCTTTCAGTCACTTGTCTGTCTGGTGCTCACTCTATTATTCACAGGTTGTGATTTAGCTGGAACATTACTGACTCGGGCGTTACACGTGTTGAACCACTCACTTATTCTGAATTTCTCCTGTCAGTCGTCAACGCTTCTCTATAATTAATTGCATTACAGAAACTGATTTATGATTAGGCACTGCGTCCCTTCGTTTTCCGTTTTCGTGAACACGATCGCTGCATAGAAATAACGTGTTACCTTTCCAGATCTGAATTCGGTCAGTGTTGGTTAGGTAAATTATTAGTGTACCAGTCTTTAGGCTCCAAGCATCATGGTGGGAACAGTGAGAGCTTGAGTTCACATAGATAAGCTTTTTCCTGAAAGCGACACACGATGAAATAGCTCCTACGTAATATTTGACATTTTCCGCGATTACTGTACTGTGTCTGGTTACAGTCGTTCGTGGTAGGAGATCGTCACATTATGTTACAGTGAAGTAACAATGAAAGTATACCATACGTTTTACACGGAAATACCACGATTAAGGAAAGACTTGATGATCTGGCACTGAAAGTCACTTAATGGGCATTGCTAATAAATAATGTTTGTAATTACAAGTATTTGTGTTTTGTCATATACTCGAGCTCATGCCAATAATGGCTGTCACCCCTCCCCAGCCCAACCCCCACACACCTTACACCCCCACCCCACACCCCCTCCATTTAAAAACATTGTAGGAGGTGACAACCATTATTGGCATGAGTATATATTATTTCATGGAATCATCTTTTGCATATAGAATAGATAGAACATGTCATTAAACAGTCCTTTAAATTGAAGGGATACCTTGTATCACACCACACTTCTCTAAAAAGAAATAATCCATTTCTCTCAATAATACTAACTATCAGCCCTCAGGGAAGTTACCATATAATTTATTCAAAACAATAGTACGTATTTAGATTACAGTATTAAATAAAACAGTTCGAATGAATTAATGCAACGTTGTATTAAATCGTCTCTCGCGCCCTCTACCGGCATTATTTCAAGCGAAGCCCACGGAGTTATGGAGCGCTCTTTACGAATAACCTACGCGCAACTTGTGATTGAAACCAGTCCGCCAAACACCAACAACACCGTGTCCGACAGTGTTCGATGTTTTGACTGTTTTCATTCCATATATGGCAAATGGTCTCTGTTTGGAAGCTGTTCGCCTCAAAGTTTCAATTATCGATTTCAGGCAAGTCATACGGGATAATAAGTCTTTTATTGTATCAATAGGAAGCTAAAGTGAATGCATATGCCCCAATATATATACAAAATATTGTCGGAAATGTGTGAAATTGTGCCTTTAAAGTGTGCTAATATATGATCATGTAGATGTCATATACAGCAGTGCACACATGCGCAGAAGATCCAGTACAGTGACAAATTTGCACACGGAATTTTTTATGCTGAAAAACAGAATCAATGGAAGACTTCTTAATGAAATGAAGTAATTGAGACATTTCGGTCAATAATTGGATCATACCCTTTGACATAATGTTATAAAAGGTGTGTACTGAAAAACATGAAACTAAAACGTACGATACAACATAACTCAGTGAAGTGTTTAAGGTTTACGAGCCATCGACAACACGTCTGTTCCGCATTGTAATACAAAGAGTGGCGATATTGAACTATGAAGCTTAAAATGTCAAGTTCATTACGTTCGCTGTAATTGGGTTCTTAATCAATACTGAAAGCTCGTGCCAAAGAAAGTGTACACCGATGCTTCGTGGCGGATGCAAATTAAAGAGACAGTTATTAGATGGGGGTGTAACTGATGCGGGTGTCATGGTTGCGTTTTGGACCTTAAGTTTGCAGTAGGTCAACAAGTAAACATGGTACCGTTTTCATTACGTTTGTAATTATTGCACAAAACCGGTAATCAAGACTATCCTTTCTTTTCATAGCACCTATGCAATAATCCTTTGCTCTGATGTGCAGTTGGGGCGCAGTAGGATGAAGATGACTCGCCTCATGAACGTCTGTGTGATATTCTTCTCATTGAGTGACACGTGTACATCCTGGTTGAATTGATCTTCAGCAACCCATGGTTGTCGTAAGAGGCGACTAACCCTCTCTGACTTGGTTGACACATGTCATCGTATCACAACTCAGTGAATCGATGCTCATGCTGTTGATCACTTGATTGACTGGTCCGGCCTCGATTATTTATAGACCGTCACCATATAGCTTGCATATTGCTGAGTGCGGCCTAAAACTAAAGTCACTCACTTACTCACTTCTCATTTGTAAATACAGTAAACCGTGTTTGTAACGAACTGGGTTTTTGTCCCGACCACTTGCTGTTTACCTTAGTCGAATAAAACGGACTATGGTTAAAACGAACTATGTTTATAACGGACTATGGTTATAACGGACTATGACTATAACGGACTATGATTATTGCGGACTATGGTTATAGCGAACTATGGTTAAAACGGACTATGGTTATACCGGACTATGGTTAGAACGGACTATGGTTATAACAGACTATGGTTATAACGAACTATGATTATAACGGACTATGGGTATAACGGACTATGGTTACAACGAACTATGGTCATAACGGACTATGGGTATATCGAATTATGGTTATAACGAACTACGGTTACAACGAACTAGAATTAGTTGTCCCTTTGAGGTCGTTATAACCTGTAAATTGAATTGATGTTAATAGCGCGTCTATATTAAGTCCGACTGTATTTTGTCCATAAGGTTTTAACCGCACAAGTTGCACGATGCAACCTCTATATGCGCGATGGTTAAACCGAATGAGAATTGTATAGCATAGGTTTGACTGACAGTCATTTTTAATTTTAAGTATGTTTAGACTTTATGACAAACATTTACATACATGAAGCAAGGCGTGGGTGTGTTTATTACATTTTGATCATATGTCAACATATTTCCGTGAAAGGTGCCCAATGGTCACGTGATAAATTAAGGCGTTTACCTCGTAAAAATTTTGACGTTTTGTCAACCATTGGTTCAGAATAACAATAAGTAGCAACACCTCTCCAGTATGCCCCAAAAAGTTGATCATGCATAATGAAGAGGTGCTTCAACAACAACATCAATAACAACAACATCCGACATATTTTATCATTAGGTCTTTAAACATCAATGTCACTGTTGGTAACGCCTTGGAATATTTATTGCGATAGTATCGTGAAATGCAAGTTGGGAAGTTAACGAAACTAAAGGTAAACACTCTATATAAGGTATCCTTCTGTTAATTTCTTTTCACAGGAAAATGTCTCAGAATGTTTCTCTTGCATAAGGTTTATTGTGACCTGACCTGACCTTAAGTGAATTTAAAAAGTATCGCTCTGTCTTATGTTTCTCCCATAAAAGGAAAACGTCAGTGACAAACGTTCTGCGAACAGATGATCCTAGACACTGAGTTAGTTAACGGAGATTTGATACATGCGCCAGGTCTGGATGTATGTTTAAGAGTGACATATACGAAAGGTTAAAGTCAATTGTGGTGTGGAGTTACACCATTTGCGGCATTCGGAGAGAACTCTGTTTTTCATCTGCAACATATCTTTTCATTGTGGAAGAAATTTTTATCAATGACAAAATCTTTCAATGTAAATCCACATTAAACCTTAGTTAGAGTGAGTGAGTTTGGTTTTAGGCCGCTTTTAGTAATATTCCAGCAATATAACGGCAGGGGACACCAGAAATGGGCTTCACAAGCTGTACCCATGAAAGGAATTAAACCCGGGTCTTCAGCATCACTAGCGAACGCTTTAACCACTAGGCTTCCCCACAGCCCAAACTGTAGTCAGAATATCGAACGTTTGCTATTTCTTCAATGATTGATTTAAGTGAGTGAGTGGGTTTAGTTTTACGTCACTTTTCGCAATATTCCAGCTATATCGCGGCGGGGGACACCAGGAATGGGTTTTAACACATTGCAGTCATGTGAGGAATCGAACCAGGGTCTTTATTGTGACGAGCGAACGCTGTAACCACTTGGCTACTCCACCGCCCCGGCTGTTATAAGAATTCCTGTACGACACTAGCGCCGCAGATGTCTCCCTTGTGATTGTCTGTCAGTTGAAGAAACCCGATGAAATAACCTCTAGGGAATAACACAGACCTAGAAGCTGAGAGGTCAGGGTACAGGACAAAAGTTTTCCGTATGATTCATGTGCACTTGGTGAAACACAAAAACCAAGAAACTTGTCAAAACTTGCATTTCATTCAAGCAAGGAAATTTAAATGTATCCTATTTTAAGCAACCCTGTGTCTGTAGCCTTAATACACAGCTGGCGGAAGGCGCCGAAGGAAGCCACTATGAATGCCTTGTCTCAACATAGGAAGATTCGGGGGTAAGCGTTTTTCAGGCACTGAAAAATGATTTCAGTTTATATCTAATTATAACTGAAACTTGTTTTTTAAGCGTAAAGACAAAACAGAAGCTTCACGAAACTTACACTCTGGCGGTAAAAAACGAGGCATGTTAAATTTAAAACATGATACGCCAATCGAAAGAATTGTAGTCTGGTGTCAGCTGGTAGACCTTGAAATACCTGGTGTACTATATTATATATCATAGTCTCTTCATTTGTTATGGTTGGTGGTGCTGGTGAGATGGAGTGGATTGCAGCTGCGCAGTTATTCGTCTCATATGACTGACCCCATAAATGTCCCATTTGAAAAGCTTTATTTTAACTTTAATGTTTAGATGTATACAGGTGATAGCACTTCACACAGATAAAAGTGTCAGTCAATGGTTTCCAAGCTGCATTTTTTCTAATTTGAACAATGTTAAAAGTAACGTTTCAAATGTAATAATATTCTTAAATGTCGTTTCATAATATTTTCCGTTATACAAAATGAAAATTTATCTATTTTGGTGTTAAAAAGTAAGATCCTAAGACGCAGTTGAAGTTAAGGTTACGTAGCGGGCCATGAGAGACAAAAGTCTAAATGTATATCACATGTCGTATGTAAAACGTGAGTGCGCATCCGAGAAATGGATTTTGGAAGCGGATGTGAATGTGTCTCTGCCAAAACATGAAGCTATGTATTTGACAAGAAAGGTAGGATACTTTATGGGACGTTTCGGATTTGTTGGTTTCCAGTTTACTTGCTGGGTGAAGGGTGGTGCTGATGATTCTGTCGACTGGTGGTTGAACTCGGTGAATGATGTATAAGGTGCTGGATGTCTGTAGGGATAGGGGTAGGTGGTGAATGAGAGACTGACGGCTCGTCTGGTGAGGGTGGAGATTATGCCCGTTTTGGCTCTCATGGGTTGGTTAGTGCCAATCTGTATGCATTATAGCGGAGGGGATTGGTTTACAGTAGACACTGGTTTGGTGAGATTCTGGACACGAGGACATCTAGAAAGGGAAGTAGGTGTTCTGTTTCTATGGTAAACTGGAGGCGGGGGTGCCGTTGCTGTTGAAGGAGGATTGCTTGGTCTTGTTGTGCAATGACAAAGGTGTCATCGATTTTCCTGTACCAGCAGATAGGTTTGATGTTATGTAGATGGGGCGATTGGGTAGCCTAGTGGTTAAAGCGTTGGCTCGTCACGCCGAAGACCCGGGTTCGAATCCCCACATGGGTACAATGTGTGAAGCCCATTTCTGGTGTCCCCCGCCGTGATGTTGCTGGAATATTGCTTAAAGCGGCGTAAAACCAAAACTCAGTCAGTGTTATGTAGATTGGGAACAGATTTGAGCCTATGGGCAAAGCAATGATCTCACATAGCAGTCATCGTCTATGGTGAAGAAGGTGGAGGTGATACAGGCTGAAAAAGCATCCGAACCAGCACCAATCCGTGTCTCTCTCATCGTCATAGGAAAGACCACCCACTATAAGAGCCGTTTCCTGAGCGACAAGCCCTCATTGAAACCAACTTCACCGGTTCTACACCACTGAACAGCCTACCGAACGCTTATGACAGGAACACCTCAAAACAACAAGAACCAAAGGTGTTGTCAGCAAAATCCGTTGTGACTGCATGTGGCGAGTTCCGTGTAGTGAATCTTCCTGGCCCAGAAACGTCAGAATCAAAGAACACTCAACATCAACCGCATAATCAGGGGAAATCTCAGCCATCTCTGACCACATCAACAACCGTCCTGCCCAAACAACAATCAGTGAGACTATGTTGAAACATTATCAAAAACCTCCACCAATAGAAACCTGGCGGAAGCATTTCAAATCCGCCGACACAAGCCCTCAATCAACAGAGGCCGAGGATATCTCATCCCACCCGCCTACGATGAAGTGATAATACCACAGAACACTCCAGTTATCATTGAATACACAATGTCAAGCAGAAAGAGGTCAAATGTAAGATATGTTATATCTGGAATTACACCCTTTTAAAGGACAGATTCCAGTATTTTTGTTAGGTTGAATCCCATGCGGGATTCGAACCCTCACTCTCAGAGTCAAGCACCACTCAGCCACCGCAGCTTTCACAAAATTGGAAGCGAATAACTGTTGGTGTAGATCACGTTCTTTGTGTACCCTTTCTACATGTGTAAATTCTCACAGCTGCCTCGGCCAAAAACTATAAACATACTGTGTCATTTAGAAAGTGTTCAAATTTAGAATATGTTATCGTTTCTAATTAATCGTGTCACCTATGTATAATTTGCCTCGTGAACAATCGGCTGCCACCAGATGCTTCAATCTGCATTTATTACCATTATACATTGTGGTATGTTAATCCATTTCATTCATACCATCGCGTTGCCTTTGTTAATCCCTATATAAGTCTGTTCTGTGCTGTAGTACTTCTTTCTTGCGTGACAACCGTATAAAATTATATACCTAAACATCGCAACATAATATATATATAAAGACGTTGTCATCCATAAAGTATCCTAAAATTCGTATTACTCATCTTCTAAAATTTGACATTAATATTTGTAATGAGTCTGATGAATATTTGCATTCTGGAAAACCTGCAGAAGCCAGCGTGCACTTGCTAATGGCCCGTGAAGATCCTGGTTAGAATTGGTCTCCAGTAACCCATGCTTGTCGTAAGAGGCGACTAACGGGATCGGGTGGTCAGGCTCGGTGACTTGGTTTACACACGTCATCGTATCCCAATTGAGTAGATCCATGCGGGACTGTCTGGTCCAGATTCGATTATTTACAGACCGTCGCTGAATGCGGCGTTGAACAACAAACTAACCAACCAACCCATATTAACTTCATTGTACTACCCATTTTCAATATAATTCATTTCTCTCTGTTTTGTTCAGTATTGCACTGCGCACTACTTACTCAAAAAAGTGAACTTTGACATTTCCATCTTACTAATAACATGCGGTCATATCATATTTTGCCATACTTAACTTGACTTGAAAAGGTGACGCACGACCTTTATGTTCAATACTCTGTATATTAATAAAATATATTCATCATTTATTTACTCGGTGCAAATTCAAAAGATTTATCTTCACGTATTTTGGTTTTGATTCACATGGAGACTAACAAATGACTCACTCTGGAGATATTAGTCGATCCATAAACCAACTTGATAACAGTCCTAGTAACCGTAGACGATTCAGGAGTTGGTTCGTATTATGTCGGAAGATCCAATTTACAGATCAAACCATTCAAGGAGAACTCTCTCTACATGTTTTGTTTTGAAGGCACTTTTGAGCTCTTGAAGAGATGTGTAATCCAACCATTTGGTTTTGGATATGGTTTCGTAGCTTTATTCCTTCTTACTCAATCGGGGTACAGGTGGCCAAACAGTCTAATGAACCACATCATCCCCTGCAGAGTTATGCCCCTTAGCTTCCATGAACCGCTGGTCGCTCTGATCTTGAACACTCGTGTACCATGCCCGAGACTGTTGGGTTTGGGTTTGCTCCGAGTACAAGCAAACAGCTTGTGATATATCTGAAATATTGCCACTGTATCACCATATCAGTGACAATATCGGTGTTGATCGGATAGGAAGGTTAATAGCATTGATAAAAGATTGCTGTCGATAAATAGTCCATTAATTACATATTACTTTTTTTCTCAGATATATACAACCAAATTTCTTGTTTTCGGTATTTCAATGTTTGCTTTTAACGGTTGATGACGTCAGTTTATTCGAATGTTAGTGCTTCTGCTTTTTATTATCTGACTTATAATAACATTTCTGTAAAACGACAGTATCTCCGTGGAGATCCGTGGTTATCTACTTTATTGAGAGGAGAAAATGCCTAATCAAACATCCGTTCATAGTCTGTATAAGGTAATCGTGTATACATTCACCCAGTACATGCTCAAGACGTTACAAAGATATTCAGTCTCAAAATATCCTTAGTTTGTCCCACGTTGAGAAGACTATCTCAAACTTCCCTTCACTGAATTCTAAATTGATATAGCTAGTATCTGTTCCCGAACGAACCTGTGTTTGTGTCGACTACGATTAATAACACGAATTCGGCTTGCGCAGTTGCCTCGGTGTCTGTCTGCCACCACAGCTGTCTGCTTCAGCAATTGTCCCTCCAGAGAGCCACATGCCAGTGGTGGCGGGCAACTGACGGCGGGGGAAGCGTGGTCGGATTTACATAATACTTTACACACTTCCGTGGTGTTTCGGTACAGGAGTATCACGCATGTCAGAAGCATGCTAAGGCTGTGAATTACCTCGAAATACACAGTCGATTGTTTCTGAGTAGAGAAAAGCACTTGCTGAAAAAGAAAACGTTAGCGTATTTATGTATGTGTATGTGTGTGTGTGTGTGTGTGTGTGTGTGTGCGTGCGTGCATGTGGATGGATGAATGGACGTGTGTTTTGTGGGTGTATATATTGACGGATTGATGTGTGTGTGTGATGGATGGATGGATGTGTGTGTGGGGGTGTATGAATATGTGGACGGATGGATTGATGTGTATGTATGTGTGAGTGTGTGTGTGTGGATGTGCGTGTGTATGAATGTGAGGATGTGTGGACGGATGGATTGTTGTGTGTGTATTTGTGTGTGTGTATGAATGTGTGGACGGATGGATTGTTGTGTGTGAATTTATGTGTGTGTGGATGTACGTGTGTATGGATGTGTGTGTGTGGATGTGCGTGTGTATGAATGTGTGGACGGATGGATTGATGTGTGTATGGATGTGTGTGTGTGGATGTGCGTGTGTATGAATGTGTGGACGGATGGATTGATGTGTGTATGGATGTGTGTGTATGAATGGGTGGATGTGTGGACGGATGGATTGATGGATGTGTGGACTTATGAATGTGTGGATCAATGGATGGTGGCCTTTTACACAATGCATTCTCAACAGCATTACACTTCAAGGAATTTGAGAGTTAGGCTTATCTCTTTTAGCAACGCTAGGGATTTCACAGATTTCAGATAGGACTTGGATGAGACATCCAGTGTGTTTTGTTCCCTTCCTGAAGACCCCTCTTTCAAAATCCTTGATATTCCTATGCCAAACGCGTGGCATCGAACACTGTTACAGGTGGAACGTGCTAACACCCTCACCATCAGGTCACCCTATGTCCCATATATGAATTTCACACAGACAGTGTGAGACATTGACATACTGCGGGCGACACCTGTTGGGACACGCGAGACGCGAAATACGTGGGTACGTTATATTGCGTAATCCTTCGTGTGTCAATTACGCCCGGTGTTCTGGGAAGTGCAAAGTTTTGTCAAACCTGCGTACGGGATTGTGTCGACCGGCACGTGGTCTCAAACATTGATTGCTTCTCCGGAGCGACCCAGGTAACCAGCTGTCGGGGGCGACCGGTTCGTGTCACATTCAACCGCGGACTTTTTTCTGTGGCCTTTCTCTGTGACCCGCTCCTATATCACTACATCAAAATCGAATTGTCTCTTGTTAGACACGTCCTGTGGTAGTTTAGCATGAATGTGAAAGCATGAATGGGAATGATTGTAAACCCCTTTCAGCCAATAGGTGGCGCTGGATGTGAGAACCGTGCGCAGCGGTCACAGACGGGGAAGTGATTCGCCTCACGTACACCGGTATAACGACAGTCACAGGGAAAATTTCATTCAGTGAAAAACTCAAACAAATGACGCATACTCCCAAATCGATAAGAGTGAACGTGCAATGTTGAAGGCACGCCAGCTGTTTGCGGTCACGTCTACGTATGAATGAGTTAAATTCACATGGGAATTTTCAGATTGTCTTCTTATATTATGAAATAATATTTTGATTATAACTTTTGAACTTTAACTCATAATGTCCAACCAGCAACTGAGATTATTTCTTCCTAATATGCATCCATTTCAACTAAAGTAGACTCATTTTACTTCAGTTTAAAGCTTTGAGATTTGTTTTGTTTTCCTATTAATAATGTTGTTTAACACTTTCTAGAAAATGGTTCATTGTATATCCCAGTAGACCATTCATTGATTATTATAAGTAAGAACCACGGGGAAGAAGGTTCCTTGGGCGAATAATGATGAAGAAGACGAGTCAGCAAAAGAAGAGTTTGTGAATGGAAAATGTGATGTATATTAAAGCAAAAATAGATTCCAAATGATTTTCTAAAGGACATAAATACTTGTATGGAACTTATTGTAAGCCTGAAGTCATGTTGCCTTGAAGTTTACCCACGATCAGATGTTGCTTGTTTGTGGAACTCCTCACTTTTCTCGATCATTAAGATGTGTCGAACCCATCACCGCTGGATAACAAAGACTTGGCATGACAAGCTGAGCCATAGTCTTTCGTCCTTGATTTTGACCTTGGTGGAAACGTTCTTCCGACAATTATTGAGCATTCGTTTACTCATATCTTGGATGACCTGGTTTGAGTACACATTCCAGGATGGAATTATATCAACAGCCATATTTTGCCTACTGGACAGCTAGCTAATTGTAAGCTGAAGGGACCTTTATCAACTCGTAGGAAGTCAATGAAGAAGTCTATAGACGAGACCCGTGAATGGAATGACAACTTTCATATCGAGGACACTGGTATCCAAGCCATGGTAGACGCCTTGCCATGACTGGTGGTTAGGCATTGTGTTCCTTACCTGAACCTGGATCCGTGGTCACAGGTTCGAGCCGTAGATGTGGTTTGACTGCTCCATGCCTGTTCTGTCTTTAAACATGTAAAATATCTACACCGTGGGTCACGTTTTCTCCAACACAAACTGTTTGGGTTTAACTTGTGCTTGTGAAAATCTGAATTAGAAGTGGTCTTCAGCAGCTCGACTGGTATCGCTATTGTGGATGATCATGATGAAAATCCACGGACCTGTATGGTACAGACACGATAATTTGCAGATGGACTTTTGAATATGCGGCGTGAATGAATGAATGAATGAATGGATGGATGGATGAATGGATGGATGGATGGTTAAATAATGAAAACCAACTGCTTGGTTTTTTTCCAGCTTTGAGGGCGGTGGGGGTAGCCTAGTGGTTAATGCGTTCGGTCGTCACACCGAAGACCCAGGCTCGATTCCCCACATGTGTACAATATGTGAAGAGCATTTCTGGTGTCCCCCGCCGTGATATTGCTGGAATATTTCTAAAAGCGGCGTAAAACTAACCTCAGTCACTCAGTCCAGCTTTGAACAGTATATCATTTGTACAGATAATCGTACTCGTCTGTCTTCGGAGAACATGTATATATCAGGAAAAGTTGCTAAAAGTTATGTCATCCCACAGAGGAGGTAGATGTAATTATATATGTGTAAATGTACGGGTCAGCTTACCGCACCCGATTACGTCACAGTGAGGCTATATGTCGTCGCTACGAAAAGAGGCTTATCAAGGCTTCGTGCTTACTTACTTCAAATTAGCATAATTGACAGAATCAGCTTCATGATAAGGTCTGGTGCCAGGTATCTTGATTCTAAAGTTAATTACTGTTTTAAACCTATAAAAGAGCATATTTCAGGTGCAAAAAAAGAATTCCATATTATTGGAAAAATGCCTGAGTGTTTATAAGGAACCAAACTTCGTTAACTTGCGTAGCAATATAACTTATTATATTATTGGGTGCAAATTCATAAAAGCTCCTTCTATGCTTAACACTGCATGATATGAAAAGTTACTGCCGATAACTGCGCATTATGACAAGAGGATATCGCTTTCTTTGTTAGAACAAATTTGATGAACTCAAAAGGAAAAATTGAAAGAATGATACTTTACAATGTTTCTTTGGTTGTAACCCAGACGAGTCGTATTTACTTCGTGTATTGGATAACTGTCCTAAACGTCACCTGATTGAAATTCAATGCGTAACTGACAGTCAACAGGAATGTACACATATACTCAAAAGTCAACAGATGTTGACTTGACATATGCCACATGCGTAATAATCTCCTACTCGACAATGTCGTGCAGTGTCACATGGTACCATCGTGTCACGCCGAGCAATGTATCATCATATAATAAATGTACACAGAATACCGTGTCGTACCAAAGTAAGTACCACAACCATACCACACAATCCAAAATGCGTTACACCGTCTCATACCAAATATCTGGTACAATGCCAAACAACACAATCCATATAACGTCACACTGTGTCATACTCAGTCTTATACTATACCATATTACACAATCCATATCACGTCACACTGAGTCATATTCAGTCTTATACCATACCATATTACACTATCCATATCACGTCACACTGTGGCATACTCAGTCTTATACCATACCATATTACACTATCCATATCACGTCACACTGTGTCATACTCAGTCTTATACCATACCATATTACACTATCCATATCACGTCACACTGTGTCATACTCAGTCTTATACCATACCACATTACACTATCCATATCACGTCACACTGTGGCATACTCAGTCTTATACCATACCATATTACACTATCCATATCACGTCACACTGTGTCATACTCAGTCTTATACCATACCATATTACACTATCCATATCAAGTCACACTGTGTCATACTCAGTCTTATACCATACCATATTACACTATCCATATCATGTCACACTGTGTCATTTTCAGTCTTATACCATACCATAATACACTATCCATATCACGTCACACAGTGGCATACTCAGTCTTATACCATACCATATTACACTATCCATATCACGTCACACTGTGTCATACTCAGTCTTATACCATACCATATTACACTATCCATATCACGTCACACTGTGGCATACTCAGTCTTGTACCATACCATATTACACTATTCATATCACGTCACACTGTGTCATACTCAGTCTTATACCACACCATATTACACTATCCATATCACGTCACACTGTGTCATACTCAGTCTTATACCATACCATATTACACTATCCATATCATGTCACACTGTGGCATACTCAGTCTTATACCATATTACACTATCCATATCATGTCACACTGTGTCATACTCAGTCTTATACTATACCATATTAGACTATCCATATCACGTCACACTGTGTCATATACTCAGTCTTATGCCATACCATATTACACTATCCATATCACGTCACACTGTGGCATACTCCAGTCTTGTACCATACCATATTACACTATCCATATCACGTCACACTGTGGCATACTCAGTCTTATACCATACCATATTACACTATCCATATCATGTCACACTGTGGCATACTCAGTCTTATACCATACCGTATTACACTATCCATATCATGTCACACTGTGTCATACTCAGTCTTATACCATACCATATTACACTATCCATATCACGTCACACTGTGTCATACTCATATACCATACCATATTACACTATCTATATCACGTCACACTGTGTCATACTCAGTCTAATACCATACCATATTACACTATCCATATCACGTCACACTGTGGCATACTCAGTCTTGTACCATACCATATTACACTATACATACCACGTCAAACTGTGGCATACTCAGTCTTATACCATACCATATTACACTATCCATATCATGTCACACTGTGTCATACTCAGTCTTATACCATACCGTATTACACTATCCATATCATGTCACACTGTGTCATACTCAGTCTTATACCATACCATATTACACTATCCATATCACGTCACACTGTGGCATACTCAGTCTTATACCATACCATATTACACTATCCATATCACGTCACACTGTGTCATACTCAGTCTTATACTATACCATGTTAGACTATCCATATCACGTCACACTGTGTCATACTCAGTCTTATACCATACCATATTACACTATCCATATCACGTCACACTGTGGCATACTCAGTCTTGTACCATACCATATTACACTATCCATATCACGTCACACTGTGGCATACTCAGTCTTATACCATACCATATTACACTATCCATATCACGTCACACTGAGTCATACTCAGTCTTATACCATACCATATTACACTATCCATATCACGTCACACTGTGGCATACTCAGTCTTGTACCATACCATATTACACTATTCATATCACGTCACACTGTGTCATACTCAGTCTTATACCACACCATATTACACTATCCATATCACGTCACACTGTGTCATACTCAGTCTTATACCATACCACATTACACTATCCATATCACGTCACACTGTGGCATACTCAGTCTTATACCATATTACACTATCCATATCATGTCACACTGTGCCATACTCAGTCTTATACTATACCATATTAGACTATCCATATCACGTCACACTGTGTCATACTCAGTCTTATGCCATACCATATTACACTATCCATATCACGTCACACTGTGGCATACTCAGTCTTGTACCATACCATATTACACTATCCATATCACGTCACACTGTGGCATACTCAGTCTTATACCATACCATATTACACTATCCATATCATGTCACACTGTGGCATACTCAGTCTTATACCATACCGTATTACACTATCCATATCATGTCACACTGTGTCATACTCAGTCTTATACCATACCATATTACACTATCCATATCACGTCACACTGTGTCATACTCATACCATACCATATTACACTATCCATATCACGTCACACTGTGTCATACTCAGTCTAATACCATACCATATTACACTATCCATATCACATCACACTGTGGCATACTCAGTCTTGTACCATACCATATTACACTATACATACCACGTCAAACTGTGGCATACTCAGTCTTATACCATACCATATTACACTATCCATATCATGTCACACTGTGGCATACTCAGTCTTATACCATACCGTATTACACTATCCATATCATGTCACACTGTGTCATACTCAGTCTTATACCATACCATATTACACTATCCATATCACGTCACACTGTGTCATACTCAGTCTTATACCATACCATATTACACTATCCATATCACGTCACACTGTGTCATACTCAGTCTTATACTATACCATATTAGACTATCCATATCACGTCACACTGTGTCACACTCAGTTTTATACCATACCATATTACACTATCCATATCACGTCACACTGTGGCATACTCAGTCTTGTACCATACCATATTACACTATCCATATCACGTCACACTGTGGCATACTCAGTCTTATACCACACCATATTACACTATCCATATCACGTCACACTGTGTCATACTCATACCATACCATATTACACTATCCATATCACGTCACACTGTGTCATACTCAGTCTTATACCATACCATATTACACTATCCATATCACGTCACACTGTGGCATACTCAGTCTTGTACCATACCATATTACACTATCCATACCACGTCAAACTGTGGCATACTCAGTCTTATACCATACCATATTACACTATCCATATCATGTCACACTGTGGCATACTCAGTCTTATACCATACCGTATTACACTATCCATATCATGTCACACTGTGTCATACTCAGTCTTATACCATACCATATTACACTATCCATATCACGTCACACTGTGGCATACTCAGTCTTATACCATACCATATTACACTATCCATATCACGTCACACTGTGCCATACTCAGTCTTATACTATACCATATTAGACTATCCATATCACGTCATACTGTGTCATACTCAGTCTTATACCATACCATATTACACTATCCATATCACGTCACACTGTGGCATACTCAGTCTTGTACCATACCATATTACACTATCCATATCACGTCACACTGTGGCATACTCAGTCTTATACCATACCATATTACACTATCCATATCACGTCACACTGTGTCATACTCATACCATACCATATTACACTATCCATATCACGTCACACTGTGTCATACTCAGTCTTGTACCATACCATATTACACTATCCATATCACGTCACACTGTGGCATACTCAGTCTTATACCATACCATATTACACTATCCATATCACGTCACACTGTGTCATACTCAGTCTTATACCATACCATATTACACTATCCATATCACGTCACACTGTGGCATACTCAGTCTTATACCATACCATATTACACTATCCATATCAAGTCACACTGTGTCATACTCAGTCTTATACCATACCATATTACACTATCCATATCATGTCACACTGTGGCATACTCAGTCTTATACCATACCGTATTACACTATCCATATCATGTCACACTGTGTCATACTCAGTCTTATACCATACCATACTACACTATCCATATCACGTCACACTGTGGCATACTCAGTCTTATACCATACCATATTACACTATCCATATCACGTCACACTGTGTCATACTCAGTCTTATACCATACCATATTACACTATCCATATCACGTCACACTGTGTCATACTCAGTGTTATACCATACCACATTACACTATCCATATATCTTTTTGTCACACTGTGTCATACTCAGTCTTATACCATACCATATTACACTATCCATATCACGTCACACTGTGTCATACTCAGTCTTATACCATACCATATTACACTATCCATATCACGTCACACTGTGTCATACCCTGTCTTATACCATACCATATTACACTATCCATATCATGTCACACTGTGTCATTTTCAGTCTTATACCATACCATATTACACTATCCATATCACGTCACACTGTGGCATACTCAGTCTTATACCATACCATATTACACTATCCATATCACGTCACACAGTGTCATACTCAGTCTTATACCATACCATATTACACTATCCATATCACGTCACACTGTGGCATACTCAGTCTTGTACCATACCATATTACACTATTCATATCACGTCACACTGTGTCATACTCAGTCTTATACCACACCATATTACACTATCCATATCACGTCACACTGTGGCATACTCAGTCTTATACCATACCATATTACACTATCCATATCATGTCACACTGTGGCATACTCAGTCTTATACCATATTACACTATCCATATCATGTCACACTGTGTCATACTCAGTCTTATACTATACCATATCAGACTATCCATATCACGTCACACTGTGTCATACTCAGTCTTATGCCATACCATATTAGACTATCCATATCACGTCACACTGTGGCATACTCAGTCTTGTACCATACCATATTACACTATCCATATCACGTCACACTGTGGCATACTCAGTCTTATACCATACCATATTACACTATCCATATCATGTCACACTGTGGCATACTCAGTCTTATACCATACCGTATTACACTATCCATATCATGTCACACTGTGTCATACTCAGTCTTATACCATACCATATTACACTATCCATATCACGTCACACTGTGTCATACTCATACCATACCATATTACACTATCCATATCACGTCACTCTGTGTCATACTCAGTCTTATACCATACCATATTACACTATCCATATCACGTCACACTGTGGCATACTCAGTCTTGTACCATACCATATTACACTATCCATATCACGTCAAACTGTGGCATACTCAGTCTTATACCATACCATATTACACTATCCATATCATGTCACACTGTGGCATACTCAGTCTTATACCATACCGTATTACACTATCCATATCATGTCACACTGTGTCATACTCAGTCTTATACCATACCATATTACACTATCCATATCACGTCACACTGTGTCCTACTCAGTCTTATACCATACCATATTACACTATCCATATCACGTCACACTGTGTCCTACTCAGTCTTATACTATACCATATTAGACTATCCATATCACGTCACACCGTGTCATACTCAGTCTTATACCATACCATATTACACTATATCATATCACGTCACACTGTGGCATACTCAGTCTTGTACCATACCATATTACACTATCCATATCACGTCACACTGTGGCATACTCAGTCTTATACCATACCATACCATATTACACTATCCATATCACGTCACACTGTGGCATACTCATACCATACCATATTACACTATCCATATCACGTCACACTGTGTCATACTCAGTCTTATACCATACCATATTACACTATCCATATTATCATGTCACACTGTGGCATACTCAGTCTTATACCATACCATATTACACTATCCATATCACGTCACACTGTGTCATACTCAGTCTTATACCATACCATATTACACTATCCATATCAAGTCACACTGTGTCATACTCAGTCTTATACCATACCATATTACACTATCCATATCATGTCACACTGTGGCATACTCAGTCTTATACCATACCGTATTACACTATCCATATCATGTCACACTGTGTCATACTCAGTCTTATACCATACCACATTACACTATCCATATCACGTCACACTGTGTCATACTCAGTCTTATACCATACCATATTACACTATCCATATCACGTCACACTGTGGCATACTCATACCATACCATATTACACTATCCATATCACGTCACACTGTGTCATACTCAGTCTTATACCATACCATATTACACTATCCATATCACGTCACACTGTGTCATACTCAGTCTTATACCATACCATATTACACTATCCATATCACGTCACACTGTGTCATACTCAGTTTTATACCATACCATATTACACTATCCATATCACGTCACACTGTGGCATACTCAGTCTTATACCATACCACATTACACTATCCATATCACGTCACACTGCGGCATACTCAGTCTTATACCATACCATATTACACTATCCATATCACGTCACACTGTGTCATACTCAGTCTTATACCATACCATATTACACTATCCATATCACGTCACACTGTGTCATACTCAGTCTTGTACCATACCATATTACACTATCCATATCACGTCACACTGTGGCATACTCATACCATACCATATTACACTATCCATATCACGTCACACTGTGTCATACTCAGTCTTATACCATACCATATTACACTATCCATATCACGTCACACTGTGGCATACTCAGTCTTATACCATACCATATTACACTATCCATATCACGTCACACTGTGGCATACTCAGTCTTATACCATACCATATTACACTATCCATATCACGTCACACTGTGGCATACTCATACCATACCATATTACACTATCCATATCACGTCACACTGTGTCATACTCAGTCTTATACCATACCATATTACACTATCCATATCACGTCACACTGTGTCATACTCAGTCTTATACCATACCATATTACACTATCCATATCACGTCACACTGTGTCACATCTGATCTAGTACCTGTCACACTACACTATCCATATCGCATTACATAGTGTCACACCAAGTCTAGTACCATACCACATTGCACTATCCATATCACGTCACACTGTGTCACACCTGATCTAGTACCTTGCCACACTACACTATCCATATCACGTCAAGCTGTGTCACACCAGATCTAGTACCTTTCCACACTACGCTATCCATATCACGTCAAGCTGTGTCACACCTGATCTGGTACCTTTCCACACTACACTATCCATATCACGTCAAGCTGTCACACCAGATCTAGTACCTTGCCACACTACACTATCCATATCACGTCACACAGTGTCACACCAGATCTAGTTCCATGTCACACTACTCTATCCATATCACATCACACCATGTCATACGAAATATCTGGTACCATACCAACTTACACTATCCATATCACCTCACACCGTGCCACACCAAGTCTAGTGCCCTGTCACACGACACTATCCATATCACATCATTCCGTGTCACACCAAAATCCACAGAACCATACCACAGTACACAATTTATATCACATAACACCTTGTCATACCACGTTTAGTACCATATCACATTATATTATCCATAACACATCACACCGTTTATAGTTTTATGTCAGTGATTGTTCACTGGACTCTTTTCCAAGTGATGTGGTATATTGCTCCTTAACCAATATTGGGCAATATCATATCATCAGTGTTTCTGAAATGTAGGTTGAATTTCATGATCAAATTACCTTGCATTAATTGCAGAATTTCTGACTCGAATGCATAAAGAAACACATACACAGCGGGTGGAGCACAGTCAGTGCCCATGGGAAGGCCCGCCTCTTTGATAAAATGTCCTTACCTTACAAAGATGGGGTGAAGTGTTCAGATATAACCGCAGCACCGTATGCTCTTCACCTACGAGTGACACGAAATGCGAGATGTTTTCTCTAAAGTAAGATCTTACCACAAAATACAGTGCTAACCGGGAAATGGAATAATTAACTTCTCTGTCACTAAGTCATATCTCGTGAAGGAAGACGTAGCTTAGTCAATGATAGTTCTTAATTTTGGATTTTTATTCTTATTCGACTTTCAACACAGATCCATAAAATCCTCATCTGGATCATTCAAAAGTGTAAACCTTAATATATTAAATGGACTATTCTTTTCAAATGAGATGGCATAGTTTTTCACATAGCTGTGAGACTTTGGTGCGTGAATCGAATGTAGATCCTGGTCGTGACGAGTGAAATGTCTGCCGGTAACGCTAGGTGATAGCGATCACACTTGTGTCTGCGCTCCTTGGGGCGGTGGGGTAGTATAGTGGTCAAATCGTGGGCTCGTCACGCCGAAGACACGGGTTCTATTCCCCATATGGGTACAATGTGTGAAGCCCATTTCTGGTGTTCCCCGCCGTGTTATTTCTGGAATATTGCTAGAAGCGGCGTAAAACTAAACCCATTCATTCACTCACTCAATCACTCACTCTGCGCTTCTTATGATAGCAACCCCTTGTGTCTAGGCTTCTGTCGTTTGGTAAAGCCAGGTGATAGCCACCCCTTGTGCCTAGGCTTCTGTCGTATGGTAAAGCCAGGTGATAGCCACCCCTTGTGTCTAGGCTTCTGTCGTTTGGTAAAGCCAGGTGATAGCGAGCCCCTTGTGTCTGGGCTTCTGTCGTTTGGTAAAGCCAGGTGATAGCGACCCCCTTGTGTCTGGGCTTCTGTCGTTTGGTAAAGCCAGGTGATAGCGACCCCTTGTGTCTTCGCTTCTGTCGTTTGGTAAAGCCAGGTGGTAGCAACCTCTTGTGTCTGTCTTTCTGTGGTTTGATAAAGCCAGGCGATAGCGACACCCTTGTCCCTGGGCTTCTGGCGGTTGGTAAGGCCAGGTGATAGCAACCCCTTGTGTCTGGGCCTCTGTCGTTTGGTAAAGCCAGGTGATAGCGAGCCCCTTGTGTCTGGGCTTCTGTCGTTTGGTAAAGCCAGGTGATAGCGACCCCCTTGTGTCTGGGCTTCTGTCGTTTGGCAAAGCCAGGTGATAGCCACTCCTTGTGTCTGCGCTTCTGTCGTTTGGTAAAGCCAGGTGATAGCGACCCTTTGTGTCTGGGCTTTTGTCGATATTTAAGGCCAGTCGATAGCGGTCCCCACGTCCCTATTTAGACACAATCCACTCTCCACATTAATTGGTTGGTTGGTAGTCCAGCGTAGCACATGTGTTTGATGGCGTAGCGGCCACAACAACGCAATTTACTCTTTCCTGGTAGTACCAAACTATTAGAGAATCACCCCAGGTTAACAATGGTTTTGCAAACTGAAGATAGTATATACAGTGAGATCAACAACAAGCTAATGTCTATAGACGCAAACCATTGCTACAGCTAAAACTATATTTGTGCCTTGTAAAGCCAAATGTCTAAATCAAATTTTCTCTTGTAAAGCCAGCCCTGTGGCACTCTAAGCAGGCTGTGAAAGCATGAATGGGAACGGTTGTCAACCTGTTTCAGCCAATAGACGGCGCTGAATGTGAGAACTTCCGGTTGGAGTCCGTGTGCAGCGGTCACAGACAGGGAGGTGATTCGCCTCACGTACACCGGCGTAGAGACAGTCACAGGGAAATGTTCATTCAGTGAAAAACTCAAACAAATTGCGCGTGATTCCAAATCGATAAGCGTAAACGTGCGATGTTGAAGGAACCCCAGCTGTTTGAGGTCACGTCTGCGAAGGAATGAGTTTAATTCACATGGACAGTTTATCAGAAATACTTTCTTATAAAATATTATGAAATACTTAATTGACTATAAGTCTTAATCTTTATCTTCTCCCTATGTATCCAACAGGCAGCTGAGATTATTTCCGCATTGAATGTAAACATTTCAAGCGATGCTGACATGTTCTTTACTTCAGTTTAATCGGCAAGGTTTTGTTTTTGTCTCCGAATAGGGTCTGTTTCCTCCTGAGAACAGCGTTATACCGCGTGACTCTTTCTGCCGTTTGCTGCACTGCTCCCCTCTGTGTAAACGTCCCTTGGTCGGGAAGTGTAGACGGGGGATATTAACACATGTCCCATATCCTCATTCTGAATCGGTTCATTCTTTAATACAAACAAAGACCATGAGAGTGCATGTTCCTTGTGCGTAGAGTGGTGAGAAAGATGAGTCAGCAAATTTAGGGTTTTATGAATGGAGACTTTTCACTGTAGTTCTTATTTTGTGGCGGTTTTTTTTCATTTCAACGTTGCGCATATCACAGAAGAATGAATAACAGCTTGATCACATTTAACATTTGCAATACATCCTGACAAAAATTAGCCTGTTTCATAGAAATGAAAGCAATTTCATCAGAAGTTGATTAATACGTCTTTTCTTATATATTTATGGAGGCGTATCTAAGTCGTTAAGATGGCGATTAACAATTTACACGTGCATCTTAAAGCAAGACGCACAATGTGGATGTCTGTGTGTTTGTTTGGAGCATGATCTCACATGCATGTAGTTTATAATGTGAACAGCACACAATAATAGTTTAGTCGTCAGTACACTTTGTACTGCACACAATAATAGTTTAGTCGTCAGTACACTTTGTACTGCACACAATAATAGTTTAGTCGTCAGTACACTTTGTACTGCACACAATAATAGTTTAGTCGTCAGTACACTTTGAACAGCACACAATAATAGTTTAGTCGTCAGTACACTTTGTACTGCACACAATAATAGTTTAGTCGTCAGTACACTTTGTACTGCACACAATAATAGTTTAGTCGTCAGTACACTTTGAACAGCAAATAATAATAGTTTAGTCGTCAGTACACTTTGTACTGCAAATAACAATTTTACAATGACCCGATGAAAAGTATGTCGCAAAAAGGGATGACAAAAGACGAAATTGCCTTACATTTAACGGGTATAGAAACACAATTATCATCTCTCCGGTTATCTACAAAAAAGCAACATTTGCCACGGTGTCCTCCCAAAAGTTAGACGCGTTAAGACAACAAAGGCTATGGTTGGTTGCTCACTTGATTCCACAGACCAGGGCAGGCAGTAAAGGTTCCATCCATATAGATGATTTCAGAAGACTGCAAGGCCTGAAGACTATCCATGGTGCCAAATGCCAGGATCTTATTGTCATCACCAACTGAAAACAGGAGGAAGGGTCGACCATCTGCTGTCTGCGTCCAGGAATCTTGAAGGTTCACTTCCGATCTCGTCTGCGGCAAAACAGGAATTGTCTTCTGTCGATGGCGGTATATAGCACTGCTCCTGTTCGGGAAGGATGGCATCAATGGTATCTTATCATCGTCCAAGTTCGTAATCTCGTTGTTGTAGAGGGTGTGCATCAATGTTGACTCCTCCCTCGCTCTCTTCCTCGGGTTGCTGACAAACCGGACCTTCTGGCTATCCTCTGGCGGATGATTATGCTCCGTCGCATTCCTCAAAACATTTCCGACTGTTGTGACTCTGCCTCTGCAAGTTGACTGGACACACATCCAGTGTACACAAGACTGTCTCTCGACATTCTTAGTGTGTAGATAACCCTCAAATAGGACTTGGGTGCTACCTTTCCGTGACATAACAAACTCAACATTGCGAAGACCAGCCATGTTGATGTCATGTTAGTTTGTTTCCAACATTTATATACTATGCTAAGTGATCTCAAATTACTTGTCTCATATCAGTGTCAATTTCAACATTTACTTCATTTCATCTTAACAAACTTTCTCTAACCAAGAACACCTTAATCCTTTCTAAGTTGAATACACAACACTTTAATCGTTCCCATGGGTAAGTTCATTATGCCAGACAGGTAAATGTCGTGTGTTGTTTTAACTAATTGTAGGGGTACTGGGATGTAGGGGTAATGGGATGTAGAGGTAATGGGATACAACCCTGAGGTTCACTACACTATTACCTTCGTTAATTAATGGACTTGTCCAAATGTACTAATCTAAACACAAAGAGAAGAGATTGTGGATAATGACAATGACTTTATTTGACATAAAACCAAATAAGTTATTTCAACAGGATAATTATAAATGATCTATGGATGACTTTGTAATGACTTTATTTGGCATTAAAAAAAAAGAAGTTAATTTAACAAGATAATTTAAATGGTCAATCAAATCATTCAAGATTTAAGATTTCACATCTTTCACATCATTCACTATACAGGCAAGAATATCAACCAAGTCTGAGCAAATGCCCAACTGCATCGAGGAACTCCATGTTTGTCACCCCTCCTGCACGCAGTCTCTCTTGCAGACGCATCAGCCTGTTCTCAGTTTCCCTGTAGACCCTCTTCGTCTTCCACATCGCCAGTGAACAAACTCTCCCCTGACTCCCCTGTTCTTGGTGTATGTGTGGCCTTGAAGGAATACCTGAGGAGTACCCTTATGTGACTTCACGTATTCTACTCTCTGAAGACCATCGTTTGTTCTCAACCATTAGTTAGTTATTTGCTTTATTTAACGTCGCACGCACAACTAAGGTAAGAAAATAAAATAATATGAAATAGGTAAAGAGTAATAGAGATATGGAATGTAATATATATGTAGTGTAATATATGATTATTGTTATTGTTTGAGGACAGAAACCTGTTTAATTTGATTGTATTTTGTTAATATGTTGCTCTACAACCAACCCATGTTTAAAAACATGTTTATCAAGTGAATAATGATGAACATATAAAAGGTTAAAAAATGATTTTGATAAAAAGAGAGAACTCATTTGAAAAGTTAAAAGAACATATATACATATTTAGAACAATTTTTAAAATGGTAAAAAGTGGAATTATTGTATTATTGTTTTTGTTGCTAGATTGTTTGGTATAATTTTGTATGAATAAGATATTTAGTGAGTGGTACAATTAATTTGGGGTTTGTTACAATGTGCTTAAGATCAGAAGAGTTAGCATTATTAAATTTGGCAAGTGATACATTTGCCGTTTGAACATTTTGAAAACACATTTGGAGAACCAAGTGATTGAGTAAGCCAGTCAACATTACCATTCTGATCAAAGTATTTCTGTACAAATGTGAAAACCATCTCGTTACTGTACGGGACGGGTTCATTATATATATCAGTGGGTAAGACTAGGCTGTAATCACAGTAACGCCTGATTGATTTGTCTGACAACTGGGACGTCTGACTTTTGGGACGTCTAACTTTTGGGAGTAAACCTGTGCCACGGGTCGGTCGTCAAAGGGTGATATCGCGTCAACCATGTTCGGTTTATGTATCTTTGGAATCGATACCATACTGCTAGAGAAGCAGCTCGCACACTTCAGACTTAATGGTATTAGAATGGTGCTCAACCGGTTGACGTTTTATAACATCCGGCCCAGACGTCCATCGGTACGTCTAGTCTTGCCTCCGCATTAGGGCCACACTCACCTAGCTTGGTGAAGACAGTATCTGAGGTACAGAAGACTTGGACAATGCAGATCACAGATACGTCTAGGTTTCATCTTTGCAGTTTTATTGGTCGCGAAATGGCTTACAGAACGTTTTAGAAACGCTTGCTTTCCTCATAATCGTCCGTTTTGGACTGGAAATGAAATGGTATGGGCTAGCATCACTCGGGAGAACAAATTTCATCATTGTTAAGAGCAATTTGAATGACGTACACTATAGGATGATCTTTCGAGATCATGTTTCACCTTTCGTGTACAGGTGCTAAGGATGTAACATCACATTGCAGCAGCTTAATGCCGGTCCACATATTACACATGTTGCAACAAACTTAAGGAGGGAGCCTAACACTGCTGGATTGTCATGCCCGGCGGTTTCTCTAGGCCTCTCACTAACCTTGTGGGCTGAGATGGAGAGACGTCTGCGACAGGAACAGAATCAACAAATAACACCAGTTCAGATGGGCCAATCTTTGGTTAACTTTTGGATCAACATTCTCTAAGCTGTTTTTAATCATCTGTCGTCGATCAACGCAAATGGTTGTCATTCCCGATATTGACATTGTCAACTGAGTTGTCAAGGAGTGTCGCTCTGTCTCCTGTCTCTAGATATGTCTACAAATTGCGTCACAGTTCCTTCAACACGACGTGACGTCATACAACTGAACAACTGCCTGGATTTAGCCTCCATGAATCCAAAATATAATTAAAACTGTCTTTAAATTACCAGTGTTTTGATTGTTAACAAAGTGGCGGTATCCGTAGACGTCAAATTATTCTGGAAAGTATAAGCCAAGGGATATCAAGTGTTGAGGATAGGTTTTCGTGATAAATATGCGTGTCAGCTTGATGTAGGAAAAACTCCTGAGGCGCTGCAGTTCCCAGACTTTTAAAAGATTGGCGAAACCCTAGATAATAGTATGATCCTGATAACCTAGAAACATAGCCAGGTTTGAGATTAATGTGTCCGGGATTCGAACCCACTATCATAGGTTACTGATGTGCCCAGGGGACGCAGCATCGAATTCCGTCTCCTCCTGCACCAAATCCAAACCCCACCCCACCCCCACCCCACCCCCACCCCCAACCATCTCCCTTCACCCTACCGTTTCCAGTGATTAAGACCAGGGATACACAGTCTCAGACGTCTGAATTCTACAACCATTCCAAGCCTCACTTCCCAGGATCCTGCAATGTAACAATACGCTTTCTGAAAACCATCATTGTACCGTATAAAATGAGATCATTATTGGACCCCCGTATGCATTGGTAATGCGTGTGTGGCTTGAAAAACGTCGAAACGAAATTCGCCTCCGAGTCAATTATTTACCGCTGTGTTGCGAGCAGTAGTTCTCCCTAAGGCCCCAACATCTTCGTTCTCGCCCACCCTCAACCAGCTCACGTAGCAGGTGTCCTAACTCAGACGTTCCCTCGCATATAAATCAGGAGGAAGATGCACATATGTTTGCGCACAGATGTGCGCAGTGTAGGGTCAGCTTACCGCACACGATTACGTCACGACGAGGATACATGTCGTCGCCGCGACATCGTAACGAGGCTATCGCATCTGATCAAGGTTTCGTGTTTACATACTTCAAATTAGCATAATTGGCAGAATCAGCTTCGTGATAAGGTCTGGTGCCAGGTATCCTGATTCTGTTGCCGTTACATCTCACACGCATGGCCATGTGTTGCGTTGGGCTTGAGCAGACTTTTACCAAATGATAATTCAAGTTAATTACTGTATTTAAACCAAAAGGGGGCATATTACAACTGCACCAAAGAAACTCTTTATTTCTTTTGGAAATATGCGTGTTGGCTGGGGAAAGAAACTTAAATGGTTAGCTTGCGTAAGAATATGTCACAGTGATTTACTTATCACATTATTGCCTTCATAAAACACCCCTTTATGTTTAACACTGCATGATATGAGAAATTGCTGCCGATGAATTCTGATTGAACATTATGTCAAGGGGGTTATACGAAAGCTGTCAGAACAAAATTGATGAACTCAACTCCATGCGAAACCTAAACATCGAGAGGTAAACTGGATTATGTATTCTACTTTGTCTCTGTTAAAGTGCTTCTGTGGTTGTACCACAGGTGAGTAATAGGTTTGAGGTGATTGACCAAAACATCACCTGAACCATATTATGATAGTTCATGTATTTAGGACGAGGTGAATCACATCGACTGCTTTATTGTGAAACTCACAGTTACCAAATATGTACACGAACACTCGCATATCAAGAACTCTCGTTGTGCATTTTCACAAGTGTCCGATTTCGCTGACGTCACAGTATCTCACCATGCAGTGTCGTGTAGTATCACATCGTACTAGTGTATCAATCTGTGAAATATCTCACCATGCAGTATCGTGCAGTGTCATATCGTACTTGTGTATCAGACGGTAAAGTATCTCACCTTGCACTATCGTGTACTATCACATCGTACTAGTGTATCAGTCTGTAAAATATTAAACCATGCAGTATCGTGCAGTATCACATCGTGCTAGAGTATCAATCCGTAAAATATCTCACCAAGCAGGATCGTGCTGTATAACATCGTTTTAGTGTATCAGACTGTAAAACATCTCACCATGCAGTATCGTGCTGTATAACATCGTTTTAGTGTATCAGACTGTAAAACATCTCACCATGCAGTATCGTGCAGTATCAAATCGTACTAGTGTATCAATCTATAAAATAATAGTAATTTCCATTTGTAAAGCGCCTGGTATCCATCTGTCTAGTTGGTCACCATGCCGTATAGTGCAGTATCACACCGTATCAATCTGTAAAACATCACACCATGCAGTGTCGCGCAGTATCACATCGTACCAGTGTATCAATGGGCACCGCACCGCACCGCACCGCACCGCACCCCACCGCACCCCACCGCACCGCACCGCACCGCACCGCAATAATACAGTGCAGCACAGTAAAGCACAGCACCACACTTAGCTTCTATTGCACCGCACCGCACCGCACCGCACAGCAACGCAACACTGTAAGCACCGCACCGCAAATCAACGTATTACAACGCACCGCAATGCAAGGGGTCGATCTCGACGCCGCACCGTATCATAGTTGCATTCCGTCCAACCCCATATATTTTCCACCACGAAATATATTAACAGTACATTAAATCGTCCCAATATTCAATATCGTTCCCTGCAAGACCTTTCCCCATCTCACCCCATCTCACCCCATCTCACCATTAAAATCTGTCGTACAACTCTGTTGTCCGCGCTGACATTGGGTCAGGTGGCAGTAGAAACCCTTTCTGTAAGTACATAGTCAATATGTACATGGTTGTATCTTAGACCACGCGCATATCGACGCATACTTGTATTATCACCATCAGCAGCAGCAGCAGCAGTCAAGCTGCATATTGTGCACATAATTCACAATATAATATTGCACGTCACTTGATACTTGCAACATATTGTGTGGCACTCCCCCGCACACCATCTGTTAACTGTATCCTCTTGCGTCATCATAACAGAATCATATTAGTGCCGCCTCAACCAACTCCCCCCACACAACAACTGTTACACACAGTTTTCGACAATTTCATCATGTTGAAAATATCAGCGGCAAGGGATATCAGAAACTATCCATCACTATGATCACGGGAGCAAGCACGAATGCTTGGAGTGGAAACACGTCGTGGTTTGGAAGTCAAAAGTTAAGGTCACCTTCGTCGGGAATAGCTATGGCATAATACAAATCGATTATACCACAAGGATACCAAGGTGAATAGTAGAACAATATTATACCACGAGGAACACTTTTAAAGATAAATAGTATACCAATATTGTACTACGAGGAACGCTTTTAAAGGTGAATAATCTACTAATATTGCACTACGAGGAACGCTTTTAAAGGTGAATAGCATACCAATATTATACCATGAGGAACACTTTTAAAGATGAATTATACTAATAGTATACCACGTGGAGCACTTTTAATGGTGAATAGTATACCAATATTGTACTACGAGGAACACTTTTAAAGGTGAATAGTATGTCAATATTATGCTACGAAAAACACTTTAAAGGTGAATAGTATACTAATATTGTACTACGAGGAACGCTTTTAAAGGTAAATAGTATCCCAATATTATACTGCAAGGCACACTTTTAAAGGTGGGTTATATACCAATATCATACTACGAGGAACGCGTTTGAAGGTGAATAGCATGCCAATATTATACTACGAGGAAAGCGTTTGAAGGTGAATAGCATGCCAATATTATACTACGAGGAACACTTTTACAGGTGCATAGTATATCAATATCATGCGAATATAATGAAAAGACAGGGTGAAACTTTCAAGATGAACACCTTCGACAAACCGACGCCGCCTTCCCCTTCATCAATAAAATGGGACATTTGAAGAAGACCAAGAAATATTTGCTGCTACAGGGTTTGATAACTCCGACATTGTGCATCCTTCTGGCTGTATCGTCTTATGGACATGTAGTAATTGCCTACGCCTCGGTGGAGGTAAGCGAATCCTGAGGCTAAAACGTAATCTATACGGTTCTCGATGAGGCAGAATGAAAACCCACTTCAAAATATTAGTTTAGAGCATTATGTTTACGTTTTTGGCTCGGTTCCAATATTTATTCCTTAAGTGGTTTCCGGGTAATTTCCTCAGAGATGTTTTCACAGTGTTAAAATTTTGTAAACACTGGTGGTTCGTTACAAGGGCTAATGGGTGAGAATGTTTAATTCCCAGGCGAGCTGACTTCAATACCTGAGCTGCATTGGCAGAAGCAAACAAATCTGAGATGGGATTTGTACAATTTTGCCTTATCTGGAAGTCCGTATTACAATTATACATTCTGTTGTGATATAACTTCGAGCTATGATGTAGCGGTTACAAATGGCATGGAACACTCACTCACTCACTCACTCACTCGCTCACTCAGGCGCAAGCCTTAAAGATTGCGGCAAGAAAAGTGCAATTGCGGATCTATCCGAACGAAAGGTTGCGCGGTCCTTTTACAAAGGGAAACTATCAAGATTTCCTTACCACGTATTTTCCCGTGTCCTGAGGGTTTCGAGTTCGAATCAGGGTTAATGAAGACTTCCTAATTGTTCTCGGCAATAGAAAACACTCTCTGATATGCGATGAGAAATATATCCCGAAAATAATCCTGAGAAATATATGTCCATTGTACTACATCACTAACGTTCGTTTAAGAATCAATACGGAATAGTTACATGCCAGCCGTTCGCGAAAAGAAACGTTGCTCACTCATAGTTCGATATTCTGAAGTTACATTTTATGCACTCAGTGCTGGCTAAACCCTGCATCGCCTCAACGTTGTATGGAGCTTTCACGCTCACCTGCTCTTACATTGATCGCTGTCGAAGATTGATCGTCAGTTGTCTGAATGTTGTGTGACGCAGGTGTGCAGAAAATCAAAATCGTCTCTTTTAACAGGAAAGACTCCTATATAGGACTCCTGAGCATGACTTGTGTCCTGTAGCGAATTTATAGACATCCTAGCTTATGTAACAAAACAATGATGCATTCACGTTCTCAAGCTTCATAAAGCCTTTCTCGTTAAGGGGTTAAACTTTCATAACGCTTTTCTCTTGGCCTGGAACAAAGTACATATATTTTTCTTTTATATAATGTCAAATTACAACTTCATTGAGTTAAACCAATATTCATTTCCATTGGAGAAAAATGTATGAAAATTCGAACGACTATCGGTTTTAATTAAAACCAATACTTGAAACGATTGAACACCCACCCATGTAGAGCCCCATCAATTGACAGGTAATGCTTAAATTTTTGTGACCAGTGTTGCATCACTCCTTCTGAGATGTCTAGCGTGTTTTGCACGTATATGCAGGCGGTTGCATCATACTTCAATGTTATATGCACGGTGTAGAATGTTGAAGTGGCATACATCGTGAAGGCTCCCCAGGTACCGGTTGACAGGTAGGCCGATGTCTGTTCCGGTCGTGTTGATATATTATACACGCTGTGCTTGCATCATCATCAAATTATTAATAAGCATCTCATGCTTATGCTAATTTACCATGTGACGTAGTGATGTTTAATATTCTGAGTGGTTGGTTCTCATTGTTTCCGTCTTTGGCGTAATTTGTCTGTTACAAAAGGAGATACTTCAGGTATTTTGATTGAAATATCGAACCATGACTATTGATTTAACAGAGATTGACATATGGTTGTTGATTTTGATGAAATTTTGTTACGAAAATGTTTAGATTGTATTTCACATTTGCACTTCTGGATGTTGGGTAATGAACAGCAAAACTTGAATTATCCAGACCCTGTTAATCCGAACTCATCTTTTAACACACCTTGTAACATCTGGTTAAGTTTGCTGTCATCAGGTTTTCCTTGCATCAGCTGCTTCATCTATTTTGATGTAAGTCTGTGTGGTGATCGGGTAATCTTTAGTTTACCATTTATTGAATCCGGGCATTGATTTTACTGGTCACCTGTTAAACAGGAAAGTATTTATCTGCTTTCACAGTTTATACAGGCATTGGTTTTACTGGTCACCTGTTAAAAAGGACAGTATTATTAGCTTTCACAGTTAATCCAGGCATTGGTTTTACTGGTCACCCCTAGTGTACAGTACACAACCCTGTGCACTCAAAAGAACCCACGAATCCGTTGGTATATGACCAGATGGTGGTCACATGAATGCGTGCAAACGCCTAGTGCGGGAACATCAACGTGCAGTAAACGTGGACAAAGTACTGTGACTATGTGTCCCAGTCCACCCAACTGTGAATGGGTACCAAGTAAGGATAGGAAAGCCGCAATAACTCGGTGCGCCCAGTGGCTGCAAGAGTTGTTTGATCCCCATTTAGTTCCGAATGATAATACGATGTGCCGCCGAGATTGACATCCAACGATGGTGAGTTGGGTCATCCTGTATAATTCAGCCCCAGACACTTTACAAACAATACTTTGACATGATTTGTGAAACTTTGTTGCCAAAAGAAATGTTTACACGGGACATTTTCATGGTTTTCTGCCAATTCAGGCTTATATTTGACGTGTTACTTTTCAGACCCGAATGTGTCTTGAAATGAATAATCTGTGATATTGTTTTATCAGTGCACCCCGAATCGTGACAGTAGTAACCAAAAGAACGACTTGATTATGCATGATTTATCTATTTTAACGATGTATGTCAAGTCAGTAAATATCTGAAACTTCTCAGAATCGAGTTTATGAAAACATTCTTTGAACGTGTTTCACTGAAAGCCCATCCTTATTACATGGCCTTTATTTGGAAACTGGCTGATGTTGATGCGGATATACTGATGAAACTACCCCGGGTATGTTGTCATAATGTATTCAGTATGTCTTCATCCCACATGTGCCTGTATCGGAAATCCTGTCAGAACATAAGGGTGACCTATTGGTCTCATGGTCAAGAGTTAAGTCCCCCTGCAACCAGGATCTGGTGGGATTTTCTTCCCAATTTTGGTCATGCATTGATACTGCTGTTGATTTATGTTGATTAAACATTCCAGATGTCGAGGCGGTTGGGGCAGCCTAGTGGTTAAAACGTTCGCTCGTCACGCCGAAGTCCTAGGTTCGATTCCCTACATGGGTACAATGTGTGAAACCCTTTCTGTCGTCCCCCGCTGTGATATTGCTGGAACATTGCTAACAGCGGCGTAAAACTAAACTCACTCACCATCTGACATAATTCACCACCGTAATGCGTCCCGTATTAATTACTTTATATAACTATTACAAGAAGCTAATATCTCTTCCAATTTTGGTATTTTTAAAAGTTATCCCTACTATTTAAGAACATAATGTTATCAACCCCCATTGCAGTTCTTGTCCTTGCTATCTTATCAACACTGCGTGATCAAAAACCGAATCCTACTTAGATTTTTTCATGAAATCCTCTTACAAAGATGAAATATTGTGTCATTAAAATATCTTACCAAATAACCTTAAGTGTGTTCTTTGTACACTTTACAAAAGCGTACAGTTTTCTGAACCCTCTAAAATTTGTATTAGCCAACTGCAAAAGAAATATTCTTGGGTCAAGTATATCATATTACTGTAGCTTGGTAAAGAATGTGGTCTTCCATATCACTTGCACAGTGGTGGATATTTTTTAAAGTTAAAACTGCAATCTCCTTCAGTTTTCATGTACGTTACCGCCAATGAGGTATATCGTTGACATCATCAACAACGTTTGCAAATGTCGTTGTCGTAGGACATGCCTTTTTAATAATACCTCCTGATAAGAAATCAATATTGGGAAACTTATTTTCATCAGTTTATGCATGTGCTAAACCTATTGTAGATTTCTCTTCATATCAAAATATCATAATCATTAAACAAACTACTCTCAACGTCTGTTGATATTCCCATTACGTTTTGTCACCAAGGCATATTTTTATTATTGTTATTTTTTCTATTCCTTTTCCCTCAAACTAAAAATGTGCAAAGGCGATTAGTGCTAAGTGATAAGCAGTCTTAATGCTTTTAATCCACGGGAGACAACGACGAGTGGAGATTTGCACTCCAGTTGACTAGACGCCCCCAGGGAAGGAATGTCACCTGTGACAGTAATTCAATATGGCCGTCTGACATGGCGATTCTCACTACGCATGCGTAGAGATTTGAGGATAGTGCTTCATGTTCGAACCCGTTCTGTGCGATCTTCTGCTTGAAAGCGATATTTTGTTTTCGTCGAGGTTTAAGTGTTATTTTACACTCGCCTAATGCTGATTTTCCACTCGGTTTAACGCTATGGCTTCCATCGTGACTGGACGTACCTGTGACAATAACATTCTGCCATGTGCACACGAACATGTGAGAGGCTTAAGGGACCCAGGGCGACGACAGGTATTAATGCGATAATGAAAAGCAAGATGTTAACATATTTTAATAGTCGAGATTTCTGAAAGCACCATGAAAAACTGTGTACCTGCTAAGTGCACGATGCTGTCATAACGATTGTAAATGTTTCACAACAACAAGTACCTCTATTATTTCAAATATGACACATGTCATCGGTTCCCAATTGCGCAGTACGATGCTCATGCTGTTGATCACTGGATTGTCTGGTCCAGACTCGATTATTTACAGACCGCCGCCATATAGCTGGAATATTGCTGAGTGCGGCGTAAAACTAAACTCACTCACTGCTGCTGCTGTTGCCACTGTTTCTGTTCCTACTTCTACTACTAGAACCAGTACTACCAGTAAAGATCCAGGTAAGAATTGGTCTTCAGCAACCCATGCTTGTCGTAAATTCACGAATAACGGGATCCGGTAGTCAGCCCAGCTGGTTAGGTATGCATGTCAACGTATCTAATTGCGTATATCGATGCTCATGATTTCAATCACTAGTTGTCTGGTCTAAACTCTGTTATCTACAGACTGTCGTCACTCAGTCGGAATATTCATGAGCGCGGGGTTAGACAACAAACTATAGACTCACGTTTAGTCCCTGAATACATATAAATTTGATAGTAGCAAATAAACCCATTTAAATTGAAAAGGAGCCCCAGTGAGACCAGAGAACCTGAGAAAATCTAGACTTGCTTTAGTTAGGGCTTTAGCATTGCAGGGAGGGCAAAGCATCGAGGAAATTAATATGGTTCAGGGACTGTGAGACAGACTAAACAAAATACTGCTACTACTCCTACTACTGCACCAACTACTATTAAGACAAGAACGACGACTACTACCACCGCTACTGTTCCCACTTCTACGAATGCTACCGCTTATAGCAGTAACAAAATATAAAACAATAAATAAAAATAAGAATAATCGTTTTCTGACATCTATAACACAAACTAGTACCTAGCTACCCGACTCTTGCACATAGCTCTGATTATGACTTTAGCTCTGTGAACACCATGCCGTTCTCGTAGGTTTTTTATCTGAAATGAAGCAAATTAGCGTACAAAAAACAACCGCACAACTGTAAACATTAAGTAGTGTTATCGCGCCGAGGTGAGGGGCCGGTGGCACACAGCCACATATATACCAGATCCCCGTGTATCTGAGAACTGTGCAGCTGGGCATAAACGCCCAGTAGCCGTCTGTGCATATATAGGATATACCAGTGCAGTGCAGTTCCACTGAGACATTGATGGGGCGGTGGGGTGGCCTAGTGGTTAAAGTGTCCGTTCGTCACGCCGTAGACACGCGTTCGATTCCCCAAATGTGTGGTGTTTCCAACCGTGATACTGCTGGAATATTGCTAAACGCGGCGTAAAACTAAACTCACTCACTCACTCACTCATTGAGACACTGATGGACGATTCTGACTGATACACACACCTAACCCTGACACGGGGGCACCTTTCCTACTGGATCTCCAGGTTTTCTGAATGTGGTGATGTTTGTGGGGTTGGTATTGGCAGTTAATGGAAACTAATTTTCTGCTGACACAAAATCTCTCCTCTACTAGTGTATAATGATAATTATAATAATAATAATAATGCAGAAGGCTGCAGTGTTGGGGAGTCTTCATATTCTCCGGAAAGTTCTTGGTGGGTTCGACTAGGCAGCGTTTCCTGGGAGAAGTCCCATTCGCCGTCTGGGCTACGTGTAGAGGGGGCAAGGGCCCTGAGCTCAGATGAGCCTTACCAGCCTGACTGTGCCAGGATCACCCGAACCCTCTCTGCTGCATACAATCTTTAATCTGTAAAACATAATAATAATAATAATAAAAATAATAATAATAATAATGAACATAATCTGTAAAACATAATAATAATGATGATGATGATGATAATAATGGTGATGATGGTGGTGGTGGTGGTGATGCTGCTGCTGCTGATAATGATGATGATGATGATGACGATGACGATGACGATGATGACGACGACGATGATGATGATGGTGGTGGTGGTGGTGGTGATCACGACAACAACTACAACTACAACAACAACAACAAAGGAATCTATATTCTAAATAATCTACCCAGACAGTTCATTTCAAGGAATAACAGTTTCAGCAGCAGGTAGTGTCTCAGAAATATGTTCAAAACAGTTTCAGCAACTTTTGAACATCCCTGTTTATGATTTATAAGAACACGAATCGTGATACTTCATGGCAACAATATACATCTGAAATGTGTTATCGTAAACTCCCTGGTGTTCTTGAACACAAATAGACATATAGCTGTAGATCCTCGTAAAGCAGGGAATGCCATACCCACAGTGCGTTAATCATGGGCTCATTTGGGCGAATTAAGAAATATTTGACATATGAGTTTTGAAAGTTGAAACTCTCAAGAGTTTGATAACCTGGTAGAGGGCTATCTCCTTGAGTAACAGGAATACTTATTTCCAGAGCCAACATAAGCAAACGTGGGGCGGTTGTGGTAATGCAATTGTGACCGTGTGTTATCAGAAAAGGAAGCGTACAGAATTATGATGGTAATGACAGTGGTGAAGGTGGGTTGTTACTGGATTTGAGTGTCGACTGTCGTCAAACTTGCAGGGTTTGGTATGTTGTGGTTTGGGGTGTTAAGCAATGTTAAGCAATGTTAAGCCATGTTAAGCCATGTTAAGCCATGCCGTGGCATGGTGTGCTGAGTTCTGCTGTGCTGTGCAATACTTCTGTGAAATGAGGGCCTAATACATACCGTTATTAGTGTGTTTACATTTCTGCAAGATCAGTCGCTGTAAACGTTACCTCCGGCACAGAGGGTATATTTAAGTCTGTATTACTACGCTACTTTGCCAACGTTGGATGCTGGTACCACAAAGAGCCTGATACCCGGGCTTTTCCATGTCTCTGTTTTTACAGGGTCTGTATTATGTCCTTGATGCTGGACTTTACCATGTCTCTGTTTATGTAGGGTCTGGACTTTGTCCTTGATTTTGGGCTTGTCCATGTCTCTGTTTATACAGGGCCTAAACTATGTCCTTGATACTGGCCTTTACCGTGTCTCTGTTTATACAGGGTCTGCACTATGTTCTTGATGCTTGGTTTTACCATATCTCTGTTTATACAGGGTCTGTATTATGTCCTTGGTGCTGGACTTTACCATGACTATACTGTGTCCTTGTACTGGGCTTGACCGTCTCTGTGTTTATGCAGGGCCTATACCATGTCCTTGACGCTGGGCTTTACCGTGTCTCTGTTTGTAAAAGGTCTGTACTACGACCTTGATGTTGGGCTTCCCGTTGTCTCTGTTTATACAGGGTCTATACCATGTCCTTTATGCTTGGTTTTACCATATCTCTGCTTATACAGGGTCTGTGTTATGTCCTTGGTGCTGGACTTTACAAAGTCTCTGTTTATACAGGGTCTATGCTATGTCCCTGTACTGGGCTTTACCGTCTCTGTGTTTATACAGGGCCTATACTATGTCCTTGATACTGGGCTGTACCGTGTCTCTGTTTATACAGGGTCTGTACTATGTCCTTGGTGTTGGGTTTTACCGTGTCTCTGTTTATACAGGGTATATACTATGTCCTTGATGTTGGGCTTCACCATGTTTCTGTTTATATAGGGTCTATACTATGTCCTTGATGTTGGGCTTCACCATGTCTCTGTTTATATAGGGTCTATACTGTGTCTTTGATGCTGAGCTTCACCATGTTTCTGGTGATACAGGGTCTATACTGTGTCCTTGATGTTCGGTTTTACCGTGGATCTGTTTATACATGGTCTATACTATGTCCTTGATGTTGGGCTTCACCATGTTTCTGTTTATATAGGGTCTATACTATGTCCTTGATGTTGGGCTTCACCATGTCTCTGTTTATATAGGGTCTATACTGTGTCTTTGATGCTGAGCTTCACCATGTCTCTGTTTAAACAGGATCTATACCATGTCCTTGATGCTGGGCTTTACCGTGTATCTGTTTATACAGGGCCTATACTATGTCCTTGATACTGGCCTTTACCGTGTCTCTGATTATACAGGGTCTGCACTTTGTTATTGATGCTTGGTGTACTATATTTCTGTTTATACAGGGTCTGTATTATGTCCTTGATGCTGGACTTTATCATGTCTAGACTGTGTCCTTGTACTGGGCTTTACCGTCTCTGTGTTTATGTCGGGGCTATACCATGTCCTTGACGCTGGGCTTTACCGTGTCTCTGTTTGTATAGGGTCTATACTATGTCCTTGATTTTACCATATCTCTGCTTATACAGGGTCTGTATGATGTCCGTGGTGCTGGACTTTACCATGTCTCTGTTTATACAGGGTCTATACTATGTCCTTGCACTGGGTTTTACCGTGTCTGTGTTTATACGGGGCCTATACTATGTCCTTGATACTGGGCTGTACCGTGTCTCTGTTTATACAGGGTCTGTACTATGTCCTTGATGTTGGGTTATATCGTGTCTCTGTTTATACAGGGTCTATACTGTGTCCTTGATGCTGGGCTTCACCATGTTTCTGGTTATACAGGGTCTGTACTATGTCCTTGATGTTGGGTTATATCGTGTCTCTGTTTATATAGGGTCTATACTATGTCCTTGATGTTGGGCTTCACCATGTTTCTGGTTATACAGGGTCTATACCGTGTCCTTGGTGTTGGGCTTCACCACGTCTCTCTTTAAACAGGGTCTATACTGTGTCCTTGATGTTGGTTATATCGCGTGTCTGTTTATACAGGGTCTATACTATGTTCTTGATGTTGGGCTTCACCACGTCTCTGTTTATACAGGGTCTATACTGTGTTCTTGATGCTGGGCTTCACCATGTTTCTGTTTATACAGGGTCTATACTGTGTCCTTGATGTTGGGCTTCACCACGTCTCTGTTTATACAGGGTCTATACTGTGTCCTTGATGTTGGGCTTCACCACGTCTCTGTTTATACAGGGTCTATACTGTGTCCTTGATGTTGGGCTTCACCATGTTTCTTGTTATACAAGATCTATACCATGTCCCTGATGTTGGGCTTCACCATGTCTCTGTTTATATAGGTTTTGCATACAGGGTTAAATTCTACTCCGCTTAAATCGGATTCTAAAGAATCACCAATATCAGTACGTTATATCGTTATTCATTCCAGAAAAATGGTGTTGACATTGTATTCGTCTCAACCGAATATTCGATACATACGACTTCGCTATATCAGAGTTGATCGAAATGCTCGCATGCCGTTATTCTTTCGAGAAGAAAAGGTACTGACATTGTATTCGTCTCAACCGAATATTCAATACATACGACTTCGTTATATCAGAGTTGATCGAAATGCTTGCATATCGCTATTCATTCAAGAAAAATGGTATGTGCATTGGAATCGTCTCAATCGAATATTGATACAACCGACTTTGTTATATCAGAGTTGATCGTAATGTTTAGCCAATGAAAACCCTTTCTGCTCCAGGGCACTCATATTGCACTATTAACAATACTTAATGCACCATTGCAGTTCAAATGTACTGAGACGAGAAACCTCATCGCCAAATGAATACCAGGCAAGATAACCAACTCTGTTCCACAAACCCGCAGACCTTTCATACCCTTTGGTCGAAATGTCACCACGCTGAACTAAACGTTTTACAGTGTACAAGGTCTTTTTTACAACAATTGTCACGATCCATTCTACAAAATGTGGATTTAGGATCGTTGGGTAAATGAAGAATGCTGTATACGCGCAGTCAGATGAGAAGACGCTCTTCGGACTGTACAGCAGCGGGCTATTAGTTAACGCTGATGTAAGGGGCTAGTGGTCCGTGCTAGCGATATGCGACGTTTGTTTTACCACAGGCTCGCTCTATGATTTAGCACATTTTGTCAAAGCTGACAGCTGCTGGTCCGTCAGAGTCATTGCTTTGACTAAATTGTCCTCAGCTCCTCCTGTAGGAACAGACATGATAGATGTATGAACGTTTTTCTCAGTGATTCAATCAAAGTAATGGATACGGTGACTACACTTACTCTGTCTCGGGAAGGTAAACAACAGAGACAGATTAAATTCTCGTGTACACAACATTGAAACAATTTTTGTTCCAGGGCAAAATGACAACCCTCGTGAGCCTGTATTATTTTCTGTAGACTTTTTTCACTTTTATATCTCCAAGTGGCTTATCGTTCGAGCATTGGCCCTGGCTCTTTTTTCCATGCAGATAAGTGAGGGTATCTTTTTACCTCTTTCAGGCGACCCCTTATGCCATGCGCACGCGACTGGGATTCCATAGCAGACGACACACAACGGATATATACCGAGAAAGTGAAGTGGCTACAACTCTTCAAGGATTGAAACGGGCGAAGGAGTTATGAAATTTGCTGTGAGCTTTGGTTGTGAGAAAAAGATCTGGAAGAGATTTCTTTTGGTGTAAACAAAGTGCATATATATTCTGTGTGTTCGAAATGTTATTGAATTGGGACAGAAATATATATTTGAAAAGTGGTCACATGACGAGATGAGTTGACGAGACGATGGATGCCGGTGCTATATAATATGGGAATTGATATCACTCGAGCAATTGGAAATGTTCGCTGGGAGTGGACGCACTTGCCAGTTTAGCAGCGTGCTTTTCAAGGAAATATTGGAATTGGTTAACTTTGTTTTATTTATTGGGAAAGGTGGATTGGTGCAATAAACGCGAATACTGTAATTTATTCTTCGGGTGGATATTACCGACAATCCCTGTGTGGAGTATGGGAGTTATAAGAAATACATATGAAGAGGAGTCGGACATAGTGATCCCTGTGAACGAGCCTTACAATAGTGATTGTATCATACCAATGGAAAGTGTATACGACCGACTGCGCCCCCCACCCCCATCATGTGGGTGTGGCACGCGCCCAACAACAACATGTGATAGAGAGTCTTCCCCAGCACGGAGCAATTCCTGGTAAGTAGTTTTTTCTTAAATATATTAATATTAGTTTGACATATATACATCCCTTTTACAGAATGTTTTATTCATTTATCAAATTGAATATTGAATCCAATTATGATTCGTTAATTTACTTTGTTCACTTTTATAAGACACATTTATTAACGTTCCTATTTGAATATTATTCATATGTTATCTTACAACCATGTTATATTAATTGCTCATTTAAACAGTTATTCATTCTCCATCTGTGTAATCGCTAATCCTCTTCCATGGGCCTTGACTATGCATGAATATTTCATTTCATTACGCTGGAATATGTACGATGACATGTCTGCTTTTGCACGTAAAAAATCGATGACAGTGACCTAGCTGCGTGAAATCCTACCCATGTGTTTACTAGGGCATTTATGACGAATTAGACATATTCACAAGCATACGTTACATGCACTGCTTGTCAATAACAGCGTGGCCAAAGTTGGTTTATATACAGGCCCGTGTAAAAAACACTGATAACAGTGGCGACACTTTAGACATTTTCACGTACATTTCAATACGTGGTGTCGTATTTCATAGCCTGCATATTAATAGCAGTGAAGGCTCGTTTAGTGTTAATTGCACAGGGCAAGGTGTATATTTCATGTTCTGAAGTTGTTAAAAAATATGCGTCTACATATCATTAGCAGTTGGGATTGTCTAGTGTTAGAAACCATCCACAAGGGTAGGTGAGTCAGCACATTTCTGAGGGAAATATGATAATATCTATGGTAAAGGAGTATTAGATACAGTGTAATTCGATGGCTGCTATGTACAACATGCATATTCACGTTTGATGTACATTGCCTAACAAAGTATGTCAATAGCAGCAGCGTTCGGCAATTTCCCAAGGATACAATACTGGGAAGATGTGATTTCATGGTTATAACAAGCACTACACATCACATGCATACATTTACACCTCAATGCTGTTCGGTTTTCGGATTTCATAGACTGCCTTGTCAATAACAGGGTTGTCGAAGCATTTCATCGGCACATCCCATGTTAATTACACGGAGAAAAATGTTGTCAGTATCGAGTTGTCAGATAGGTTAAACATGCTGCCCACTGTGATCGCTCGCCGGATAGTTGTGTTTTGTCCATCATCGCGTGTTAATGCAGCAAACGGTTACAATGCACTCGCATCGGGCTAGGTTCAAAGGATGTGCAGCACGATCATGCCAAGTGGAGATGTATGTTTCCTCCCGTTACGTGAGCTCGACTCGAACCACGGCCTCTCTAACAACAAAGCAGTTGTCAATTTCATATTCAGCAAGTATTTACGTCAAGATCGCTTTGTAGAATGCTACCTGGAGGTTCGGTAGTTTGTGTGGGGTGTTATGTATGTATCATATCACAACGGATAAAGGATTTAGGCTCTAAATCGCCATGGTTTAAATATTAAGGCACGAGATCTGTGAGTGAATGGATGTTATTTAATGCCGCAGATTGCAAAACACCGACTATATGCTGCGAGCTGTCGTAAGGGACCCCTCATAATTTATGGCTAAAGGGTTGGGGGTGGGAGGTGTGATGATGATTTTGAGGGGGGTCACCCATTTTGTCCTGGGGAGGTAGGGGGAAGGGTCATCAATTTTGTACACATGTACAATGGGCGTCAGCAATTTGTTCATACAATTCAGACAAGTAGACCACCTTTACGCCGGTTCCTTCGTCATTTTCTGACCCTACGTGTGCACTGTGGCGTGTGGACTGTTTTGTACATTTTTACACATTTCTTTGCGAGAGCAATGAAGTGTAATTTAACATGTTTACCTGAATCAGTGGCGTCCGTGTCTGAGCATCATCTCATTGTATGTGGTACATTGCTCTTTAACTTATCTTATAGACTGGTTACTGATAGGAATTGCGTGGCGTCATCTTTAATCACTGCCGTATTGACATTTCCCATATATGTACACACAAAGAAGGACTTCTTAAGGATATAAATCCTTAACGAACAAAATAAATTTTATAAATATACATTTGAACAGTTCAAACAAAAGTAAGCAAGGCACTGCATAATTTAATAACATAAGCATATGTAACAGGTAGAAGCTTTTCTGATCCTTACTTTAAGAACTCCGCACGACGTAAGTGTTTGACATTCCGTTTCGAGTATTTGCTATTTTTCTCAGAGATCTGAAGTCGGCATACTTAAAACGCACAAGCAAAACAAAGTGTTTTGCTGTAACACTAATAACCACTTGACTTGAAGAGGTCAATTTGAAGGAATAGCGTATGTACTCGGAAATAGTGCCCCTTAAACACACATTTTCTTATGCTAATTGTGACGTTTAAAGGTTTGGTGTAAATACGTGTTACTACCGAGTCGATAAGAAATCTATGTTTCTCTCGGTTGCCGTTGGGAGTGGCAGGACGAGGTTTTAGAAAGAAGTAAATGTTGTTTTATGGCAAGGCACTATTTCAAAGTGAGTGAGTGAGTGAGTGAGTGACTTTAACGTCGCGTCGACGTTATTTCAGCCATATAGTGACTCTAGATTATAGTAATATGCCATGTATAATAATTTGTCCCGTGTGGCATATTGACTACTAGCCTCAATACACCTAATGTTCATTTCGTACAGCGAAACCTTTTTAATACAAATTTACCTAAAATAATTTTGTACCATTACAAGTTTTTGTTAACGTTATTGCGCAGTACATCGGTTTAAACGTGGCTTGATGCAGGAGTGATGCAAGTCAATATTTAGAACACTGAAAGAGAAAATACTTTTGAAACTGGTCCTTAGTTTAATAATCAGGAACCTACTTAGGTGGGCAGCTTTATTGGAGAAATGTCCCGATTAATGAGATTTCGATGTAAAGGGGAACCTTATTCGACCAAAACGCATCTAGCTGTTAATGAGAGGAACGTCTACTCATGTGCACATGGATGGTATTTAATTTGGATGCCCTGGTCATCGAATCTTCGTGGGGCGGTGGGACAGCCTAGAGGTAAATATTACCCCACATGGGTAATATGTGTGAAGTCCATTTCTGGTGTCCCCCACCGTCATATTGCTGGAATATTGCTAAAAGCGGCGTAAAACTAAACTCACACACTCCTTGTCAAATAGCCTCTTTGCACCAAACCCTCTGTCAACTATACCACGGACTAACCACCTATCAAATCTTCGGATTAACGGTTCATTATAACAGAGCTTACCTCCGGATTACCGGGATTTCGCACTTGCTCGACCTCTATTTGTAATAAAGTGAGAAAAGATATATTTATCTGAGTGCTTGAGGCGTTTAAAACAGTGTGATCATTACTCCAGTTCTAATGACAATGCTAACAAGCTATTCACATGAAGGAGGAGGACCGTTAACCCAGCTCGATAAACAAAACAACAGGTGAACGGAGGTCCTTATTCCTCATCTGGTTTATTGTTTACAATACTGCATGACGTTTCAGAAAGAGTTATTCAGGCAAGATTGCGATAGCGGAGGACTTAAATATTGTTTCTCTGATACCACGTCTACGATGGCCGCCTATATATTGTTTTATCCGTTATCCAAGACGCACGTGGCACATTATACTGGCAACGTCGTACGTTTCTCCGTTTGAAACGTAAATCTTTCACAAACACCCTCTAAAGCGTAGATTCTTTTTCGAAAGAGGACGCCCAACTCGTAGATGATGTAACTGCCTGAACGGCTAGAGCGGCTGCGTGTTTGCGTGTATTTAGACCGCGAGGCATCCGGCTCGACAATCCGAAACCCTACACAACAGTTATCGAACCTATGATAAGTACTCGTCATCTAAATATGATATGCCATTTGAAAGGGTTATTAGCACGAGGCCTCTGTATTCTGGTGGGTGAGCGAGGCAATAGCGTAGGCGAGGGAAAGACCCTGTGTGGAGTTCTGGGGAGTTGTTTCGCCTGTAATACGGAGTGTTTGAAAGTAGGCTATCTTGGTTTGTCTGTGGTCTTCGACTTAACACCCACTTAAGACTTTGCGTTGGGAGTGATAGAGAAAATTTTATTTGATTCTTAGTTGATTTCGGTGAAATTTTGTTAACTCGATATTCAAGGAATCTGGAGAGTAAATCGAGTAATCCGAAGTTCGAGATAACCGGAGTGTCAAATATGACTAAGTTATGAGGTTCTAGGATTATGCAGAATTCAAACTTCAATTCGGTGGAAACTCGTAAACTCGAAGTCCAATGAACATCGAATGTTTCTCGAGTTATGGGTTGTTTATGACTACCGATACTCCAAAGTTACATCGTTTCCAACGATACACCAAAGTTACATCGTTTCCAACGATACACTGATAAATAGAATTCGGAATGACGGAATGGTTTGTGGAATCTGGCTGATACTAAATGTCATCGTCAGAATGAAAGTCTAGAATAAGCAAATATACATATTATAGAAATTGTCATACCACATTAAATGAATATTTATAGGGCCATGTTGATTGGTCAGAAAGCAAACAGCAAACCAAAAGAGAAAATGTCAGTGTGGGATGGCCTTTTAATTGCTCAACATTTAATGGAGTTAATTCCACGATACACCAACACGATTCCTTATATTGGGGCCATTGGAACTTCTGGACCGCCTAAAACGAATGGTTGCGTGCAGTGGTGACAGACGGTGTTGATCTTTACTCGTGATGTCAACCATTAGTTTGTCTGATCCAGACTCGAGTATTTACAAACTGATCTTAAAATTGGCTCATTGCCAATATAATTTACTCACTCACTTATAATATGTTTATGTAAAGGTGTGTAACGTGTTCTTAAAAACGTTGAGGGGGCATAGATAGCAAAATCGTCCAGAGTGAGTGAGTGAGTGAGTTTGGTTTTACGCCGCTTTTAGCAATATTCCAGCAACATCACGGCGAGGGACACCAGAAATGGGCTTAAAAATCGTCCAGAAGGTCGTAATTCGGTTTGTAGTGTTGAGTCCTTTTGGCAGTCTAGAACCCTCGCAAGGGTTCGAATCCGTGATCCGCCGCTTCCAGAATGATCGTAGACCTTCATTGCGTTTCTGACCTGCTCCAGTTTGGCTGGCATATCTTCATGCTGCGAAATTACTGTTTAAAGCCGCTCTCAAAGTTTTAGGTTTTCAAACGCGAATAAATACTGTTTGTTCCTGCGTCAAACACTTGATGTAGTTTTAATTATAATGTAAGGGGACAATTGCCTCAATGGGTTTTTTGAATGCAATATTTTCAATCGAAAGGTAATTCTGTCTGATTAACCGTTGACAGAATATACAAGTGCTACCCTCCTTGGAGAAATTCTTAATTCATTAATATCCATGAAGAGCAAACATTAATCTTATCTGGTATTGTGGGAATTTAGATACGAAATAGAGAATGATATACTTGATCGATTTTGGATTCATTTAATGTTATCATTTAAGCTGAAGATAAGTAAAGGATTGTGTATCTTGGAAACAGGACTGGCATCACTAAGGCCAGAGTCCCCTCGTCTGGTACTGTGCATTGAAATACTGTAATCATCCCCACGCCACTAAATCTACTTTTAATTACACGATGTTTGATGTCGCTGCCATAGTAGTTAATACCCCTGGGGTCCATGACGACATGAGATAATATCAAGTGAAGATTTATGACAGACTGCTAATTCAATTTGGCATATGTTATATACCTTAGGAAGATCGGTTGATTAGGATTTCAAATAATTGCTGATTTACGACGGTGTGATCGACGGCTTCTAGAGCTGCACTTACAGCAGACAGAGATGGTGAGATACCAGCTTGATTTAATTGTAGAAGTGAGACAGTTGGGTATGAAACAACATTGAACAGTATATGTTTATCTCACGAGTCTCCCGGGGTATTGTGTTAGGGTAGCAAAATGAACGAGTGAGTTTAGTTTCACGTCGCTTTTAGCAATATTCCAGCAATATCACTGCGGGGGACATCAGAAATGAACTTCGCACACTGTGCCCATGTGGGGAATAGAACCAGGTCTTCGACGTGACGAGCGAACGCTTTAACCACGAGGCTACTCCAACACTAATAGCAAAATGAAGCGGACCTTGGATCCACGGGCGACGCTTGGTCTTTTGAGGTCATTATAGGGATTACTTGGATTCGAACCATTCGTGACCCTTTACAGCATGAGTAAATGAGTGTGTAGGCTGTCAGATATAGTCCAGCCATAGCAGGGCAAGGGACTACAGAAATTAGCCATACACATTGCACCGATTTTAGAATCGAACCGGGTCTGTGACGGTACAAGAAAACGCTTAACCCTCTTGGCTTTCCCTCTTAAGTGTAAAATTCTGGCGCGAGATAGCTGTGTACTGAAATAAACCTAACGGTTAGGTTTTACCTAACAGTAATTTTAAGAATGTTGTTTTTCATAATAAACTCCCATAATCAACTGGTATCCCTCTCAGAGAGTTATCAGTGTAAATAACAGTGTAAATTAGAGCATCCCTTATCGACAAAGGCGGCTCGCCGTATCGATGCTGTCGTTAGCCATGTAATTATACCGTCACGGTGCTCGCTTCTTTCACCAAGGTCAACCTACACAGATTTATGCGCTATTGTATTTCAACACTTTGGTTGTTCCGGCGCACTGAATATAAACACAGTCACAAATAGGTCAGTAGTGCAGGTCTTTTGTGATATGTTGCAAGTGCAAGCCCTGTTTACATTGTGTACGTTAAGTTCAGTGTCCGCAAACCAGACTCGTTGACACTTTTGTTCAACAACATGATGCGGCCATGACTCTTATTTTGCTATTCATCGGAATGGGGCCTAGAGAATGTTTTCAAATTTCATATCCAGAATCTTTGAAATTGAGATTTAACACATTCGTGTATAAAAATATAAAGTCGTGAATCATTATCTGTTTGGGAAAGATTCTACGTGAAGAGATTCAACGCTGTAGATTTCTATTCAATCATCGATGACAGACACCGAGGCAATGGATATCCTTGTGGGCCACACATGTCGGATGATATGAATCGTTTTTAAAGCAAAGCAAATATTCAGTATTCACTGTGACTGTGCATATACACTTGAATTTGGTCCCGACAGATGCTGTTTAATTTATTATCATTCTCTAAACCGGCACGCCATCTATACCGGCATTATTTGTCGGTCCCCACGAGTGCCGGTTAGAGGGCTTCCACTGTAGTTGTTTCTGATTCACAGAACATGACACTTTTACACACACACACACTTTTACACACACACACACACAGACACACACACACACACACACAGAGAGAGAGAGCACTACTAGACTAACGCTTAGTCCCTGAATATGTATAATTTTGATAGTAACAAATAAACCCATTTAAAATGAAAAGTAGCCCCAGTGAGTTGGGAGATTCTAAATCTAGACTTGCATCATTTAGGGCTTAAGCATTGCCGGGAAAGCTAGTCAGAAGGGAAAATAGTGTGATCCAGGGACTGTGAGACAGATTAGTGCATAACGAAAAAGCCAGAAACTGACATATATTCATATGTGTCTTTTCTCCTTTCCACACAATGTAAAATATGTTTGCATGCTGTCACGGCAAAGGCTGATTTTGATGGTTAATGTGCACTGCGCTTCCTATAAAGGGTTCATTAATGCAGAATATATGCATCCTAGTTTTAACAAGCGTGCCTGAAACATGTTACATGTTCACATCAATCTATCTGTCTACATGTAGTGTAGCATGTTTGTACACAGCCGTGCAGTGTGTTATTCTTTACCCATGGCCGTGTGAATTACAGAGCTGCCCCTTTAAGAAGGCAAATAAGAAATGTATCAAGATATACATTTGACAGTGCCTGATAACCAAAGGCACTACAGCTGAGAGCAGGGCCACCTGGCGAAGGACCAGGGCCCGCAAGCCCCATACGGGAATTGTTAAACGTCAGGCGAGCATCACCTGTGGGATTTATTAGACGAAGTGCGCATTACTCATCTATGTGTATGAAATGGTAAGGTACCACCGAGGTTCCCATTTCAATATTAACTTATTGTTTCAGAGATATCTATGCAAAACAAACTCGTAAAAAGTTGGTCCCTTAATACGTGTAGATTACATTTGAGCAGGTACATTGAGTAACTCCGTGGCGATCTCATTGTGAATGTTTGTATGAGGTTTTAGAGTTTCAGGTAGGACTGAAACAAATGTAACTAACTCAAATGGTTTGTGATGGATGAATTTAGGCGTCACTTTTTTCCGATATCACGGCATCCTCACATAGAACTGATCGAAAGGGAGACTGGGACACTTTCTGTAAGTCAACCTCAGCGCTGCGTTCATCACACGCCGTGTTCGAGTGTAGGAGATGCTGTAAACAAAGCCAAAGTTGTCTTTCAGAACGGAGCTCTGTTGAGTGAATGAAATTTTACAGCTTCTCCTTAAATGTTTGCACACGCAGGCGGGTTGCATGGATTCTGGAAGTCTAGGAGCGATGAACTTCTCACAGCATGATGCATTCAAGAACGGCAGTGTCATTGATACCAGGCATATCAGAAGAGCGAGGTCTTTCTGTGTATAGTATGCACGGACTATATCATGCTGTTGTTTATATTCAGAAAAAGATAAATGTATGCAAGATAATACCGAGACTTTTCTGAGTGACCATGGAATCAGAATCTCTATATGTCTGTGCAGGTTTTGTGTGTGGTACATGCTGTTTTTACGTAGGACATTACTTTTAAAAATGATATGTTACTAATCGAGAAAGCCAGCCCGAAACCCTCGTTTTCAGGATGGTCAATTGATCATGTGATCCCTTGCGGAGACATACCATCGTCCAGATCAGACACTGTATTCAACTGGACCCGGTCCACAAAGGCATCTTAGTATTACGACTGTATTAACCCACTCTACTTAACACAGACTTAACGTGGCGCTAAATTCGCTTAGTTGAACTGGGGTAACATTGGTTCGTAAAGCATCGAACTCTGCTCTCCTATTCCAGTGTAAGATTATACCGTATATTAATGGTGGGTGGTTGAGTCGTAAGTGCTATTCTTTGTTAGGTCGAAGGTCAAGGTTCGATTCTCTGATGAGTAAATATCGCGACCTAAGCGTACCAACTATTTAACTATGAATCTGTAGTTGAGTGAAAGAGTGAATGCCGTTTCCGTCCAGTCCGATTCTCGAAAATGGTCATGGTGTAGAAACCGTTTATGGCGACCTATCAGGTTTTAGCAAATAGATGCCTCTTCGGCGGTCTAAGGTAACGTTGTCCCTTGGGCACGCCAGAAACCTATGACCGTGGGTTCGAATCCAGATCAGCCCTTTTATGTTTCTTGGTTTATCATCGCCATATCAGTGCTAGTTGCTTTTACCAAGATTAAAGTGGTGAACATCAGAGACTGAGACTCACTTGAGACTTTCTTCCACGGCGATATAACTGAAACAAGGCCAAAGCGGCGTTGAGCCCATCTCACTCACTCCTTGCCCAAAAGAAGTGCTGACGTCAAACTCTTGGTGAGAAAATCAGATCCAATCATTCTAAAGCCTTCTGGCTAAGCAGCTCAGTTCAAGAAACACTTCAACCTTTTCGAGAGTGCGTGGTCTTCGTTGACAGAAACATAAGTGTGATTACAAGGATACATAATGAGCCCATGATTTAATGAAAGTCTGAGCCTTGAGAACGTGAGGAACACTCCCAGAGCAGGACATTGTCGTCCCGGAGTAACGCGACCACTTCTATCAGTAAATAGAAGCTAGCTCCTTTACCAAATAATCGCAAAATCTGTCTCTGGCACGCTACAGAAAGGAATATTTATTGCCTTACGGCGGCATTTAAAACTACTAACTATCAGATCGAGAGTATATCGCAGTGGTCCCCGTCTCTTATAGTCTCTGAAATCATTTTGTCAGAATGGTTGGGGCCAAGGGTCAAGGGCTGGGAGATTAACTCCCCTTGTAGGTTACTATAGTCAGTAGGTTCTGAGGCTCTTCCTGGGTAACTCAATCCACAATGCAGGAGATAGGGTCTACCTTGTTAGCAGAAATTAATGAGGTTTTGTTATCCAGTGTTTAGGGTCGGAGTTGTTGTGGCCTTTGAAGGTGGATCCCTGCTGTGGACATAATGCTGTCCGTGATTTCATATCCTCTATATTTGTTACAACGCAATATTTGCGACCTCTTTAGAACTACGTCAGAACGTAGGATCCTTTTAAGAATTCAAACAAGAAACATGAAACCAGCACATAAAGGATTTTGTGGTTGATGTGGATTAAATCCGGTATTAGAGAAATCGACTCAAGTGAACCAATACGTAATTATATAGAAATAGCCTCAAACTACGTGAAACAGAATATTTGGTAACAGCTGTAGTTAAACAAAGTTAATTGTCTGTTATTAAGGACATTAATGGTAGCAAAGAGTTCATGTGAAGAAGACTGAATAAGTGGTTTAATGTAAACTATAGCTGTATAAAGCCAGCATGTTGGACATCGACTCTACCAAATAGTTGTTCATAGATCATCAACGATGTCCACTGTTTTTCTTCATTTTGGATATTGAGGAGCACCATTAAAATTCGTTCAACACCACTCCCCAAGAATTTGTTGTGGCAAGAAGCTGGTATACTGCGATACATGATGGAATCATTTTAGACCCCTTTGGTTTCTGATAAAACCGTATAATATGAACATGTTTGAAGATATTGCGTTCTAAAATGTAAATATTTTGGAGAAGAAATCATTAAGGGCGTACACACTTGTTGTTGTTGATACTATTTTTCAGATGATGCTTACGCTCTGACATATTGTCTCACTGCCAAAATTTCTTTACAAGAAGAGGCAATGTACTGGCTTGAGTAGGCATCATGTTAGGTTTGCCGTTATCGCCCGGCGTAACGGGACATCCTCAGTGACAAGACTCTTCACCGATACAATATACGTGTCATATGCTACAATAGATTCAATCTTTTGTCTCTGTTTCCTCTACTTCTTTGATGTCATAGTAGAAGATAGTAACATGAGTGACCTGCCCTTGAGACTGAATCCTGGCAATCCGATTCCAGAACAAACCCTTCATTGTTGTCTGATGGTTCTAGGGAATGGCTCAATGACTGACTGATAGTTCTTTAATGTCGAGAACGTATCTCTACCAGACAGCTGACGCATTTTTTCGGTATCAAGGTGTTACTGATAATCTACGCGATGGACAATATACCCTTTTTTCATGAAACCTGACATTTTAACAAGGTTCGTGATTAGCGATCGTTTCCCCACGGCGACCGACGGATTATAGATCTCCCACGTTTCCCTGATACAGCTGCTTATCGTAGTGTCTACTTTAATGGAAGATTATGTGTTGGTTAAACATGTCTCAGACATCAAGGATGGACTTTATCGCTTTATCATTCCCCCAGTGCTGGTTAAATGCCCACTTCGTTACTCACCGCAAGAAACCTCCCTCCTCACATATGTAAGATGAAAAAGCTGTAATATGTAATGTTATTGTGTGTTTACCTAGTAACCTTGTTGTGATACACCTAATTAGCTTTAGGTAGCTGGGCATTCATTCAACTGAATTGCTTATGTACCCTTCTTATACAAACAGGGGCGGTGGAGTAGTCTAATGGTTAAAGCGTTCGCTCGTCACGTCAAAGACTCGGGTTCGATTGTATCCATGTGAGGATCCCGTTTCTGGTGTCCCCCACGCATATTGCTGGAATATTGCTAAAAGCGGCGTAAAACCATACTCACTCACTCTTATGCAAACATGATCAGTAAATGTATTACAAAACATAATGTTTGCAGTATTACGTGTTCTATTAACCGGTTTGTTTGTTCCCACCCATACAGACAAGATCAGCTGATGCTTTAATAAATATTACGTAACAACGCATGCGCTACTATGGGTTGCCGTACACTGTCATCTTATGCGGACAAAAGTTATTGTTACATTATACATTATAATAATAATTATAAAAAGAATACATTACACAATAACAAGAGGAACACCTTTATGGATATACACCTTCTTTATTGCAGTAGATACGACGTTTCGGTGTAGATCCTAACACCGTTATCAAGCAACGAGGATCGAGGATCTACACAGAAACGTTGCATCCATTGCAATAAAGCAGTTGTCTATCCATAAAAGTGTTCCCCTTCATCATACCAGCTTCTAAATACTACTTAAAGACGAAACTTTTCAACAGTATACTTTATCAGTATTTTCAAAAGTAGTTTTCGTAGATGTGAAACATAATATATAGTCTACGTGTTCGTTTCTACAAATACCGTCATCAACCCAAAAGTTGTACTTGTCTTTGATAAAGTAAGATAACTTTTGGCATTTGACTGATTCATCGTCCTGTACAAATCCAGTTCCCCTCTTATAAAGAGAGATTGAGGGCTCTGTCTGTAAATTTCTACACAGAATGAGCGTTATACCGGATGTTGTGTTCAAGAAGTTGAACAGCGAAGGAAGTGTCATGATGTAGAGCGTCATCTCTTTTGGGCGCAAAACAGATCTTATTCATGTCTTGATAACGTAACATGTGCGTGTTATCGTAGACTCTGCAAGCACCAGCCGCCATGTCTCGGCATGGCGGTGCTAGTTCCCACACTGCACTGGTCGATACTGATTTCCTGACAAACTAGAATTTAAACGTATTGCTGTGACCGTCAAGGTCACCGGATGTCAACACAAGTGAACATCTGTTGGACCAGATAATCAGATACGTCGACGTCAAACTCAGTACATTATTAAGCTAGGCTTTCCGCGAAGAATGAACTGCCATTTCTCAAGGTCATGCATGTTATTTCCATGTGATGTTCCTGTTATTCCTGTATGATATCACTGAATGGTAGTCACGATATATATGGCTGAAATATTGCCAAAGTGACGTTAAATATTAACTCATTCACGCACTGAATGGTATTATCCATACATGGTGCATATCCTTTGTGGTTTTATCTTATATTTTTTAACCCATAGCAGGGAAATGTTCGGATAATAACATGATAAAGGGATAACTTCAGTTAGGATGTTATTTTTTCATGGCACCGTCTCCAAGTTATCCCAAGGTTTATATCAATGTTATGTCATGTGATTTCAGCATATATCAATACATTGTGTGGTGAAATGTACATTTGATCGTGACATACCCTATATACTGATATTTGTGCAAGGTATCACATCTACACATATTCCTGCGGTGAGCACGATGTACCAGCTCCTAATTCTCAACGAATCGTCGCAGGTTGTTATACATACCTCTTTATGCTTTTAACAATACAAGTACACAAAATGATTATAACTTGCATGATTCATGGTATTTTGGCTGGGTGGTCGGGTTTCACTGATGCATAGTTGAAAGTGAACTTGTTTTGTTCGTTTGTGGTTTGTTTTTAAAACTCCCTTGTCAAAGCTTCAGTTTCGAAGAATCTGCGGTCCAATACGAGGCACGCCATGCTGTTATTTGTATTGGAGCATCAGAACAAGTTGAGTTTGACGCCGCTTGAAACGTATTTCTGTTACATTCCCACGTGTTGGCTGAATGTGAGACGAGAGTACAAAGCGGTGCAGGTGATTTCGTGAAACCCATGTGTCTGAACGAGGAGCAGGTAAACCATGGAACATGATCAGGATGAGTCTGGGATTCGAACAAATGATCGCGGGATCCAAACTGGTCTAAAGTATGAAAACCTGCATAGTGAACAGCAGCGGGTAGAGCAACTTCTGAAAGTAATGATTTAACTCACTGAGAAATACGCAGTGAAGAGTAACGCATAGTCTCTGAAACCGGTCTCTACAAAAAGTTCTACATCAACGGATTCATTAATGCTATATTCATTGTTAGCGCTCAGAGCATACCTGGTGTGGAGTTTGGCGCTAAATAAATGGACACATTATTATTATTATTATTAACCAGTCTAAGTAAACTTAGGCTCAGTATTATTCGTTACACTGCTATACTGAGTCTAACAAAACCTGTGGAAGGTCGCGTCTGCTGACCTTTTCAATGGACCAATCAGAACACAGCTACCAAAATCGCGAAAGTTGACATTCGCACTACCTTTTGAACTTTTACCTCGAAAAAGTTTTGTACCCGAACGATTCCGAATACTATTTTCCGTACGATCGCTTCCGAGTGATGCACATGGAGCACGCCACAACAGTGAGTAAACAGTCGCTGAGAATAGCGTTTTGTCAGTATTCAAGGATGTCAGCTTGCGGAAATATTAGCTAATGATAGCTATGTCAACAGAAACCCAAAAGCGTATATTCTGCAGGTCATATATGTGTGTTTTATGCGGGTTTTCATTTGCTATGAGATCAGTGTTGGCGACCGGGGAAGAGAAAATCCATTTTGTAAGTCCCGCCAAACCCTAAATAATGGCCGTTGTCTGATTGGTTAAATCCGTTCGGCCGTCTCGCGTTTGACTGGACGGTCATAGGTCGCTCAAAGGTTAACTGACGCGACCGTCCACAAGGTTTTGTTAGACTCAGTATAGCAGTGTAACGAATAATACTGAGCCTAAGTTTACTTAGACTGTATTATTAACATATATAATTTTGATAGAAACATTTAAATTGAAAAGGCGCCCCAGTGAGATGGAAAATGATCCTGAGGAAATCTAGACTTGCTTCATTCAGACTTTAGCATTTCAGGGAGGGCTAGGCAGTAGGGCAAATCATGTGGTTCAGGGACTGTGAGACAGACTATACCCAGTTCTGCTCCACAAGCAGATAGTACGGTTTTGAATTGTAATCCGTGGATAATTGTTATCTGTGAGGCGGGTGCTTCTGAAATGGCAGGCCATGCTTACATCCTGTTCCATTTCTGGTTTTCAGTGATTCATTCATATACTTTTCACCGCTTCATCCGTTATAGAACCCGTTTCTTTGGATGATCGAGACTGGTTAATCTCTGGCTTTGACGTTATATATTTACATTGGGACCAGTGGTTGTGTCATCGCTTTCAGCAGATGTGGATCGAAGTTCATGTCATCAACTTTGTGGGGTCTCTCATTGGCCATCATGATGCAGTGTAAATATTGTTGTCTGCAACCCAATCTCTCCTTCACTGTCCGACCTATTTTCTGTGTGTAATGTAACAACGCTGTGACATATGTTTAAAAGTATATCACATTTCGTTAACATTGGCTGAAAATGAACTAAATCGTACTTGACAGAAACAAAAACTTGAAAAAACACCAAACTGAGCGAAACTCGAGCCTCCGTTCACGGTCCTCGAAATGTGCGTCAAAACAACAGACAATAGGAATATCGCCAACTTCAAGGTTGCTGCATGTAAACCAAACCTCAATGAAAAAATGCAATAAAACACTCTGTCAATACTTCTGTGTTTATTACTGCATGTATTTGTTTAAATCTACCGAGGCGTGTATCTAGATGACGATAGAAAGCCTTATAGGTGGTGAAAAAGAAAAATATTATTGCCATCGCAATGGTTGAAATTAGCGTAAAAGCATTCCTGAATTCAAACATAAAATACGACTTAATACAGTTTCCCATATGTTTCTAGCGCAACGTATATTTTAGATTTTATCAGTTTGATACATTGGGCGATGAGTGAAATACCGACTCACGTCTTATTGGCTTCTAACCGTAAAACAACACCTCGACAAAGGCAATTCCGTGAGACTTATCGCCAGGCGATAACACTGCTATCCTTAAACGCTGACGAAAGAAGACTGTAGATCAAATGCAACCGGTCGTTATGATAGAAGAAAACTATTAAGATGTATAGGTCCAAACGAAATCTTATCGCAAGCTTCAGTTTACCAACGCTACCTCACAGCTAATATGCTGCCTTTTGAAGTAAGACCTTTTGGCTGATCAATTTTATCGTAATACTCATTAGACAATCACATGTGTTGAAAGATAAGCCCACAGTGATACAAACATTCGTGCGTTCTTAGACACCTCAAGAAGGATAGTTGCCCCCTTGAATGAAAACCAGCTCAAGAATATTGGGGTCGGGAGATATACTACGTGCTAGAGGTTAATCTTCAAAGGGATCAATCGTCAGAGATGTCCTTCATATCCAATTTGCGGTTTAATACATAGGTGAAGCTGATTAAGACGTGTCATGGAGACTGATATATAATGCCTGTGTGTTTGTGCCACCCCTTTCAGGAACAGGTGAAATCATAAAAATTGAACGAAAACATTGATTTTACCAAGTGGTGGAATATGTTAGTGTACAAAAAATAAATGAAACAATTGGAAATGCGTGTTCAACAGTATCATCGAAAGTTGAACTTGGATTGATTGGCTTAAAGAACCTCTGTCTTCCTAGCGAGCTCATATAAGTACGTGCTAGGATTTCCTTGTAGGGCATAAGTTGAAAAGAATGTGTGTGATGTCCATCATGGTGACGTGCTTCAGGTAACCAACTCAATATGTATACATGGCAGTAGCTGATCTAAGGTCATTTAACATTCCGATATATGTTTGCCAAAATTACCTCTTTCTTAAATTACCGAATGGTACGCCAGTGCAATGGTATATCACCAACTTTAACAATACCATATTGTACCTTCATGTCTCATTGACGCCAACATATCAGGCCTCGTACAGGTTAACGATCTGCATGACAAAACCAACCATACCAGTTTCTGTTGTATCCGACAAAAGCCCTGTCATGTCACATTATCTGATGGCCACGTTATCTTGGTATATCGGCCATGCTTCATACTGTTTGTGAATTGTTTTACCCTTGCACTGTCATCCGCTAATCTGGCGTTGACAAGGGGAGACCACCCAGGCTTAACTCGTATCCAGTCAGTAACTGTACGCTGAAGGCGTCATTCGACACTAGGATTTCATGGGTGGCATAAAGGAGGGACACCTTTGAAGTGATGACAGCTACGTAAATTAGTCCTCTGGTTTATTCACCGTTCCGCATTTGAAGCTTCATTATTCAAGACCTTTTTGGATGACAGTTGATGTCCTTGCAATGTTCTTTTAGATGTCGGTCATTCAAGGAAGGCTAAAAATTCTGCCAGAAACTCATATGCTATTCAGGATCATTTTTAGCGTGAAAACTCCATATTGGCGTACCTTGTCAAATATTGGGTAAATGCCTTGGAGAACAGAACAGAACAATTAGTGCAAAATGTATAAATATTATTTTTGAAACAAAAAATACGATAATCATAAAACATTAAACAGCACAATGAATCAAAATTAATAATTATTAAAAAAAATTGCAGTGAAAGAAACATACGATTTGAACCAAATTTTCTGCCGAGTTGATTGAAACAGCGATACGAATAAATCCATCGTAAAGTTAAAGATACGGACAAAATATACTAAAAGTATTCCTATAAAACACCGTATCATCCAGTATGGATGACGGATATATTACTGACCAACTTTAAAGGTAAAGGCCAACGTTGGAACATCAACACCACTAATTACGCCTGATATATATATTGGTCAGCGGTTGCTATCGTAGCGCTAAGTCGAGCCTGATAACTTTGGCAAACAGGTGTGGACGGAAGATATTCGTTTATTGGCTGCACAAGGCAATTAACGATAACCCGAAGGTGGGACACAGGCACGTGATATGGTCTGATAGGCAGCAGGGGGCATCAGAGAGACGTCACTGTCATTTCTTGTCTTACCGCCATCTTCAATTACGTCAATGGACGTCTCGGCGTTATCTCGAATGAAACGAAATCTCGTTAGCAGTGCTTAGCTACGATGAATATGTATCAATGGTTCAGTATTCAAAATGCTTATTATGCCAAAAATGCAATGATTATTTGAAGTTTGACATGGCAAAAGAAAATACTCGTTATAGACATACTTAATACTGAATATAATCTCAACAACGTATTATCGTTTTGAATGCAATGTGTACTCAATGACCTAGTGTTGAAGAAATGATTTGCTAACAGGCTCATATCGGGTAGGTTTATATTGTCATTATTTTGTTTTATCTCATTTCAGGATAATAATATAATTCTTTGTTTAATAGAATACATAGAAATAATGTCTATATAAAATGTGGCGTCGATATTCGTCACAAGTTGAACCTTTGGTTGGTTTGACCTTTGCTTCTTGTGTAAACCTAGCACACACTACGACTATCAAGGCTGACAATCAGCAATAAGGTAAGTTTTTGTCGTTTTGTTTTTATATGTCAGCAAAGTATGTTTTTGTTTGAGCTTTTAACTGTTTTTTTTCTGATCGGTCAATAATCTCCAGCCCGTTTGTGGGACAATGCCAGACTGATATTGAAAATAAATACGCATGAGATATGAAAACTTAAGTGAAAAGTCAAATAAACCTGACAAATTTGTGCGTGCTCACGAATGCGATGAACTCCGTGCCCCCGTGTAAGATTTCATCGTGAGGAATCTGTGTATTTATTTACCTCAAATATATCAGCGGCGTTGTATTTATTTACTGGATAAGTAAATCATCAACCAATTTTCAGTCTGACACAGCCCAATCGTTCTGGTATCAATCTCGGGGGCATTCATTCATCCAGAGCGGCCATGTGTGCTCAGAGAATTTGAATTCCCATCTCACTCGTCCTTGTTTTTGGAAGAGTATTACTGTATGGGTTTCGGTTATGTTGTCGTAGCGACATTTATTGCCGTCTTGGACAAACAACAACACATGGTGTTGCATGAAGGACATTCCTGCCAGGATCGTGGGAATGACCTTTATAAGGTCAAGGCGACAAATGTGTGCGTTGGTGGAGAAATGTGCATTTGCGGTGAATTCGTTTGTGACAATGCAACAGAATCAGCTTCAGAGTCAGATCCCCAAGAGCAACCACAACCACCCACCTCCGCCATTTCTGTATACGTCAGCATTCACTGCACGTGATTGTAGAGTACGAACAGTTGCGGTCAAAGGCCCTCGTTCGCAGAAAGGTTTACATTAGGAGGACGAAAAACAATAAACGGACGAAGCAAGCAATTTGTTGAACAGTCTGCAGTTAACACAATCTTTTTAATCCTCTCAGTATTCGCCACCTGTGGGAAACGTTTCGAGAAAAAGAACAAATAAAAATTGTCCTGTGGGTCTTTGTAAAATATCATTGGATGCGGTTATCACCTTCTGATAGCTTACCACAGAGAAGCACGAACGCTTGTATAGTCTATCTCTACTTTAAACTTGTATACAGCGGCATCAGCCACTTCCTCCAGAAAGGGGTTCTGTAAATACCAACATCTTATTTTAGTGGAAAGGAATTAAGTTAATCTAGTTGTCATGGAAATATTTGTTGCTGTGACAATGATTTGGTTGGTTGGTTTGTTGTTTAACGCCACACTCAGCAATATCAACAGGAGCACCAATCTATTGTGTCAACCAAGTCAGCGAGCGCCACCACCCGATCTCGTTAGTCGCCTCTTGCGACAAGCATGGGTTACTGAAGACCAATTCTAACCCTGCTCTTCACGGGTGCGTTGACAATGAAATGTATTCCGAGTTTCCTGCCCTTGCTCTGTACAACAACCCACAACGATTTGCAGGATTGACGATGACGCTGATTGAAATGAGAATAAGTCATTATTCACCAGGTAGTATCTTGGCTGGCTACTTCATGGAGAGTCTTGTTCGACACTACATTAGCAATGAAGAGCTACAACCCTTATACATGACAGGATACGATGGTCGTAAAGGGATTACTAGGGTTTCTAGAGTCTTGCACATATAACAAAAATGCAAAATTACACAACGTAACAAGCTAACACTTTGCCAACTCTACTAGCGCGTTACCGAGAATACAGAGATTAATTCCATTATGATATATGGAATCGATTCAATCATATACTTGGGGGCGGTGGGGTAGCCTGGTGGCTACCCCGCTAACAATTTCACGTTGTCACAACGTTGTGCTTTCGTTGTTACAGCGTTATTCTTTGGACTCCCATTTACGTTGTCACAACGTTGTGGCCTGACGTTGTGATACGTCATTTTTACGTCGCCACAAGGTTAATTTATTTGATTCTGACGTATTTTACGTTATCTTAGCGTCCTATTTAACGTTAATAGTTGAATAGTTTTCTCAGTAGTTAACAGTACATAAGAAACAAAGCAGAAATTCAACTTCAAACTTCAGTGTTTATTATGTGCATCTTGTCTTGGCCTTGTTTTTTAGCTGTAGCTGTATAGTGAAGAAAAAATCTCAAAGTGAAAAGTTTTACAGAGAATTATCGTGACACCAAGTTATAAGAAACGTTGTTTTATAACGTTGTGATAAGCCCCAAGCATAACGTTTCCTCAAAGTAAATTTGCAACGTTGTTATTACATTGTGATATTATACAATTATAGACTCTTGTAGAGGTCGATATCGGTTTTTACTGACCTGAGTAAAACAATATCGACCGAGCTTCTCAGGTCAATAAAAACCGATATCGACCTCTACAAGAGTCTATAATTGTTTTATTATATAATGAAAGAGAAACGGGTTTTAACATAAACTTTTAATGCACACACTGTGCCATCTATCCGAGTGATCTCATTGGCTGAAAAGCGGGGGAAACCCCTTCGTACGAGATTCCTTGCCTATTTTTAGTAACCCAAGTCAATATCGTAATTTATCAGAAAACTCAAGTCAATATCGTGTTTTGTAGTCAATCATGTGACGGTCTCTTGACCAATCGTGGTACAGGAAAATTACTACCTATATAATAAAATGTTATAACATGACGTAACGTTGTGTCATGACGTTACCAATCTACAACCTTCCACAACGTTGCGAAAACGTTGTGTGCTAGCTGGGTAAAACGATCGCTCATGACGCTTAAGACCCGGGATCGATTCCCAACATGGGTACGATGAGTAAAGCCGAATTCTGGTGTCCCCTGCGGTGATATTGCTGGAATATTGTAAAGCGGCGTAAAACCCAACTCCCTCACTCTATCATATATTTATCGATGTTATATGAGGCTATATTCACTTCTATACAGACTGAAGTAAGCATCAGAAATATGTGTCTGGTTAATCGCCGAACGAGTTCATCAAAACTTTAAGTGAGTCATTATCACAATATTTGTCAGTATGCCTTCGTCTACCAAAAACTTGCTATCAATTTTCCCATGAAATCCAACCCTTCGTACCCGGGGAAGTCCGAGCTTCAAAATATCATTATGAAAGCATTACGTTGTTTCATTCCAGGGGACAAAGCTTTGACGTTTATGATCTTGTTTGCGTCCTTAAGAAAACACATTGCACATTTGCCAAACCGGGGCATCAAGTTCGAAATCTAAACTCTCCTTGATCCATACTCATTGCTCCGTCAGGGGGAAACAGATCAAGAATAATGTGCGTACAGTCAATTCAGTTGATTTGCGACACATCTGAATAATAATACGCATTTACAATTTACGACTAAAAAGCATTCACAATGTGAATGAAAGATAAGGACGAGGTTTGGCTCGGATTCCCTCCAGCGTACGTGCTCCTGACGAGTATCAGTCTGAGGAGCGAGACCCTCCCAGCGCATCGGCGTATGCAGTTTGTTTGTTTTGTTAGCGGCCGAGTAGAACTATCGCACCCCGCACTTTGAGAAACAACAAATAAATCGCATCCAGTACCTACCGCACTACGTGACGAATGATAGGGTATCGCACGGAGACCGGTGGGTACTTTCTGTTTGGGATACTGGTATTACGAAATATCGCAACAGCGACGTGAGGAATGAGACGAAGCTGTTATCTCCTGGCTTGGATGTGTTTGGAGTTCTTTGCCGTTATGTAATGTCTTGACAAAACCACAAAATGTTCGTCCTTGTATTTGTGTAATGTTCATTATTGGGAAATATGTCGAAGAAATACGACAGATGGGGTGATTTCTTTCGCTGTTTTCTTGAAGGCAAATATGATTTCAAGAGCAGGCCTCATTACTTTGTTGTTCCTGCTGTTTATAACTAAAATGAAATGTGCTGAACTGCAAAATGTCATGTGCGGAATGGCAGATATGCTATCAGATTATGTTTATTGTGTTTAAATGTCGGACATGCAGAAGACATACTCTTGGATATAGTTTGGAAAGTGCTTAATGTGAGCGGGTGCTCTCTTTCAGCAATATTCCATCGACGATCCCACAGTGTAGGACACTAGAAAAGAATCACTCAGTGTACACATGTCGGGATCGAACCCACTTTCAAACTCAAATATCTCGAGATATCACTAGGATCAAATGTTTGTATCGCGATCAGTTGTTACAGGGGCGGATACAGCATTTTGAGAAAGGAGGGTATACGTAACAGTTCATTTTCACCTGAGACCAAGTGGATCCGTGTATGATTTTAATAGTTAAAACTTTCAGTACAAAAAGGATGGTGGGGTGGTGGTGGTGGTGCGCATCCATGCATCCCCACTCTGGATCCACCTATGTATAAGTTCATCGTTTGACCAATGATAATCGAATGCGGGGGTCGAATCCGTCCTTTGGTGTAAGCGTACGTTAGCCCAGCGTTCGTTGAGCTATGTTGAACAATGACAGAAGGCATGCCTACAATGCCTCGGTGCATAGATGCTGAAGCCTGCATTTAGCTTCTTAAGTGCCAGGAATTTTCAAACGAGCGTGGTTGATTGTTTACGCTACGTTCCTAGTGTCAGCCCACCCACCCCTTACATTACGTCAATATATCGTTAGGCACAGAGAAGGGTGGTGTTAAATGTATTGTTGTCCTTCCTAACACAATCTGATGGTTCATGCTGAACACTCGCGCTGACAGCTGCGATGCTCACGGGGTCGACCAGTTTGCTTCCTGGTATAAATGTAAGTGAGTAGTTGTGTTCGATACAAATATATCCAAGAAAGCCCCTGCAAGTCTGGAATATGTGACAAGTCTAGAGTGCCACAGTTTCAGGAAAATGAAGAAAGTCCCTGGCCTCCTTTTTATTTCATTTTATGATTATAATTTAGAAACCGTTTTTTTCTGTAAAATAGGTTAATTTCAGAGACTAGATGGTATGTCGTATCCCAATTGCGCAGATCGATGCTCATGATGTTGGTCACTGGATTGTATGGTATAGACTCGATTATTTACAGACCGCCGCCATATAGGTGGAATATTGCTGAGTGTGGCGTTAAACAACAAACAAATTAACTAACCATTAGACGGTTATGTCTACCTTGCAGTAAATAAACCTGAAAATACGCATGATAGTTATTCCTGCAAGTTATATACTTGTGCGCACACACACACACACACGCACACACACGCACGCACACACACATACATATATATATTTCAATTATTAGATGAGGTAATAAATGCACCAGATATATATAGGACGTCATACCTGTACATTTGGACTTTGTATTGAATGAGAAGATGTCATGCTAGGTGAAAAAATACGACCTTAAAGAACGATCTTCGAGCTCAATACATGAGGTCCAAATGCACTAGTATCGCGTTTTGTATGTATCACATGCCCTGTTCATGACACAGACGGTTTTAATCTAACTCCAAACGTCACTTTTCAACCTTCCGCACTGAGGTTACTTTGATCTGAGTATGACTCCACGCAGAAGACGTATCACACATGTATACGTGACACGTCGTTCCTCCGCCTGACGTCATCATTTCAAGTGCCAGGTTCTGATCACCAAAGAAACAACACAGAGAAGCATCTGACACAACACAACTTCCTTTCGATAGCTATAATGTTTCAAAGATTTCATTTTCTTGTGTCTTGCTGAACATTGGAAAAAAATAGATCCGGCTGCCGCGCAATACGGAACTCGGAGTGCAATACGGATTTCGCCTAAAAACAAAATAATTAAAAAAAACCACAACAACTAACAAATCAAATGAAAACAAAAGCAACAAATAATACAAAAACAAACACACTCATCGATATTTCTGTGTCCAAGTTTTGGCTATGTGTTCTTAATTGAATGCATGGGCCTATAGTATTTATATGCAGTAATAAAACAATGCTGCATTGCATTTATTAAACTTATAGTCATTGTTTCGGATTGAGAATCTGTCAAAATCTTTATAAAAGTTGTAGTTTTAGGTGATCCTAAACATACCAAATCTTGGGAGATGTTTCTTCACTGGCCGACTAGGCATTGCATTAGGTCTTTTGGCAAGCACTGTGTTTTCCGTTTCATTTCATAAGTAACTGAGTGTATGGAACCTCGGCAAGTTGAATTTTTCAGGGACTTTGTTGACAACTTTGCCATAATGATGCACGTGTTCTTTTATAATTGGTTAATTTTTAGTTTAATTCAGGTTAATGGTTTATTCAGTGTTTTGTGCATAAAAAAACCCACGTCAATAGTTTCAGTGCACAAATATGCTTCACTCTGAAAGTCAGAGAGTCTTTTGTATTCCAATGTCGTCATATTTTCTGCACCAGCTGAACATATATGATATATCTATGTACTTCATGTGTGCTTGATAAACACATTACGGGGCAGGTCCTCTTGAATAAGCATCCTTGTTTCTGAAACAGTTAAAAAATGCGCCAGGTACAAAAACATGTCAGAGCAATGTAACGTATCGTAAATTCTGGGTTGTAGCGGCCTTGGTGTATTTCTGAGCACGTACACCATTAATGATGCGAGTTTGCTTTTGCTGAACTTGATTGTGCATGTGGTACACTCCATGTCTGAATATGGTGAGAATGTGAATATGGTGAGAATGTGAACGAAGCAAGCTTTATGCTGCTTGAAATGCGCCGCGATGTCACAGCTCATGATTTAGAAAAGTGTTTGTTGTTTCTTATGCAGCAATATTCCAACTGCACGATGGCACGCTGTAAATAATCGAGTCTGGCCCAGACAATCCCATGATTGATATCATATGATATCAGTGAATGGTATAATTGTGGCACGATGGCACGCTGTAAATAATCGAGTCTGACCCAGACAATCCCATGATTGATGTCATATGATATCAGTGAATGGTATAATTGTGGCACGATGGCACGCTGTAAATAATCGAGTCTGACCCAGACAATCCCATGATTGATATCATATGATATCAGTGAATGGTATAATTGGCACGCATCACTCAAGTCAGCAAACCTGAACACTCGATCCCGTTAGTCGACTCAGTTCTAACCAGGATGTCCGAATGTCCACAGGCAATGGATATGAACACACAAGACTGGACACACATAAATAACAAATTCAATAAATATCCACCATATTGAACTCTACATTTGGTCCGGTATTGACAGAAATCCGGATAGGTTAGAGTCCGGTTTGACAAGTTCCATTGTGTCAGATACCTCAAAAAGATGAGTGAATGATTCCTGCATGCAATATTACAAATGCATCCCCTACAGGGCACACAGGATATAGGCTCCTCACACTGTACAGCTACCACCCGAAGCAAAAACGGAAGTGCAACGCAAGCATGTAAGACGAGATTTATGAGTATTTTTTCATAATGAATTTAATGAGTACTTCTGTAACAAAAATGTTCCTTACAAAGCCATATGATAACGCCTGTTTCAGTTCTAAAGTGCCCATACGACCAAACGTTACCAAACCATGGTATGACAAGATACATAGATGGAATGATTATTCCGCTTATACGTATCTACGGTGCTTACGTTTCTAAGGAAGACAGGGGCGGTGGTGTGGCCTAGTGGTTAAAGCGTTCGCTCGTCACGCCGAAGACCTGGGTTCGATGCATGGGTACAATGTGTGAAGCCCATTTCAGATGCCCCTACCTTCAGATGGCGGGAATGCTTTAGTTGCATAAAAGCGGCGTAACATATTTCCCCCTAAATCACACACACACTCACTCATTCACTTCAGGGAATACATCATGCCAATATTTGGATAGTGTGCCAAACAACATAATTGTTTCAAGATGAATTCGAACTTTGCACTGTAACCGTGAGGTAAACTATTCTTCGGTATTTATGTAAACTAAGAAGTTACCTGTTTAGTCCTAATTTCAACATTAACAGGCACTTAGTTTGTTTCAATCATAACATGAGTCAGTTACACATGGTTCAAGCATTGCTTCATTTCCCCATAAGGGTATAACGTGAGAAGTCCATTTCTTCTGTCCCCCAGACATAGTATCTCATTGGCCCTATCCACAAACCGTTCCTAGGACTACGGCAGTCGTAAGTCTATGATAAAGTATGGAGTTACGATAGATCGTAACGCTACCCTGGACCGGAACCCTGCGATCTGTTGTTAAAAGCCCATTCACACACCAATCCTCATTGCATAAACCCAGTTAAAACCTTTCCTCTGGAGATGCGTTACACAATTTTATTCATTACGTGTGACGTGAGGTAGTGTTTACCCTGACACAAATACATCGACCGACTGTATCGCGGAATAAAAAAGTTCATCAAACGGAGACTAGAGGTGGCACAGTTTCAGATAATACCATCGTTAAATGAAAAATGTCTCACGAAAAGGATTCTCAGGCTTTCCTCATTAATGGGAAAGTAGGCCAGTGTTTACGTTATTTCAAGAAAACTGTCTCTTGAAAACGCGTGAACGTCAACGTGTGTCCTTCACGTCTTGTGAAGGTCAGTGACTGACCTCACGTCGAATTGTATAGACGTATATCGTGTGAATTTCACGTTAAAAGTACATTAGAATGCATGTAGATGCAAAAAGCCTATGCCATCAGCGGGTTTGATGTCCAAACAGGACAGGACGTTGTTGAGGAAATGTGGGGCACGTTGTACGTGTTGATTGCCGTTCCGTCAGACGTCTGAATGAGTAAGTGGGTGAAGAATAAACATATCTGAGGGAGAGCAGTTCCATGATGTCATTATCGACAAGGCAGAAATATGTCTCTGGGAGAAGCTACCGACGTCTCATCACGTAGGCGCTGCTGTCGTCACTGCTGGCGGCGATGCTCTCTAAGTGCAGTTCACCCACTACGTTTTTGCCATCTTACATTGCGTATGTTGTATGCGACTGGCGTTAAGGTCACACTGGGGTCACAAGAAACCCCAGTCCCCCGTGATTTTCGTAAATACATATGTGAGATATGCGGCTTGGCTGCGAGCTGTTTTGTCTGTTTCAGTCTCGATTTTTCGCAGACAGCGCGGATATTACGGATTTCGGTGTAAAACAATATTCATTTGATGAACCATGAAATGAGGTTAACTTTTATGTACATAGTTACTTAGTATATGTACTTAGTATAATCAATGCTGCTTCGATTCCACATGAGTGAGTGAGTTAGGTTTATCGCCGCTTTTAGCAATATTCCAGCAATATCACGGCCGGGAACAACAGAAATGGGCGTCACTGTACCCATGTTGGAATCGAACCCGTATCTTCGGCGTGACGAGCGAACGCTTTCACCACTTGGCTACCCCTCCGCCCCTATTCCACACGAACCATTTAAAGTCGTGATGATAAGTAAAGGATGGCTGCTTCCCCTACAGTATTCCGCTACAGTAAATGCCCCTACCTCGACCACCCAACTCCCTCCCCAAACCCCCTTCACAAACAAAAAAGTATTCAGAAATAACTAAAAAATGTAAAAAATATTTTTTTTAAATTTAGAAATATCTATAAAGATAACCCACACTTTATCATGTTTAACGTAAAACTGTTAGATTCATATCCAACTTCCTCGCTTTAAAAAAACACCTTCGAACACTCTACCTTTTGATCGGTTAGTTTATGGGTATTTATTTTCGAAAACCCTTAGCCAGTAGTTGGATGAAGAAAAATATACATGGTTCTTCCATGGAGTGTCGATTGGACGAGAGAAAAATAGATCAAATTCTGTATTTTCCGGTGACATTTAACGCAATGTGACATGAACGTGACACGAATGTAGCAGGAATGTGAAAACAATGTAATGGCGTCTACAAGGGAACAGAACCACAAGTACAAGTAACGCTATGAATAGTAATTATACATGAACCGTTCGTCAAAGTCAGGCCAGGAAACAATTTCTGAAGTTTTATTGAGTTTTAAGTTCGGTGGTATCATAAAAAGCTTCAAACTGGAATTATTATTTTTTCCACATTCTTGATATTTAAGGCCGTCTCATCCGTAAATACCAAGTAATAAAAAAATGCCTGCGGCAAACTTGCCTGCTACTCTTAAACACTGACTTTCGACAATCGGAGCGCCAAGAGCGCTTTGTTGAACTTTGTTGGTCCCGATACATTATACTGTTTAAACTCTCACCCATTTTTGGGGTGTCGTATATGTTCTACATTCTTTCCTAAATCATTTTCTATGCTTACTCCACTTGATAAAAGCTCAGCGTGTAGATATTCTGGTAAATTCTTTAACTATAATTTCACTCTCGCAAATTTGAAAACATCTCCTTGCTGCAGACCTCAGCTCGAGCGTCTTGACGTACATCAATCACATCGCTCATTATCCGCGTGCACGTTCAACATTGAGCCATTCATAGCTGGAGCAAAGCCTCCCCGTGAAGGGTCAACCGGGGAGCCCCTGAGCTCCTTCATGACGACAGTGTTCAAGTTTCTGGGGGGTAGGGACATATCTTGGAGGGTAATTCCCATACACCTGTTGGCGGCATGTGGACCCCGGGAGTCGGAAGGGGAATCCCAACATCACACGGCGAGGTCACAGGTTAAAGAGATATGTCTTGAGTATGAAAAACACCTTTGAAATTCAGATTCCAACCTTGGCAAAATGCATAGATGTTTGCAGCACCATGTTGCGAGGTTCAAGGTGGCCGAGTGGTATGTGAGAAGTATGCGTTTCTGTTCGCGAACATATGGCCAACAGACAAGCGATTAAAGTGCCAGTGTAAATGTGATATTAAACATATGTCTAAACGTTGGATGGCTTTCAAAATACAATAACTTGGTGTATTTAGTTATACAATTTCTGTGTGACTGACCACACGTCAAACTCATTATTGTCTCAGTAGGCAAACCACGAAATCAATTTTACAGTTTATGAAAGTCTTATGGAAGATTTTATGAAATGTGAACGCATACTTTACCTCGATATGACATTTCAAATGATCGACGTATATGTCACCGTCGTAGGGTGTAACATCGACACTCCGCCTAGGACAGAGAAACCGTGGTTTAATTCGAGTTATGTTGCTTTTGTACGCTTGACTCGATCTAAGCGTAAGTCCTACCACCCAAAGGACATAGGATAAACGCGCTTTGATTCGAGTTCCGTTGCGTTTGTACGCTTGTCTCGAACTAAGCGTAAGTCCTATCACCCCTAGGACATAGAAAACATGGTTTAATTCGAGTCATGTTGCTTTTGTACGCTTGACTCGAACTAAGCATAAGTCTTACCACTCCTATGACATAGATGATGTAATTCGAGTTCCGTTGCGTTGAGACGGATATGCTTCATCAACGTGACCGCCATATAGCTGGAATATTGCTGAGTGCGGCGTAAAACTAAACTCACTCACTCACTTCATCAACGTGATCACTGAATGGTTTTCATATCAGAATGACGTCGCCAGAGTGAGTGGGCTCTGTATAACGCCGCTTGATGGGGGAGGAAGTCTCAAAGTAATGTAGACATTGACAGAACATGGCGTACGAGTTAGTACAATGGTGTATGCTTGACTGTTATTAATTCCATGTTAATTTATGTATTGTGTTCATTATAGAACGATGAAGATATATATTTATCAATATTATTCATTATCCCTACAGTGGTGTAGCCTGTCCAATATTCTCGAACCCCCTCCCTTACAGCGTTCATTCATCTTTTTCTAGTCGAAGAAAAAATCTCCCAAAGTATTAAAGTGGAAAGTGTTAAAATAATAAAAAGCAAGTGGATGTTTTCAATGGAGAAAATCCTACTAAATAATCCCTCGTATCATTTTAAAAACTTTCTAGCACGAATTTTCACGTATAATCGCAAAGGCCTGGATCTTGAACGTAAAAAGAGTGAGCCATAACAATCTAATAAGAGATTGGTTTATAAGAAAAATTGTCAAAGATTTGGATGTATATTTTAGGAAATTTGCAGGAAATTTCTCACAGGACCAAGTCGTGACTCTACCACTCATGTTGCTTCGTGTCTCAGAAACAGGGAAACATACGCCTAACCCGACTCACGTTTTTGTCTCGCAAGTGTTTCTCTGCTACCGTCTTTGCATGCACACATGCATTTCCAGGAATTCCTGGAACTAGCCTGACATTTACTGAACACAATGCAAACAAATGCAGATGTGCCGTGTAAATATGAGTGTAATAGTTAAAACACTCTTCAAGCAGGTTGGGTTCTTGTAGAACTAGGAGGAATATATCCATGGATTAAGCAAGAAGCCCTCCTCTCGCTCTCGCAGAATCTTCATTATTGTAAAAAGACTTTTAAAAGCCTCTTTCACAAAGATACTTGGAATTACGCGGAAGGTTTAAAAAACAACACACACATGGATATAAACCTTCTTGTTGATTGTAACACATGTATATGAGCAGAAGCATATTCACAGAATTGATGTTTTATTTTGACATGTGAGACAAGTGAAGGGTTAAGGAAAAAGATATCTCATTTTACTGTTTCGCAGCAGTGGAATTAAGTTAACAGTAGCACGTTTTGCAATTGCTGTAGAACAAATGCATTTTCATGAACTCTGCGATTGTCTTGAAACGGCGGTAATCACTCCGCCATGCTATAAACTGAAGTTACCGAGCACCAATATGTAGGTGAAACGATATATCAGACATGCTGAGAATACAGGAATGGTTCTTGAAGAGGAATCAATGACAGTTATTTTTGGTCTGGGGAATTTTATAGTTGTTTTGTTTAACGATTTTAGAGTAACTTTTGCGAAACCTTTTGACGAATAGTGCCTCATGCCTGGAATCGCGTTTTTCTCTCTCACAAATTCATCAAATAATATCTGCATATTGAATAAACCGCACGTAAAAGTTCCGTGTCCAGGAATTCCATAACCACGTTCACACAGACATCGTGGCTCCTGCAAACCTCAGGAGACGTGACGATGTTCGTGGGACAGTGAGCTGTCAAAAGTTGCGGTGTTGTAACTACTTTTCTGAGTTGTAACTACTTTTCTGAGTTGTAACGAGTTTACTGAGTCAGAGGAGTTGGCTAGGTTAGTTGAGTGGTAACGAGTTGACTGGATTAGTGGCGAGTTGACAGGATTAGTGGAGTGGTAACGGGTTGACTAGATCTGTGGAGTGGTAACGAGTTGACAGGATTAGTGGAGTTGTAACGAGTTGACTATATCAGTGGAGTGGTAACGAGTTGACTGGATTAGTGGAGTTATAACGAGTTGTCTGGATTAGTGGAGTGGTAACGAGTTGACTAGATCAGTGGAGTGGTCACGAGTTGACTAGATCAGTGGAGTGGTAACGAGTTGGCTAGATCAGTGGAGTGGTAACGTGTTGACTAGATCAGTGGAGTGGTCACGAGTTGACTAGATCAGTGGAGTGGTAACGAGTTGACTAGATCAGTGGTGTGGTAACGAGTTAACTGGGTTGGTGGAGTGGTAACGAGTTGACAGGATTAGTGGAGTTGTAACGAGTTGACTAGAGCAGTGGAGTGGTAACGAGTTGACAGGATTAGTGGAGCTATAACGAATTGACAGGGTTAGCGGAGTGGTAACGAGTTGACTGGATTAGTGGAGTTATAACGAGTTGACAGGATTTGTGGAGTTGTAACGAGTTGACTAGATCAATGGAGTGGTAACGAGTTGACTGGATTAGTGGAGTTATAACGAGTTGACAGGGTTAGTGGAGCGGTAGCGAGTTGACTAGATCAGTGGAGCGGTAGCGAGTTGACTAGATCAGTGGAGTGGTTACGAGTTGACTAGATCAGTGGAGTGGTAACGAGTTGACTAGATCAGTGGAGTGGTAACGAGTTGACTGGGTTAGTGGAGTGGTAACGAGTTGACTGGGTTAGTGGAGTGGTAACGAGTTGACTGGGTTAGTGGAGTGATAACGAGTTGTCTGGGTTAGTGGAGCGGTAACGAGTTGACTGGTTAGTGGAGTGGTAACGAGTTGACTGGGTTAGTGGAGTGGTAACGAGTTGACTGGTTAGTGGAGTGGTAAGAGTCCACAGGGTTAGGTGAGTGGTAACGAGTTGACTAGATCAGTGGAGTGGTAATAGTCCACAGGTCTAGTTGAGTGGTAACAAGTTGACTGGGTTAGTGGAGTGGTAATGAGTTGACTAGATCAGTGGAGTAGTAATAGTTCACAGGGTTAGTTGAGTGGTAACGAGTTGACTGGCTTAGTGGAGCGGTAACGAGTTGACTAGATCAGTGGAGTAGTAATAGTTCACAGGGTTAGTTGAGTGGTAACGAGTTGACTGGCTTAGTGGAGTGGTAACGAGTTGACTAGATCAGTGGAGTAGTAATAGTTCACAGGGTTAGTTGAGTAGTAACGAGTTGACTGGGTTAGTGGAGTGGCAACGAGTTGACTGAATCAGTGGAGTGGTAATAGTCCACAGGGTTAGTTGAGTGGTAACGAGTTGACTGTGTTAGTGGAGCGGTAACGAGTTGACTAGATCAGTGGAGTGGTAATAGTTCACAGGGTTAGTTGAGTAGTAACGAGTTTACTACATCAGTGAAGTGATAACGAGCTGACTATGTCAGTGAAGTTGGAACAAGCTGACTCGACTTGACTGAGTCAGTGGCGATATAAAGAGTTGATAAGGCCAATTTATCATACTGAGTTGGATAGAGTCTATGCTGTGGAATATTGAGCCAGGCTGTAGATACAAGTTTTGCATGATGTTAAAGTGGAGAAAGCATGTTTGGTGGGGTATCGGTTGGAGATCAGGATTGAATCTGACGATGTTGGTTGTTGTAGTTATGTGGCACTGTCACGAGTTCCGGGGTAAGGTGAAAAGGGTTTAACAACACTCAGTAATTACAGTACTCGTACATGCACGTGCGTGTGTGCGCGTGCGTACATGTGACTGTGCGAGGTGTGTGTATATGGTGTGTGTGTGTGTGTGTGTGTGTGTGTGTGTGTGTGTGTGTGTGTGTGTGTGTGTGTGTGTGTGTATGAGCGTATATGGTGCGGATACCAGGCAGTATAACACCAAGTACCATCTTGTAACGTCTCTCAGTTGAAAATCGAACCCGCTTCCCAGGCAGATTCTCTGTCCACCTGACCACGGAGGCACGGTCGGGGATACACATCACTAGTTGCTGGTACACTGGCCGAGTCTGTGTGTGTTTCATCTTAATTGGCGCGGGAACATATTACTGTTAGCATACCGATCGCATGTGTTCATAAAACGGTATAACGATATGGCGCAAACACCCAAAGTTGACGGTATAAGGGAACGGATGCGTGACTTGGGAAGGCGGCATGTGTACCCTGGAATAGTTTGAAAAAAACCTTATTTCTTCCAGTAGAAATTAATGGGACTTCAGAGTATTCGCTGAGAAATGTAGGGTATGGTTACGGGTAAAACGTATGTCTTGAAGACCTGACAGAAAAGTAACCTGCCCTAACCAAACACCAAACTCCATCAGAAGATAGCGAAGTTGCGTCATGTTAATCTATACGACATCACTTCGCCATCAGTGTTCGCTTCCCAGAAATGTTCCTTCTTTGAAGTCATGATTACAGTGGGAATGGGACGCATGCGATAAGATGCAATCAAACATATGTCGTGTTTCATCAAGCAGAAATTCCAATCAAAATATCTGGTTAACCAACTACATCAAGTACACGCGTACCAAGTAACAACATATAGACATATAGGGTGCAGGTGCACTTACATGCGGGGGTGATTTCGTCCCAGATCTAACTACGACTTTCATCGCGCTAGATTGCGTGAATATCCACGAAAGCACGCTCCCCACTGAATCAGAATCATATAGCGAGTGTGTGAAAACTGCTTTAAACCCTTTTTCAGACGTATCTGTCATGATCAGGTGCTTTTATCTTTTTTCCCCAAAATAATTTTGTCTACAACCTAAACATTAGTATTTCACTTACGTTTGCACAGTATTATACAAAGGGTGAATATTTCACGAAGTTAAGCGTCAGACACCCCAAACTTCAAAGGCAGAGTGTATGTTCACGTAGGTAAACGCTTTCAGACGGTCCTAATTGAGTTGTTTATGTAAATTCTGCATTTCCCCACAGGTTCCTCGAGTATCACACTAAAAACTAAAGATTTAATTATACTTCAGAGTATTATTACGTAAATCGAAATTTCTGCTGTTAAAGTTATCAGCATTGGTTGCAATATGGTTTTTTTTATTTAGCACAGTGCAGTACGTGCAGTACGGAGTATGAGTAATAATCTTGTTTTAAGCCATGTTTATACCAACAGCATGGTGAGAGAGGGTTTTACACATTTACCCTTCGTCGGTATAGAACTTCGGAACAGTTTTATCCCTATTTTGCATTAAAACTGTAAAGCGCAATTATTCATATTAAATATTCATTGTTATGTACGTATGAATGGTTTTAGAAGGGTGACTCACAGTGCAGGGCCCGTATTCTCGAAACGTTCGTAGCCCTAAGAATTCTTAACTTTGATCGTAGCCAATGTGTTAAGAATGGGCTTAAGACGTTCGTAGGGCTACGAATGTTTCGAGAATAGCTGGCCAGATTTCTGAGCTGTAGCTGTTCTTTGTGCTGAGATACAGAACAGAACTCTTAATAATAATAATGAATAGCATTTATATAGCGCTAATCTCCGAAAGACTCTTTGCGCATTTCTTTCACAAAAATGGGACGGAATGGACAGATTAAAGGAAAGCTTGTTTAAACAAGAATGTTCTTAAACCGGTCTTGAATGAAATTAGAGAAGGGGAATTGCGGAGTTCATTTGGGAGAGCATTCCAAACTGAGGGCGCACTGTATTTGAAAGAGCGCTGTCCTACTGACTTTAAGTGAGTGAGTGAGTTTGGTTTTACTCCGCTTTTAGCAATATTCAAGCAATATCACGGCGGGGGACACTAGAAATGAGCTTCACACATTGTACCCATGTGGGGCTGACTTTAAGTTGTACTTTGGGATATTTAACAGTTTCTCACTGGAAGAGCGGAGAGTTCGTGGAGCCTTGTAAGTAGAGAGCTCTACTAGAGCTAGTTAATGCTTTCAGGCTGTTATACAACAGCATATGAAGAGAGAGAGAGAGAAACATCGGTGTAAGTAAGCAGAAGAATCGGGAGGTCAGACTTGTTCCGATTCCTTCATGTGCACCATGGGGATGGATCCTGAATACAAGGTCATTTTTATGCAATATGAAACATAATTCCATTAAAATAAAACTGATAAAACGTAGCATGCCGGTTCAAGGATCCAAATTCTAGGTGTATCTACAGGAAACTACGTTCCTCTTTCCCTTCATTAAAAAAAAACTCAAACACGGTTTAGTTGGTGTTTTCAAATCCCACTCTATAAGACCGTGGCGTATATCCGTTTGACAACACATGACAGTCCAGGCCGCCAGTTGTAATCTTTCGGGGATGTAATTATCCACAGTGACGCCAAAGGACGCCCCCTATAGCGTTTTATTTCGATAAGGGAACCCCACGACAAAACAGCACCAAAAACACTTCCACAACCAACTTCCAATACGGATGGTACAAAGTTAGATATGTAAGTTATGTAATCGAGAGCAATAATTTATTAACCGTCAATACAGATGAAAAAGGCATCTGATGTCTTCCTCCTTCTGGTAACGTCATCATCAGCGACATACTCCTCACCAACGGGACACGGCGGTGTGATGTTTGTTGAGCAGTGCATGTGTTGACTGGTGGGGGTTCCTTTCCTTTACCAAATAATGTCTTACTTCATCTGCGAGGATATTTAAGACATACAAGTGCATGTTTCTTTTCAATCCATGGTTCTTCTTGCTGAGGTTAAAACTGGGGTTATTGGGGTGTAAAATCCATTCTACAGAACTATCGGTTTTCCGTTTTTTCACTAAATGTTTCTTAATGTGTTCAGGTTTGTTCTTCTTGAAGTCAAAAAGCTCAGTTTTTCCAACTTCTTCCTTGGATTACTAACAGCGGTGCTCAGCTTTGTCGTAGTAATGCCTACAAAAGCATGATCTTATCCCTGTCCCATCAGCTAGCTGATGTTGGTTTGGGCAACCTTCCTCAACAAAAGGTATCACCAACCTCAATCCATACTTCCAGGGGCGTAGCTACCATTATTGAAAAGCCAGGGCTTACATATGATTGTTGCTAAAAAGGTTGGGCAAGCCCTCACTACTATTTAAGTATAAAACTATCGGGCTTACACGAAAACATTGGCTTGCTCGCTCCTGACTACCACCTCGCTCACCCTTGATCATCAGCATCACCGACCTCAGAATTTGGTCTCGCCATCAACAGCATGATTCACCATCACCAACATCGTCCGCTACAACCTTCAACCATTTACGACTTCAACGCTTCACATCATAACCCTTCAACACCAACAATCCCAGCAACCACCACAACCACGAATCAACATGAGCATCAATCCCTACCATCATCAGCCACCAACATGAGCATCAATCCCTACCATCATCAACATCCAAAATGAGCATCAATCCCTGCCATCATCAACCACCAACATGAGCATCAATCCCTACCATCATCAACATCGAAGATGAGCATCAATCCCTACCATCATCAGCCACCAACATGAGCATCAATCCCTACCATCATCAACCACCAACATGAGCATCAATCCCTGCCATAATCAACCACCAAAATGAGCATCAATCCCTGCCATCCTCATCCACCAATATGAGCATCAATCCCTGCCATCATCAACCACCAACATGAGCATCAATCCCTGCCATAATCAACCACCAAAATGAGCATCAATCCCTGCCATCCTCATCCACCAATATGAGCATCAATCCCTGCCATCATCAACCACCAACATGAGCATCAATCCCTTCCATCATCAACATTCAAGATGAGCATCAATCCCTGCCATCATCAACATCCAAGATGAGCATCAATCCATACCATCATCAACCACCAACATGAGCATCAATCCCTTCCATCATCAACCACCAACATGAGCATCAATCCCTTCCATCATCAACCACCAACATGAGCATCAATCCATACCATCATCAACCACCAACATGAGCATCAATCCATACCATCATCAACCACCAGCATGAGCATCAATCCATACCATCATCAACCACCAACATGAGCATCAATCCAAACCATCATCAACCACCAACATGAGCATCAATCCCTTCCATCATCAACCACCAACATGAGCATCAATCCCTTCCATCATCAACCACCAACATGAGCATCAATCCCTTCCATCATCAACCACCAAGATGAGCATCAATCCCTTCCATCATCAACCACCAACATGAGCATCAATCCTGCCATCATCAACCACCAACATGAGCATCAATCCCTTCCATCATCAACCACCAACATGAGCATCAATCCTTCCATCATCAGCCACCAACATGAGCATCAATCCTTCCATCATCAACCACCAACATGAGCATCAATCCCTTCCATCATCAACCACCAACATGAGCATCAATCCCTTCCATCATCAACCACCAACATGAGCATCAATCCTTCCATCATCAACCACCAACATGAGCATCAATCCTTCCATCATCAACCACCAACATGAGCATCAATCCTTCCATCATCAACCACCAACATGAGCATCAATCCCTTCCATCATCAACCACCAACATGAGCATCAATCCCTTCCATCATCAACCACCAACATGAGCATCAATCCCTTCCATCATCAACCACCAACATGAGCATCAATCCCTTCCATCATCAACCACCAACATGAGCATCAATCCTTCCATCATCAACCACCAACATGAGCATCAATCCCTTCCATCATCAACCACCAACATGAGCATCAATCCCTTCCATCATCAACCACCAACATGAGCATCAATCCTGCCATCATCAACCACCAACATGAGCATTAATCCCTACCATCACCAACCAATATCAACTTCAATCTGTATATCAACATTAATTGCTACTGCTTCCATCAGCATCAACAACATATGCCACTATCAACATCCAACATCCACAGCATCATGTCGGAATAAGTATGCTGCAGCTTATAGCAGTGGGAAGTTTTGGTAACGGAAATACATGAAACTAAAAAAGAACCAAATAATGAAAACTGCTGTGTAAGCTAAATCCCAAAGTAAACCAGGCAATGCTTCATTACTGAACCAAGCATTACAACTAAAAATATATTGTTCCAACGCGCTAAGAGTACATGCATATTGAAATGGCTCAACCGGTCCACACCTGCTCTCATAAAATATCAAAACACGATTAATTCAACACTGCAACGCCAAACACCGTCGGGTGTGAACTAGTCATGGTACATTTTCTCATTTCCGCTCAATTAAAATACCTTTAAGATCGCTACTAATACCACTCTTTTGGCAACTCGATTACGGTTGGAATGATAATGTTGATGTTTACATACTGGTTTTGCCTTGGTTAATTCGAGTTCAGATCGGTTTGTACTTTGTGCTCTATTTACAAAGGTTAAGAGGTCACAAATATTCACAGGTAATCCTCACCAACAATAGTGGTGTCTGAGGTCAGGTCTTGTCCCAACTCTCACCCGATGTGGTGTGATCGCTGTCTATTTTAACCCACCTCGTACGATATGAAAATAAATGTAGAACCATCTAGGGAATGTAGCGTAACACATATTCTTTGTCAATACTATAAATGCACACCATCTGTCATCTCAAGCTAGTGTCCTTATTGTCCGCCAAGATAGCAGACGACATTCAGGAGTCAGTGACCTTAAGGACTGCGTCTAGCATTTTCCATGTTTTCATGAACAGAATCTAATCTGGGGTACACTTATCGACCGCCAAACCGTACATCAAACGGAGAACGTTTTTTTTTTATTATCGTGTCCCGCGAAATGAACTCTGCGAACTGCTGTCACGTGACCCAAGCCTTCCTCATACTTTCGCATGTTCCTTCTTCACGCTCTGGCAACCTGGGCACCATGACTCCGCCGTCTTTGTTGACGTTTTCCCCTGTAAATATGGAGGTCGCATACTTACAGCGCAAAGCCTATGTTCATGTAGGGATGTTACTTGAGCTAAAAATACGTCTGTCTCGCGCCGACCTCTCGTGTCGAGAGGTCAGTAGACCAGGCTGGTGCATTTGTTGCAGCAAGTCTCGCGCGAGTTTGCTCTGTTTACGCCTGAGAACCCGTGACTCTCATTAATAGCTTACTTAAATGAACCGCGCAGTAGATACATATTTGGTAAACGCACTTAACCGTCATTGTACAAACCTTTCTTTCCTTCTAAGTTTAGACGGTACGAATTTACGACTTGTAGCGCAGCAGGCTTAAGGCAAGAGCGTTTCGGGTTGGGTGGTATCAATTAGACTTTATTTAGCATTACCTGGGATGGTAAACTCTCCTTTGTACCTGTCTGACGTTTGGTTAAGTTAAAAGACCTTCTTCAAGATGCATAATACATTTGGCGTGGGTGGCTGAACACAAATCAGTGTCGTCTTCTATAACAGTCTGACTCACCGCCAATTACACAGATGGTTTATATTCATATTTAAACTTCAAGGCATTCCTCCTCCAAGTCCATGTACATATTTGGTGACAGAGGTTTTCATGAACCAAAGTTAATAGTGTTTTTATCAAGCCATAATCTGAAGATCTTTGTGAAGATTTTATTTCATGCTTTCAAATTATGCAGGCTTTGCGCACAGCGTAGCTTATGGCGGATGCCGTATCTGACAGCGCTATGGTTGGGAACACTCGTGACATGATGATGCAATAGGCTGAAACATGCTCCACATCGCATTTCGCGTATTTCATAGGTTTTTACATGTAAAGACGACATTTTGACAAATTCTATTCAATTTTACTACTACTATTTTACTACTAGCCAGATGTTAACATATTTTAATAGTCGAGATTTCTAAAAGCATTTCTATGAAAAATTGTGTACCAGTTAACTCCACGGTGCTGTAATAATGGATGTTAAAGTGTTGATCAATATTAATGTGATTACATGGTGAACTCTACTACTAATTCTGCTACTACTGCAATTACTACTACTACTACTACTACTACTCTAATTCTGCTACTACTGCAATTACTACTACTACTACTACTATTACTACTACTACTACTACCACCACCACCACCACTGCTGCTACTGTGACTACTGCTGCCCTTCCTGTAGATTCAACTACACAAGTAGCATCCTACTATTACGTCTAGTACGTAGCTGCTAAAGTCTATTTCTATTACTATAACATAAATAACTTATTGGCTCTACGTCAACTACCACATACGACGCACCCTACTACTACATCTACTATCACCTAGCAGCTTACAACTTCAGATGTGCAATGCTACAACGTCTGCTACTGCATAAGTAGCACCACATCACAGCGTTGTCTACTACATCAGCAGCTCTCTACAACTGCGTCTATTACTGTTAAATAAGTAGCTTATTGCTTCTACGCCCGCTAGCAGACAAGACGTACCCACTACTACATCTACTATCACCTGACAGCGTACTGCTACGATGACTACTACTACAAAAGATGCACAATATTACTACATCTTCAACTACATAAGAGGCAACCTACTACTACATCTACTACCCCTATATAAGTAGAATACGACTACTACGTCTTCTTCAACTACCAGGGGCGGTGGGGTAGCCTTGTGGTTAAAACGTCCGCTCGTCAAACCGAAGACCCGGGTTCGATTCCCCACATGGATACAATGTGTGAAGCCCATTTCTGGTGTCCCCCGATGTGATATTGCTGTAATATTGCTAAAAGCTAAACTCACTCACTCTCTTCTACTACAACATAAGTAGCTTCCTACTACTACGTCAACAACTTATATATAGGTAGCAGCTTACTACTACTATTACTACTACTACTACTAGTAGTAGTAGTAGTAGTAGTAGTTGACTTGACTTCATACGTAGCGCCCTGCCGCTGCAGCTGCTACTACTCGACAAGAAGCACCCAGCTACTACACCTGCTGCTACATGTACATGTAGCATTCTACTGCTACGTCTACTACAACGTCATCCCTACAACTACTATAGTTAGCGCCCCAGTCAGTAACCCTGCGTGCCGTTGCACATTTCAGGCCCTCAGGCGGTGGTCGGAGACGGGCAAGGCGATCAGTGGTGCTCTACACGGCAAATCATTACACCACCTGTCTTCATCATGGAAGGTAAGACACCTATATTTCATCCATCTGAATAGTTCAGTGATTCACTTTGCTCTCACTAAGTAATATCAAGGTCGACTGTTATACACCCGTTTTAAAATTCCATCAGCATTCTACCTATGAAGATCCGGGGTAAAATTGATCTTCAGTAACCCATGCTTGTCGTAAGAGGCGACTAACGGGATCGGGTGGTCAGGCTCGCTTACTTGGCTGACACATGTCATCGTATCCCAATTGCGGAGATTGATGCTACTGCTGTTGATCACTGGATTGTCTGGTCCAGACTCGATTATATACAGACCGCCGCCATATAGCTGGAATACTGCTGCGTGCGGCGTAAAACAGCAAATCATACCATCGGTTTACCATCGTAACTTGAATGTTGTTCATCGCACCAACCACTTGTTTTGTCTTACGCTGTGTGGGTAACTTATAGGCTTTGGAAAAAAACATTGACTGCGGCGTTAAGCAGTATTCATTCTCTCACTATCTTTACACATTCTCCGCACGAATATCATTTCCATTCTATAATTAGGTCTCCGGTGATCGGTAAACCACGTACTACAACTGATAGAATGAAAGCCAGTAAAGGTGCATAGAGAAATACGTATTTCCAAATCGTGACGTGATGAAGGCACCGAAATAATGCGTTACAGATGTTGGCATATGATCGCTTCGCTGTTTACGGACATGTTCAAGTGTTATCGTCTGAGTGTTTCCAATATAATTTAAATAAATAATTTCCGTCTGTGAAATATCTAATTTATTTGTGGGATGTGTTTCCAGTTGTGTAAATATCCTTTTTTGAGTTTAAAACGATTCATGTGCTGATAACCGTTTTGTGTATAAATATCGTTTGAGAAATAACTACTTTGTTTTTTGAAAAATTAAATAAATCTTCCTGTCTTGGAGCGTGAAATGACGTCATATCGTGTGTTCTACTCGCAGAGAAGCTAACATGGTTTAAAATAATTTCAACTTTTATGACTCTGGCAAATTTAGACTTTCCAAAAAGATTAGGGCCGGTTCCTCAAAGCCGTAGTAGCTAAGACTTACAGAACCTTCAGTGCTAAGATCTCGATCTTGAAGTACAGGGCCTAGATTTTCGAAGCTCTTTTAGCGCTAAGATAGTCGTAAGTTAATGTTAATGTATGGCACTTACGACTGTCTTAGCGCTAAGAGAGCTTCGAAAATCTAGGCCCTGGTTCAGACTGGGGTCGGGTTAAAGTTGATAGGTTGCATTAGTTTGTTATTCAATATCATTTGTGTATTTGATATATACATCAGTAGTTTGTACGTAGATGAGATGCATAACCAGTAAAGCGGTTTAGGTGAGTGAGTGAGTTTAGTTTTACACCGTACTCAGCAATAGTCCAGCTATATGGTGCGGTCTGTAAATAAGTCGAGTCTGGACCAGACAATTCAGTGATCAACAGCATGAGCATCGATCTACGCAATTGGGAACAGATGACATGTGTCATCCAAGTCAGCAAGCCTGACCACCCGATCCCGTTAATCGCCTTTTACGTCATGAATCACTGAAGGTCAATTCTAACCCGTATCTTCTCGGGTCTAAGTAAGGCGGTTTAAACCTTTACGAACTACGTATGTGACGTATAAAATATAAATAAAGGTGAACAACTATTTTAAAAAGTGATGATATCATGTGCTCGTGAAAAGGGGAGCGTATCCTGCTCCACCGGTGCTACCCGTAGTAAATACATGCAGAGGCATGTCACTCGTTCATTTGAAAAATACACGAAAACCGATAGAAGTCAAAATAGGGAATTGCATCGGGCATCTTTTTTGTGACTGATGCGTTAAATTTGGAAATGACCTCTACTTATATACCAGAAAACCTTTTGTATTCACTTATAGTAAGTAAGGAATTGATATACTCCACTTATGGACCATGGACCATACACCACTTATTTCAAAATGAAATCTCCTTAACACGATACCTTCGGAGTTTCGAATAGATGTCGAGTTACCTGAAGCTCTAGACAATAAGAGTGCAGATATTTTTGCACCTGTGGGGAATCGAACTTGGGTTTTTCGTTTGGATGAGCAAACGCTCTAACCACAAGACTACCCCACCGCCCCTTATTCGATCTGGACTACAGGGATGCATATATGGCAATAGCGTCCCAATTTATTTATCGTATGACACCACACTCGAGAATATGTCATCTATATGACGGCGGTCAGTAAATAATCGTGTCTGGACCAGACAATCCAGTGATTGACATCATGAACATCGATCGAGCATACGAACACATGTGTCAGCGAAGTCAGCGATCCCGTTAGTCGCCTATTACGACGCGCATGGATTTTTGAAGATCAATTAAGCCCGGATCTTCATGGGTCTTTTGTCGGTAAAGAGTAAGGCATGTATCATACATTTGATGAGATGATAAATTGGACCAATATTAATTACGCCATACTGACAGACAATACACGTAAACATCGAATATTGGTATTCGATGAGAGCAGGTCGCTGAAGCACCCAAGTGATTTACCTTTAGTTTGTTGAGCAACAGTCCCCTACAAAGGTACAATATGTGATGACAATTACTGAAGTCCACATTGTGATTTGCCTGAAATATTGCCAAAGTAGCGTAAAACCAAACACATTGGATCCATCACAAAAAAACGGGGATACGAGCAGTCACGTGATATGACGATATTGAGTACTGGTGTTTCTTCACGGCGTTTTTACAACCCTACTTCCGAGATCCTTACACCATCATGACCCGTGACCCGCGGAACCCGGGTAACCTAAAACCCCGATTGGCCTTCTCTTACTGGGAATCACAAAGCTCGCCTCCATATCTCCACTGAAGAGAAGTGATGTAAAAACGATGCTAACATCCTTATTACTCATTAAATCAAAGATATGTAAATAGTTAATGTTACAGATATTTATTCATGAGATGATATGTTTTTATGTAAATGTTATTACAGCTGTATGTTTGATATGACATGATTCGATATAACGTTTATGTATACAGTATCATCTAGGTCCTACATACGATATATGTAAACAGTTAGCACTGAAATCACAAATCTCGCATATGGCTTTAATCCATCTAGATACCTGTACATACAGACACGACATGCAGATGTATATCTGCAGATGTAACTTCCTTTGTGTAAATAGCAGTATGTGGCGAGGTACGTTTATTCAGAATCAAGTTTAACGAGGGCTGGGGTTTTGGGGGTGTATGTTGAGGGGTGGGGTTAACTGATATTTTCTTGTAAAGATATCAAGAGAAAAATAAAGCAATATTTGGTACTGGGGATACAATATAACACAACTCACCACATCATATCGGGACACCTAAACACAATCCATGCACTAGACAACACAACTCACCACATCATATCGAGACACCTAAACACAATCCATGCACTAGACAACACAACTCACTCCATCATATCGAGACACCTAAACACAATCCATGCAATAGACAACACAACTCACTACATCACATCGAGACCCAACAACACAATCCATGCACTAGACAACACAACTCACTACATCATATAGAGACACCTAAACACAATCCATGCACTGGACAGAGCGATGCACTACTTCACATTGAGAGACCACAACACAATCCATGCACTGAACAACACGATGCACTACTTCACATTGAGACACCACAACACAATCCATGCACTGGACAACACGATGCACTACTTGACATAGAGACACCACAACACAATCCATGCACTAGACAACACGATGCACTACTTCACATTGAGACACCACAACAAAGCCAAAGCACTGAATAACACAACACACTACATCACATCGAGACACCACAGCACAATCCATGCACTGAACAACACAACTCACTACATCATATCGAGACACCACAACACAATCCATGCACTGAACAACGTGACACACTGCTTCACATTGAGACACCACTACACAATCCATGCACCAGACAACACAACTCACTGCATCATATCGAGACACCACAACACAATCCATGCACTGGGCAACACGATGCACTACTTCACATTGAGACACCACAACACAATCCATGCACTGAACAACACGATGCACTACTTCACATCGAGACACCACAACACAATCCATGAACTAGAGAACACAACTCACTACATTATACCGAGACACCACAACACAATCCATGCACTAGACAACACAACTCACTACATTATATCGAGACACCACAACACAATCCATGCACTAGACAACACAACTCACTACATCATATCGAGACCCAACAACACAATCCATGCACTAGACAACACAATTTACTACTTCACATTGAGACACCACAACAAAGCCAAAGCACTGAATAGCACGACACACTACATCATATCGATACACAACAACACAATCCGTGCACTGGACAACACAACTCACTATATTATATCGAGACACCACAACACAATCCATGCACTAGACAACACAACTCACTACATTATATCGAGACACCACAACACAATCCATGCACTAGACAACACAACTCACTACATCATATCGAGACCCAACAACACAATCCATGCACTAGACAACACAACGCACTACATCACATGGAGACACCACAACACAATCCATGCACTGAACAAAACGATGCACTACTTCACATCGAGACACCACAACACAATCCATGAACTAGACAACACATCTCACTACATCACATCGAGACAACACAACACAATTCCTGTAAGCACACCATATGTTTACACCACGGCAACTGACGCATATGCCAGCCTACGGCTACAGATGTCCCCTACATGCGGCCATCAAGTACATAACGGCCAGTAATTCTATTCAGTTAGAAGGTCAGCTACTGATGTAAAGTTATTCAGCTGCATCTGATTATGTATCTTGTCCCTGAGTCATCTATGTAACATTTTCAAGTGGTGACACTACACAAGCGAGACACCCTTCAGCACACGTAGAAAAGAATACGAGCTTTATACGATTACACTGGCGGAAAGGATATTAACAGTTGATGTCTACTGAATCAGTTGATGTTGTAAGGCACTTGAAACAGCCGTGTTGAGGTATGTGTGTCTACTGTGTTGGTGGCCAATATGTGCTTACTTTAGGCACTAATCTTTCTTTAGAACACTTTTTTTCTGTGTAGATGGCGACGAAATTCGACTCATACAGATTCGTGTTATGATGAGTGTTATCTTTGTACACGTAAGTCACTGGTGTCTCTTGTAGCTGAAATAGTGTTGATTGTGGCGTCACACAACAAGCAAAGCAATAAGGGATATGTTCATTGTCTACCAGGTTAGCTACAGTAGCCATATCGGAAGTCTGAAAACTATTCCAGTCGCTTGTTACCCGCGTCGACAAATCCCAATGCCTCATGGCACTGACAGAGTTAGGAGGAAGGATATGCTTTTCAAGGACTAGTTTCAAAGCCAGGAATTGTCGCCTTCATAAAATAAGCCCTTGGTAAGAAGTAGGGTCGAAGGTCAGAACCTTGTCTCATTACTTCAGCTTGCAAACGGCCTAAATGAGCAATTTGAAATGAAGCATGTGCAATATTAGGAATACGAGCATATTTAATTCGCACCAGATGTTGACTAAATAAACTTGATCATGTTTTTGCGAGACGCGTTAAGACACCGTGGGGCGGTTTGGAAGTTTGGGCTTGAGGCATTCCACTTTGTGAGTACTGTATGCGACCTTTTCCAGTTTCTTACTTATTGCAATGTATACCTTATGTAAGATTGGGAATAACTTATTGCTGCCATAACTGTGATATTCATTCACTTTTATTCTGAAATAGAAATGTACGTGTTCTTATGTACTAATTGTTGAAGCCCATTCCTTGTGTCTCTCGGCGTGATATTGCTGAAATTTTGCTAAAACCATACTCACTTGTAGTGTTCTTAAAATGTTTAAGATATTGGTATGACGTTACAAAAGACCATGTTTAATTTCTACGTATATGTATGTCATTATTATAGGTTTAATATACCCTTTCCTTACAAGCATTGTCATTAGGTAACGGTATAGTGCTTCTTTATCTTAAAATGTATGTCATTATTATAGGTCTAATATACCCTTACCTTACAAGTATTGTCATCAGGTAAAGGCATAGTGCATCTTTATCTTAAAATGTATGCCATTATTATAGGTCTAATATACCCTTACCTTACAAGTATTGTCATCAGGTAAAGGCATAGTGCATCTTTATCTTAAAATGCATGTCATTATTATAGGTCTAATATACCCTTACCTTACAAGTATTGTCATCAGGTAAAGGTATAGTGCTTCTTTATCTTAAAATGTATGCCATTATTATAGGTCTAATATACCCTTACCTTACAAGTATTGTCATCAGGTAAAGGTATAGTGCTTCTTTATCTTAAAATGTATGCCATTATTATAGGTTTAATATACCCTTTCCTTACAAGCATTGTCATTAGGTAACGGTATAGTGCTTCTTTATCTTAAAATGTATGTCATTATTATAGGTCTAATATACCCTTACCTTACAAGTATTGTCATCAGGTAAAGGTATAGTGCTTCTTTATCTTAAAATGTATGCCATTATTATAGGTCTAATATACCCTTACCTTACAAGTATTGTCATCAGGTAAAGGTATAGTTCTTCTTTATCTTAAAATGAATGACGTTATTTAAGGTCTGACGTTACAAAAGGCCATGTTTAATTTCTACGTATATGTATGTCATTATTATAGGTCTAATATACCCTATGACAAGATGGATACAAGAATAAACATAGTTTGTCTCACGGTCCCTGAGCCCAATTACTTTCACATTATTGCACTCTCTGCAATGCTAAAGCCCTAAATGAAGCAAGTCTAGAGTTGTTAGTCTAGAATAAACAGAATACCTCTAGTATTTATATCGGTGTGTATGTGGTGCGTGTGTGTGTGTGTGTGTGGGGAAATGAAAGGTATGTGTAAGTGGGTATGAACGATGTCGTATGCCTTTGTGGTATATGTACTTTGTTATCAGAGATGTCATTTCCCATCGGTTATTTGAATATTATTTAAAAGCTCCCTATACCATATAATTGTATGTATATCGCCAGCACGACACCACATGTTCATAGCTGGAGTGTGCATGTTGTTGCTGCAATATATAGTTAACATCTCTTCTTCAGTTCAGTAGTCCTACATAGGTAGATTGACATATACAGTCAACTCTGGTTATAACGAACACGGTTACAGTGGATATAACGAACCAGATGTGACGATGTTTGTCTTGGCTAATTGCTGTACATGTTTAGTCGATATGCTTACAACGAACAATGGTTATAACGAACTAAAATTTGCGGTACCTATGGTTCGTTATAACCGTATCAGGCGTGTATTTATTGCTGTAAGATATATGTTTCTGGTATATGTATCTCAACGGTAATACGTGGAAAGGAACAGTCCATTTCTTCGCGATATTTATGTGTTAAGAGTTGGAATCTGCGTTCTGCGTTCTGCGTCCAAAACAATGCACCGATCTACAAACTCAAAATTGCATCTCGAATGATTGGTTTGAAGTTTCGCGAATGGTCACAGAGAAAGTACTCTTGTCCTGACAAGAATAACCTCACACACTCCAATGTCATCGAACGCTTGAATGTGTGTGAATGCATATACAAGAGTGCCAACAGGATGTTATTCAGTCTTCTCAATAGACATTCGATAAGAATAAAGTTTCATTGCAGTTTGAATACTTGATTTCTTTTTATACCTTTGCGAGTGCTGACTTGAGTCGCTGCACGTCTCATTAATGACAGGTGAGCATACGTGTGAATAGAGGATGATGCAAGGCTCATGCAAAGTGAAGCAATCGTTGTAATTTAAATACCACACAACGTGGCCCGCATTACATCGATCTATCATTTCACTCTAGGAGTTCAGGTACACCTTTTTTCCATTTTCACACTCTTACGTATTTGGGTTTTTTAGTTGTATTTTTTCACCATGTTATAATCTGCTTGGATGCACTTTGCGGCTCATTGCCAGTTGAGAAATAGATGTGGCTTTTATTTTGGTGTTACGGTTCAAAACATACATTAAATTTGCTCAGACATTCTCAGGAGCGAACTCGACACAGTTAATTGAGAAGAGTAGGTATGTTTGGTTGTTTAGCGCGTCCTGTTTGTTAAAGGTATGTACGTTTTACGTGAACGGGTATGGTTTTCCGCCAACCTACGGCACAAACTCAGCAATCCTAGTTTAACGTGTTAAGGGAGAGAGCGGGGAGATCTCAATGGATGAGTATGCTGGCTTACATGACATGCACGATCCAAAGGAATGTCGGAAGCGCGTAGCCGGCGATTATGCCTCAATTCTCGAGTTACACTAAGTCCTCAATGCGCGTATAAAAGACACGGATTCTCTCCAGGAACATATTGTGTTATAAGGTGGCATACCAACAGCCAAGGAGGACATAGGTCTATTGAACTGGAGTTGGACAATCGCGACATGTGTTCGAAGTGTCTGTGTGATTCCTGGCAACGGGTCATGACATCATCTGCGTGTTTGTCTGAAAGACGTGCCAGCTGGGATGTCGTGTGATTGTCTATTTCCGACAATCCGACGAGGCCACACGCTTTGGTAGTCTTCAATATATAGAACGGTGGCCACGTGGCTGAGCCTAACCTGTACTAAGGACCAATGACTGTCCTCATCATCTGAATATGAACTTGAGGATAATATGACATCCGTTAATAGCTGTGAACCCAGGAGTGTCGACTCGCTGTAACATATTCTCGCCTGAAGGTAGTTATCAACTTTACGAGATTGTTATTCAAATTTATTATCTCACGTACAAGCCGATGGCCTCGTGTTCTTATATTGTGGCTAGATTTAGATCAAAAGGCATTTTTGTTTCGTTCAACTCATGTTTAGTATGACAATTAAAGTTGTTGTATGTCGGTTTGTGTGTTAAATCACAAAGGTAGCCTACTTAGCGTTCCCTTATTGTCGAGGATGTATTCATGGCTTTTTGTATCTTAATGAGTGCAGTTCTGCAGGACCTGACTTCCGTGTTTAATAATGCTAGTTCTTTTAACAAGGAGGCGATGTTGATAAAGAAGCTATCAAGTACTGCGGCGGTTATTAGGGACGGTTAATAACTCCTCAGAGCTTCACACAGTGTGTCCCAGCCGACAGCCCCATTGAAGAGATAAACTCAATTTTAAATATCGTCAGCTTCGAGAAAATGTTTCTACTATCTTATGCAAGGTCTTCCTGTGGAGGTTGAGACGCCGATTCTTGTGTTGGAAATGTGTTTCATCATGTGTTCCCTTTTCTTACAGTGTTCACTGGTCAACTGGTCAACCGGAACCGGATACTGGTCAAACGGAAGTGGAATTACCGGAAGTTAAAAGTAAAAAGGCAAATTGTGGACGGGTTTGCTGTCCTAAATGCGGGGCCAGAGGACATTGGAATAAGTCCAAAATGATGCGAGTGACGGGTCAATGTATTTTGTTTCTAATAATAGCTTCCTGTGGTGGTTTGATCATAAACAACAATTTCGGTTCGAGCGAACACGCACCAGGAATAGTGGATATAGTTGAGGCAACACAATTAAAAGTAAGTATATCTTACTATTACCTTACTGAAAACAACGCCCTTTTTTGGAATTAATTAACTGTCGTTGAATTGAGTTTAAATAGTTGATGGTTTGATAGTGTTTGTAGTTTGTTGTTTTATACAGTAATACATCGTTGGTCTGGATCTCGTCGATCCGGATTATATTTTATATATATTTTGTTTTCTTACAATGAATTCTCAAGAGCCCTGATCCTGTTGGTACCGACGTTTCCTGACAATGTTGCTGTGTACAACAAGCAGAACATTACCCATCCTCAATTTCGTTTCTCGGAATGCTTTGATTGGATTGAAAAGGTCTCATGCTTCATGAATTTATATAATTGGTACCTTCTCTATATTTGTGAATAAAACGTGGCAACTGGTACGATCTAATAATTTGTGTAATGTCATATGATGCTAAACCTTGGCTCATAAAAGTAGTGTTTATAAACATCAAACAATTACAAATGACTAAGTCAATATACCATATGTAAACATAAAATCGATATTTATCATGATTTCCACGTGTAATGGTTAAATACCACGCCACATGTTTAATGGTTGAGTATCGTGTATCCATAAGTGAGTCTTTTTACAAAGCATTAAGCAGAAATTGATAGCGATCGAATCTCAGGTTTTTCAGTGTTCTGAATACAAATAAAGGTTTTCATGTAGAAATTGTTAAAATTACTTTTTTGTAATATGCGATGGAAGTATTCTTATGATAATGGTTAGCTATTTCTGCGGATTATAGTGATTGGCAGTGCACGGATGTTTTAAAAAAACAAATGATCATCTATTCAGTGTTTCAAATGCATCTACGCAAACGTTTGTTTTTAGTGGTCCGTAGTGTGATTTCTCTAACCCCTTCACACAACAAAAGCTCCTGCGTCCAAGAACGCAGGAATGTGCCTCCGTCTTATCTTGGAAACAGACAGGTGGTAAAGTTCGTTTTTGATTTTGTTTTGATAGGTTTCCATGACAGCGGATGGGATTATCATTTCAGTTTAGTTAGTCATCCTGACTGATTAGCTTTCTTTTATCAAGATGGCGTTTCTGCAACCATGTTTGAACATGCGCAGGACTTTGATCAACATTTTTGTTTCCGGTTTTTTATGGAAGTGATAGAAGCTTAGCCTGAGACGTTCCCGATTCATGATGTTGACGTAGTTCGTGTTATTGATGTTGACGTTGAACATAAATAGTTGGTTTTACCAGAAAAAGGTTTAATTAGAGGTGTAACATATATTTTAATAATGAAATATAGTTAATATGATTAAATTGCCAACATCTCACTTAATAGAAAGTTGGTATTGTTTCATACACTGTCCAGTTCTGAATTATGTGAATGTGAAAGGCTCCCCCTTTCATTGTGATAGATTTCAAGTTGCCAAAGGGACACGAGCATGTACCTTTATTTGGGACACACCTAGGTACAAACTTTTAACACACCCTTTTAAAACAGGTTGCTTTGTGTCATTCAAAAAACGACATATGAATGACATGGACACTCCCTAATGATCGATCTAATCCTTATATAAATACCTTGTAAATTGAATGGGTGGTTTTCTGTCCTCCTTTCATGAACGAATATCACCTACAATATGTTTAAATATCACTCCCTGTCGAGAAGGACATGTTTACCTGTCGTCTCGGGCGCGGTGCAGGCCACACCTCCAGATAGCGACATTTCTATTCACCCATTGTAGCTGACGAACTATTCGCAATAGCGTGGCTGATCGAGGCTGACACGCTGAATATGTAGGTGCCTGCTTGATTTTATTCGTTTTAAATATACCATGTAGGGAGTGAGTTTAGTTTTACGCCGCGTTTAGCCATATTCCCGCGGGGGACACCAGAAATGGGCTTCACACATTGCACCCATGCGGGGAATCGAACCAGGGTCTTCATCGAACGCTTTAACCACTAGACTACCCCACCACCCCTATATTCCATGTAAGAAAATAATACATGTTTATATTATATATCTCAGATATGTTTCATATCTAGTTAACAGGCAGGTACATGAGTGTTCCATTAAATGGAATTGTTATCGTCGAAAAATGAATGTCCGGGTTTGATATGCTGCAACAATACGTCTCCCCTCTGCATATACGATTGTATATGGTGCAACAATACGTCTCCCCTCTGTATATACGATTGTATATGCTGCAACAATACGTCTCCCCTCTGTATATACCATTATATATGGTGCAAACATATACACATTGTTAATGTACATGAACTTACACGTAGGAAACAAATTTATATTGACATTATGTTGTAATATTTACGTCATGCAAAAGATGTTGACCTTGCACTGTTATGCCGAAATTTTGAATTTAATAATGTCGGATTTAATAATGACGGATTTAATAATGGGCTGTCTACGCTGTTTACAAATAGTTCCCGACTAGGAAATCAAGATACAGTTAAAATGTCAGAGGTATAGGAAAGCGGTATCCACGCTCTGATGTGATGACAGTAGTCTATATATTGCCTTGTTGTGGTCCACAATGTACGGAATGTAACCACACGCAAAAGTGGAATGGCCATGCAAAACCCGCTCATACTGTTCACTGTCCCGCTAGCCTAATGCTTCTTAATGATGCAGGGGCCTATTTGAGCTTACTACGGACAGTGATAAATATATAATTAATAAATTAATTGGTATTGGTATTGATACCGACGTTTTCACACTGCCCATCTTATCTGTATTTGTGTTTCCTCTTGTCGCTGGTCAAAGTTGCTATTGCTCTTCAATCATAAAACACATCGAATTCAAACCTTCTCACTGAATGAATGAATGAGTTTAGCTTTACGTCGCACACTACAATAGTCTAGCTATATGGCGGCGGTCTGTAACTAATCGAGTCTGGACCAGACAATCTAGTGATTAACAGCATGAGCATCGATCTATGCAATTGGGATACGATGTTAGTCGCCTCTTACGACAAGCATGGGTTACTGAAGATCAATTCTAACCCGGATCTTCACGGGTCCATCTCACTGAAGGTTTCACTAGCAATGTCTGAATATGTCACTGTTAGGCTACACATGCCATACGTAGAAAAGTAAGAGTAAACAGGGACGTTGTTCCCCAACGTAAAAGAATTTGCAGTTGGGTGCGTGTCAAGTTGTAATACATTCCTGTAGCACGTTTCAAGGTTACGCGAAGAAGTTTTATTGCAGGGCCTCGTTAGCCACAGGTAAAATATTGAAAACGCAAAGCCTGCTGAGACTATTTACGCATTCCAGAAACTAAATAACATCCTGAAAGTACGTTCAACGGCGGATTCGTAATAACAAAGAAACGGTAACCTAAGGCCAAGTATTCCCTTACTTTTCTAATCAAATAATGACGTTGTACCTCTCTGCTATTTTTTACACATTCTATTTAGCGAAGCATCTATACCAAGGTAAACCGCTGTATTTATAGCACATCAATATACCGATTATAGGGCGTCCCAAGACCAAACCTGCCAGTTGTTCCACAAGTAAATTCAGCTTCGAATTCTGGCGAGAGTAAACACTGAATTAGCCTCAGTGATCCGAAAATACCTGTGTGCGGGGGCGGGGGGTGTTTCCTGTAACTCATGAAGACAGTTGGTTGAACTATAAACTTAGTATACTATGTAACGCTGCAAGTTAGAGTGCACATTGATGCTAGGAGGAAATATCCTTTGCTCTAAGATAGGGCCACGGAAGGCTCTCCTTATCACTTAGTAATTATTGATATTGCTGATAATCGAGTAATAAGCACAGTTATGAACCAGGAAGTACCATGAATAAAGACTGATATAGGGGTTGATAAGTTGAAATATATTTGGCAAATTAATAAATTGGGAAACAAATTGGAACATTAAGTTTTATGACTTAAATGTTAAGGACTAATTCCGCTTGAGTCTTGCTCTTTACGTGGTCATATCTGAAATTTTTATTAATTTGCACCTTTGGTTCTGTGGCCACAACACATGTAATTCTATTTTGAGACATTTTGTTTGCTTATTTCTTTGATTGTTTTGTTGTTGTTGTTGTTGTTTAGTGACCTGAAGAACAACATTTGTTGTCTGACGGACAAAGTATACACCTGCATTTCTAGGACATGCAAATTTTTAAGAATGCATCTTCAAAATTACTCTCTTTATGCTCATGATCCTCATAAACATAAGTAATATATTTCTATTTGTATGACGATTATCGCTGTGCTTGAAGTCTTTCTTTTCATACCAAAAGAAGTGATGTGTCAATTATAATGTAAAACGTCACCGACACAGAATTACCTGTCTCCAATATTCTATTGTGGGATTCCTCTGGACGTAAAAGGCAAAATAGAGGTTGGATTGACAGCACAACCCCAGCCTAATAGACGTAGTGGTGTACACCTTTAACTGTTCAACAGTCACATTTGTTTGCTGGTTTGCACGGACATTGTATCCGTGGTTATGTAATTATAATGTGTGAGATGCTCGAGGAACAAAAACCCGAAACAGCCCTACACAGCTAAACTTACAATGTGCCCTGAAAAGAGATTTTCGTTGTAAATGAACTTTATTTTACCACCAGAGGGAGATAAGATATGCGTGTTGCTATAGGAACACACGTGAAACAGACAGTAAGGCAGACTTCACGATAATACTTGACTAAACGTTTACTTTCAGTATTTCCCTCTGCGGACGAGGCACCGAGCCATCAAATAAGAATCCTGCCTGGGGTACCTAGATGAAGATAGGCAATTGAATTTCGTATAACTTGGTTCAACAGAGACATGTGCAGGAAACACCGATTACTGACTCCGAATACAGCCTACCTCAATATCAGCACTACTCTGATAATGGACTTTTAAGCGCAGTTCCACATTTCTGCTGCCTGTGGTGCGATGCAGAACTGCGCATTTCATTTAAAATTTAAAACCTAAAGATTCCCATGTCAAGTAAAAGTCCAACAATCAGCATTGCTTTTCATAATATCAAGTCGAGCTCGGCTGTATCATGTAGAAACTGATACACAACCCACGTGTCCATGGATCTGAGCCAATAAGTCACTTAACGGGATTGAATGTATTAAGTCCAACTCTAAAAACAGATTTTTATCAACTCTTAGGTCTAACATTGAATCCCATATTAAACATGTGCTTAAACAGCCCAACATGCAAAAATGACTAAAAATCCAATTCAGTTCAAATAACTCAAGTCTTTACAAGTTCAAAAGTTCGAATAAAAACTCTAATGCGCCATTGAAACATCAAACATAAAAAACAGCTTGGAAGACAAAATAATTTGCCTCTTACAACGCTTACAGGCTAAAACAGTCAAAGATAAGTGTTTATTACCGTCACAACGTTCCACGCGTTTCAAAACATCCTCCACTCATCAGTGTAAATGTCCTACTCACCTAATGCATACCGCAGAGAAGGAATCATGTAAACGACGGATGAAAAAGCCGAAATGAATCCCAAATGTTTATCCATAAACGAAGATGTACAATAAACAAGACCCTTCGTAACCAATTCCCTAATGCTGAGCTGAAAGGTGAAACATTACTGACAGTCGTCTAAGACAGTGTCTTACCAAACAGCACCATTCTATGACGGAGAGCGGTAATTAATTACGAAAACATAGGGTTAAGACAGGGTTGATTATTTGCTTCATAGCTTTTCATACATATTGTTTTTTATCCACTTCAATCATAGTCAATGAGAAAGATACTAGCCACATAAAGAAACTGTGCATTGTCAAAATATTATCCCAGTTGATAAGTACGATAACCATGCCAAAGGTACATATAAACTTTAATGGAGGGATCATGAGACAAGTCGGGAGAATTTCAATTGAAAAATCAATCACAATGACGTCAGGAGTCCACAAGCGGGACAGGGGTCAAACGACCATGTCACAAGCTCAATAACGGGTATGTCCACCATCGACATTGAGAACAGCAGTGCATCGACGACGCATAGAGCCTATCGAAGGCTTGTGGGATGTCACGCCAGATTCTCTCAAGTTCTGTTGCAAGGTCAAGGACGTTATCTGGCGGATGAGGAAGACGGCGTAGACGTCGATCCATCTCATCCCAAACATGCTCTATCGGGGAGAGATCCGGTGAATTTGCAGGCCAAGGCAGTAAGTCAACTCTGTGGTGTTGCAAGAAATCCATAGCAACCCTTGCGGTATGAGGGCGGGCATTGTCCTGTTGGACTGTTAACCCAGGGCCACGACGTTGCAGAAAAGGAATTGCCCCAGATCGAAGAATCTGATCCCTGTAGCCCACACCAGTTAAGTTGCCCTGAACAATCACCAAAGGAGTTCTTTGGCGTGCTGTTATTCCACCACAAATCATCACGGAACCACCACCAAAGCGATTCCTCTCCAAGACACAGGCCTGTGCATAACGTTCTCCCACGCGTCTATAGGCACGTTGACGTCCATCACTATGGGAAATGTTAAACCTGGACTCATCTGTAAAAACAACATTTCTGCACCAAAACAAGGGTATGCAGACATGATTTCGGCACCACATTGTCGATGACGTTGTGTCAGGTGGCGGGACGTCGTGGTCTGATCCCGTGATGACGCAAACGTCGTCGAACTGTGTTGGGGTGGATACGGCGAAGTCCTGGGATGGTTCGGGCAGTCATCACTACAGTCTGAAACCCGTGGCGAAGATGGGTCACCCTTATCCATCTGTCCTGTCTTGGCGTTGTTACACGTGGACGTCCAGAACGTGGCCGATCGATGACGTCATTTGTGCTCTGGTAGCGTCTCACCAGTGCAGAAATGGTGTTCCGGTGGCAGTGGAAATGTGCAGCCACTTGTCGTTGAGACATTCCCCCACGGACCATCCCAATGGCTCATGACGTTGTGCAGACGTGAGCCTTGGCATGCTATGCGTTTCAATAGCCGTTTAATTTTTTAGCGATCGCAAGGGCAGGGGTTGAGCTTTCCAAAGTGACAGTATTGTGTGGCATTCATTTGCTCCGTTTCTCTTTCCCTGGAATGCACGTGCAACAACATATTGCACGTCTCAAGGACGAACCCACTGACGTCACGTGCATGCATGTTGGATACATGTCACTAATCTCTGAGTTTAAATCCTTATGTGTCTACACAGGTTTGATAAATTTAGATTTTAATTTTTTGTATGCACAGTTTCTTTATGTGCCTAGTATATAAACATCTGACGTGAATATTTACTTTTTGACGTCTTTACAACAATCCTTTCATCCGTGATTTGTAAACAACCCTTGAGGTTCTCCTAACGAGAGTTTTCTTCACCATCACCCATTAAATTCCAGGCATATTATGTATTGAATGACAGAACAAACGTACAATGGATGTCTTCACTACTAATCTTACTTTGTGACGCACATATACACACTTAAACTGCTCTATGGACTTGCTTCGTCATTGCAAGTGTTTACTTCATGTATATAATTAACTTTGCCATATCCTGCCGCGCCCTCGTCGCTGATTGGTCGAACCCCCAACACACCCCCATGACATAAAGTTAACAAAGGTGAACACATCCTTTATCACTTCTTACACTGTTATTATCATACCAAAGATGATATGTAAATGCCAAAATGTCATTAAGTGTACAGACACCTGGTGCTTCCTACTTTAAGTCCTGATAATCATTCTCTTAACTCTGTCTCGAGATGTTCCTTTTCGCCAGGCTGTCTGCCGATCATATCGCGAGTGTAATCACTGAAGCATGCCAGTACGTTACAGGCTAGAGCAGTTGCGTCATCTTCTCAGGGGCTATTCTTTTTACCAACAGCAAAGTGTATGAACAAGACCAGCAACTACACGTGGCAAAAGCATGCAAACGATTATTTAAATGTGATTCTTTGAGAAAATACGTTTTAAATACCTTGCAAGTATAATGCTTAGTCATGCATTTCACTTATCGCAAAAGTTCCTTACACTTCATGTCCTTATTAAAATAAAAGATTAGTTCATTTGATCTTTATCAGTATGTCGCAACTACGTGGTATGCATGGATTCGTGCATGGTTCAGTCAGTTCGTTAAAAAATAAAAAGATAATTGTATGTTTGTTATACCAACTTGACTACATATCTGTGGATATCGAATTATTTGTGACGTTTGTGGGCGTTCATCTTTGAGATCAAAGCGAAACCAAAAGTATGGTATACACGTCAGTGACACTTTCCCCCCATGGTGATATCTTTCTCATTTATGCGGGTGTTTGTAGATCGACGTCTATGTATATTTCCGACAGACCAAAGGTCTTAATCTGAATTCAGCTGGGATTCGAACCTGAATTCATTGCGACCTGACAAATGGATATCGCGTTTGTTCCTGTCCTGGAACACCGTGCGATGGGTGCAAATATTTCTAATATGTGTGTGGCATTAGTTTCTGAGCAAACCAGTGACCGAAATCATGAGCAGCGTGCTACGTCATCGGAGCAAGGTGATAGGAAACATCCCGAACCTGTTCACCTCATTCTGTCTGTCGAATATTCCGACAATCATGTAAACAGAAGCCGCTTTCCGGAACTAATTGATCGATGCTGTTTGATCACTGAATTGTCTGGTCCAGACTCGATTATTTACAGACCACCGCCATATAGCTTGAATATTGCTGAGTGCGGGGTAAACCTAAAACTCACTCACTCACCCGAACTAATGTAATAGCAAAAGCAAGTTGCATCACATTCTTTCGCTCCACATTAAATATACACGGGGCTATTCGCTCCACTGAGTTAAGTTCAAAACGAAGTTCCTGTCGTAACAATTACATGTGACATGCTGAAGCTCACACAACGCATGTAAACTGCGACACAGGTATTTCATTCTTCACAGGATATTTAAAGTTGAACTATATATGGAATGTGTCACGAGTCGATGGCATGTGGTCCTGCATGTACCCAGCTGAACGCATCATAACGCTACTCCCCCTCTTCCGTCAGTAACGTCACAGGGTGTGTGGCAGGTCAATGTGACCCTCTTCCTCAAACAAGTCACCTTGCCAAAGGACAGATGTGACGTGAATACGTCTCGCTTATATTTACATGTTGAATATATGTTATGGGACTGATACGTCCGGCCTATATGTTCATGGTAATGTAGGCATGTTATTGTGGGACTGGTACGTCAGACCTATATGTTCATGGTAATGTAGGCATGTTATTGTGGGACTGGTCCGTCAGACCTATATGTTCATGGTAATGTAGGCATGTTATTGTGGGACTGGTACGTGAGACCTATATGTTCATGGCAAATGTAGGCATGTTATTGTGGGACATGTACAAGAATCGAAGGGGTTGCCGCACAAGGTCATGCCATTTAGAAGCGTTTATCACACGAAAGCCGGAATACCCTTAAGAATAAACGGTGTCTTTTACCAAGTTAAAATATATGTAGTCCTTGTGTACGTGCTTGTCAGATACTCTGCCTCTCACTGCCCAATGAATGTCACTATGACCCAGTAAATTAGCCCAAGATACCACATCCTTCCATTGCCGTGAGCCTTGTAAATGATAACCTTACAACAAATATAAATACACCATGGCGTACATTTCTGTCTCAGACTGAATGGCAAAAATCAGCCACGGTTGTATTTGTTATTTATCTTTCTCCAGAAAGCATCCCTTTCAGACTTAACCCCAGGTTCTTCAGCTCTTTGCTTTTGTCGTAACTGGCATTTCTGCTGTTGCACGGCCCTAATTCCGGCAAGAGAATGTCGTAAAAATGTCGCTAATATGAATCGCTACCGACTGTTCCTGGATGTGACAGTATAACAAATAGACATGCTAGCAGGTTTCAGGAAGGAATTTCACGTCACTTTCCAGGAGATGTACCTGAAATTCAAGGCAGTACCCCTCTACATGTTGCTGATAGACTTGACAGGGACTTTTTTTATCTTCTTCCTTTTCAAGTGAAACGTTGGGTAGTAACAAGATGATATTCATGCTGCCGAAATGCGTGTATTTACGAACTGGCCGGCTGAATGTATATCACTGTCACTGATGTCATGTTGTAGTTTGTCTGCCTTCAGGTGTTTCCTTGAACTTTAACTGCTTTCACTCGACCACGAATACCCATTACTTTCTGTAAACAAAAGCCAAATAACATAAGCCTAACTTAAATACATTAGGCTACTTTGAATAGTGATTATGTTAGCGTGAAAGGTTATTGCCAACGAAAGCGTAAAGTTTTCGGTATTCATAGCGGTTGTCCCCACTGTGAGGTAATGGAATTACTTTCACTCACTAACCTAACAAATATACACCCACACACATATTCACTCACTCACTCACTCACACACACACACACACACACACACTAACTCACTCTTACACACTTACACATACACACACACACTCTCACACAACTCTCTCACACACACTCACTCACACATACCCACACTCTCACTCACACTTGATCTTTAACCGTGGTGTGTGGTGATCCTATGATAATACTCAACTCACAAGCAAGTCTGACCAAGTTTATGTTTATTTCCAGGGAGTCCACCTACAACCTGTGCCTTTAAGTGAATTAAAAAGACAATTACAGCATACAAAAAATTACTATGACTTTTTTACGAATATTCCTGAATAAGAAAGATTTATCGAATGAATTGATAGACGAAATAGTGAACGCCAGGACTATACAGAAATTCCTAGGAGCGGAGAAGAAGAGTAGAGATTACAGCGAGGACTATGACGATGAGGACTGGGTTGTGGATGAAGAGGACATGCACATGGATGAAGAGCAGGATCGCCTGGATGAAGGTAAACACTAACTAGAGTCAGATAGGATGGCATAGAACGTTGTTGTTGGAGGGGATGTTTTCTCGTCTTGGGAGGAGCATGATGAATTGGAACTTTGAAGGAAATATTCTTTAAATGGGGTCCTTTTTGTGTTACCTGCTCATATTTATTCTTTGCGTCGAACGATGCTCGTGATGCTGATCACTGGATTGTCTGGTCCAGACTTGATTATTTACAAATAGCTGGAATATTGCTGAGTGCGGTGTCAAACTAAACTCACTCATATTTTGTGTTGATTGTCGAGTGTCCGTTATACTGAGTATTACTGTATGCCAATCTGCAAATCCTGGTTTAGTGGCAGCTAAAAAGTACGTACTCCATCGTCGCACATGTCCTGACATCCATTGATCTTATCTCCCACTTTTCCCAAGAAACCCATGCTTGTCGTAAGAGGCAACTAACGGGATCGGGTGGTCAGGCTCGGTGACTTTCACATGTCATCATCCAAATTTCATAGTTCCACATAGCTTGGATTATTGTTAAACAAACCATCTAACCAATCCAAGAAACCAGGTGTATAAGTATGTAGGCACCACCTCCGTGGCCTAATGGTTAGGGTGTTTGCTCGGAGAGTGGAAATCGGTTGTTCGAACCCCTGGTCGAGTTAAAAAGCTGATTCTCGTTGCTTGCTTTTCAATTAAAGAATAAAATAAGAGCTTGTCACCTCGGAGTTAGTATAGATTATATTTTGTCATTCCAGAACTTTCGGACGCGATGTATCATATTGAAGAAATGGCCAACAGTCCTCTTGGTGAGTGTAAGACGCCGCAGCCAGAGATTGTCAACGTCATAGACGAAGAAAACCGACACCGTGTCTACTTCCCACAATGCACAGTGGTACACCGCTGCAAGAACGTATCCGGGTGTTGTGGCGCGACGAACAGGGAATGTGGGCCTATCACCATAGAAGTCATCGAAAAATCCTTCATCGTAAGTCAGAACACCTTCTGTATAACTATCCTGTTCCTCTCCATGGAACACCGGGTGGCGAATTTGTCTATTTTGCGTACCAGAAACGACCCGGGGTTAGAATTTATCTTCAGTAACCCATGCTTGTCGTAAGAGACGATTAACGGGATCTTGTGGTCAGACTCGCTGACTTGGTTGACACATGTCATCGTTTCCCCATTGCGTAGATCAATGCTCATGCTGTTGATCACTGGATTGTCTGGTCCAGAATCGATTATTTACAGACCGCCGTCATATAGATGGAATATTGCTGACAGAAACCTCTGGTCGTTGGTTGAAATCCCAGAATCGAGCTAGTTATACTTCTAGAGCTTTCACCAGATTGGTAAAGTCTAAGACCTGTTTGGACTTTCCAATTCGCATCTCTCGATGCAAAGACCAGCTGGTACTGTTCTCTACGTACAGTGAAGGGTTGTTTACTATTCATGATTTACGACCGCTGTTTAAAGTTGGCCCTTAACTATACCGATGGGTCTAGAAATACCGGCTTAACCAACAGAATAACATCTGTAGCTGATGGTATTTTAGGCGAAGTCAAATGAATACCATTTTGATTGAATTGTGTTTCTATGTTGCGGTATTAATATAGATTCAGTTTGACAAGTGTACCCGTGAATTGCAAGAGAAATTATCAAAATATCCAGTTGAAACTTTAAAGAAATAGTTCAAGTTTGTATGATCAAATTATACTCACTCTAACTGAATTAATGGCATGTTATGATTTTTCTTAACGACAGGTCGTGCAGCTAATTGGAGACAATACCCTTCCAGACAAAGATATGGTCGAGAAGAAGAGATTTATCAACCATACAGAATGCGCCTGTAAGGAAAAAACAAGGTCTTCCCAAGTACGTATCAGTCTACTCGATGTAGTGACAGAACGGTGGTTAGGCTCGGTGAATTGGTTCATTGTATGTCACCCTACCCTAACTGCGTTGGTCGGTGTTCATAACATCAAGCACTTGATTGTCAGGCAGGTTAAATCATCTACATGTCACCGTCGCATTAATAGGACATGCCTACTGGGTGAGTGAGTTTAGTTTTACGCCTCTTTTAGCAATATTCCAGCAATATCACTTCGGGGAAAACCAGAAATGGGGAATCGAACCTGAGTCTTCGGCGTGACGAACGAAATCTTTAACCACTAGACTACCCCACCGCCCCACCAAAAATGGAAAAATGCTGTAGATACTGACATACAAGAAAAACGCATAATCATGTTTTCTATGTTCAAGTGGGGCGCTAGGGTAGCCTAGAGGTTAAAGCGTTCGCTCGTCACGCCGAAAACTCGGGTTCGATTCCCCACATGGGTACAATGTGTGAAGCCCATTTCTGGTGTCCCCCATCGTGATATCGCTTGGATATTGCTAAAAGCGGCGTAAACCCCAACTCACTCACTCACTCACTCACTCTGTGCTCAAGTCTATCTTGAGACATATCAAAGGAGTTTCGAACCCGAATAACGGCATTGTTATGGATCTTTATTCATGTCTAAATGAACAGAACATAATAATTTGTAAACCAAATATTACAAAAATAAAATTAATCTTTAACATTGTTTCAGTATCTTTGAATGAGACCATCAATAGAACATGTCTACCTAATATAGGGGCGGTGGAGTAGCCTAGTGGGTAAAGCGTTCGCTCGTCACGCAGAAGCCCCAGGTTCGATTTCCCACGTGGCTACAATGTCTGAAGCCAATTTCTGGTGTCCCCCGCCGTGATATTGCTGGAATATTGCTACAAGCGCCGAAAACCAAACTCACTCACTCACTCATTACATAATATATATATTTCATATTCATATTTCAGTTGTGACAGATACAAGTGTCCATTTCCTTTCATGATGATGCGCAAAGGGGTTCAGTGCGCATGTGACTGTGAACAGTCAGCTGATGAAAACAACTACGTATGTCAGAGTGTCAAAGATGGTTTCATACCGCTACAAGAAAGAGACTTAGCGTAAGCATCTTAAGACATTAAAAGACATCAATTCTTTTTATAGTGGTACAATGTATTTGAGTAAATATTAGTCACCGGGAGCCATTGGTGTCAGAATCGAAACGTTAAATGAGTCAGTTAGGTAAATATTGATATCTAAATTATCAAGAATAAATGTTGCTTAACAAAGTCTACTAAAAGTATATCTCACGTATACCATGTATGTATCTTTTCAGTTAAAAGTAAAAAATGATTGTTTCATACGGATACAAGAAAGATCTCCTTGATAACAGCAGATCCAAAAGAAACTTTTAAGTCTCTGCTAAAGACCCATCTATGCACTGCTGCCTTTCTGTATAGTTATGTGAACTATTTCCTTCCCCAATATTGCCAAAGCGCCACTGAGCATCTCTATGGTGGATATTACGCGCTTTATAAATACATTATAATTTATTATTATTATTATATCCAGGACTAGATTGGGCGATCGATCTTTATGGGTGCAGTCCCCACTCTCACGAACAAAGTTTCTCTTATATAAAGTCTGCACCTTCTGTACAGGCTTTCCGCCGCCTCCTTGAAACGTACCTATTTTCCTCAGAATGGTGTGTTCTGGAACAAGGAACTGACATTACAAGACTATGTGAAGCGCCTGTGAGCAGCCTAGCTGTAACTCGGCGCTATATAAATAGATTATTATTATTTAGAGAAATACTATACCTTATTAAAAAAATGTCTTGTGTTCTTACACAAAAACTAATGGCAAAATTTATTTTCAGGTGTATTAAGGCGAAAACGTGTCTAAAACCAGTTTGCACACATGGTACATTACATGTGCAGTCAGGTCACTGTCCGTCGATTCAAAATGATGGCCTTGGATCTCCATTCGATGTTCCGATAGAGCGACAGACGGATCGACATGTTCGACACTTACGACACAAGAAAGGGAGAAACAAGGACAAAGACTTAGGAAAAGGTCAAGAAAAAGCTGGGAAATAGTCATACTGTGTTGTCATGGTAATCTGTAACCATGGAAACAATCTCTACCTCTCCCTCCACCCTGGACCTTATACGCATTCAGCGACACGTAACCGACGTGACCTTCACCCTGAATTGTCACGTGACAGGAAACAAGTGCAGAGATATATATGTATCATAGATTTATATGACGTCATCGCACGCCAAACATAACGTGCACTCTCCCAAGCTCCATACACCAACTTATCTATACAGCACACAAGACAAAGGGAGGCATCTGTATATACGTGTATATGAAATCTGCTGTATAAAAGAAGAGCTGTGACGAATTCAGGACAATGTGAATGACTCTCGCCAGATTGTCGTACAGGAAGATTACTTTGGATTTCAAATGCAATTTTCGTTCTTACACATCTGCAAATGCTGCTGCGTTAACGTTATAAATGTCATTTCATGGAAGTGCCATACAACACTGTCAACTGTGATGACGGTCATACATCGAAATATACTCTCCACAATAAGAAACGCATAGGTGGTGCCACTATTTTCAAAAGTACATTTCGTGGATAGATAATAGCCCTGCTGCACAGCAACAGAAACATTCTTTTAGAGTTCGTTCCAAGTGATCAGAGCCACAAAATGGTCTCATTGAAGTTGATAGAGGTTAATATCGACGAACTTTAACATTTGCACGTAATCTTAGGAAACTGAAATAAAAGCAGTTTTCACCTGTAAATCATGCATTTGGGCAATTGTTTTCGCAACTATGCTAACGAAACTATTTTGAAAACTGGTCATGACAAGGCTCAGTTTTAATGCGAGAAAGAACGCTAATGTTTGACTTCAAGCTGGTAAATGACAAGCGCCACTCGCAATTTCAAATCCTTGGGCAAACGTCTACGTCTAATGCCTGCAAAGACTGTGCGTAACGTTCTCGGGTTGCTGTAATCAAGACGTTATTTCATCTCACAAATGGGGTAACCTCCAGTCACTCAAATCTAAATGATAGAACGCGTTGTTTTTGCAACCGATCAAACACAGCGTACCCCTTCAGACATTTTGCAGAATTCACAAAATGAATCTCTTGAAAACCACATATGCGTTTCTTTTTAAGCTTGAGTATTCGTAGGACATTAAAATGGCGCCGTTACGATGACGATGGTGTCTGTGATGTATAGATATTATATTTATTGAATATATTTTCTCAGTTTAACGATGGTGAGCGTATGAATGTTGAGTGATGTGTGAAATTAACCGCAACAGGAGCGACAACATGACACCGGAACAGCAGCATTCTGGTCTATTGCATTTATGAACATTTTATGTGGTGCTGATATTCTTGTAAACTTATTCTTGTTGTTGTCAATAAAATAAAATTAATCCTAACAAAATATTACAAAGCTTGTTTACTCTCCCAGAAGTTTCAACTTGGACGCAGAGTGAGCATTTACACACACGGACATTCATAGCCACACAATTACAACTTTTCGTATTCACTTGCTGGTATTTCCACCGACTACCAAAAAATAATTGCAGGGCGTAGGATTTAATTCATGGCCCTACAATGTTTACATCAAACAATGGTTTGGTTTGCGAGATGCGTCCAGTGGTGAGGAGGCAGCACGTGAGGTCACAGATTATGAGCAACGTTGCTATGAGAGGTTACTTGGACGAATGGCCAATACAGAAGCACAAGTCTCCATGTGCGAGTGACTTGTCCGAGTGAGTGAGTGAGTTTAGTTTTACGCCGCACTCAGCAATAGTCCAGCTATATGGTCGCTGTCTGTAAATAATCGGATCTGGACCAGACAATGTCAGTGATCAATAGCATGAACATCAATCTATGCAATTGGGATACGATGACATATGTCAATTCTAGCCCGGATCTTCACGGGTAGACTTTTTCTAAATATACCTCTGTTCACCCACCAGTTAATGAGTTCCCGGTAGGATAAGATAGCGATGCATACTCCACAGGGAGCTGATAATGAAAGTCGAGTGTACACTGTTGGATCCATTTACATCTTCAAACATACACTGAGGTTATGAGGTTGAACAAGTAGACTATCCCATCGTCATCATCATCTTCATTTTTTCGCTTGTCACGCCGAAGACCCGGGTCCGATTCCCCACATGGGTACACTATATGAAGCTCATCTCTGGTGTCCCCCGTCTTGATATTACTTGAATATTGCTAAAACAGGCGCAAAACCATACTCACTCATACTCACTCGAGATGAGATGACTAAAAACCTACCTGGACGGCCCCTTCTCGTAAATCACTTGCATGTACGTTTAATTAAAAAGCACTCTGTGCATTCTAAAAAGAAATGTATTCACATGAATCGTCGAGTCGCACCCGTCACGACCACAGCAGTGTCAGGTTTCTAACTCTCTGCAAGGTGAGATCCAGGCATCATCGTGCAGATAATATCAGAACACATTTTCTCCGTCATTTGCAATGAGAAGAGATAATTAATTTTTTATGTGTTTCCCTATCTTTCTGTGCCGCGAGGTTATCAGGGGAGATAACTTGGTATCGCCATATTATCTGAAATGCGCAGTGTCAAACGAAACACGCGTTGCAGGATTGGATTTTTCTATAAATCATATTGAGCTTGGGGTAAGGCCGGTAGTAGGTCGGGCGCTGGCTGTACGTCGGGACAGAACAGGTGGCGGCACTTCACGTCTTCCTGTTGACAACTGCTGGTGGCACTCCGATCTTCTCGGTTTATTCCGTTATGGACATATCGGTCAGATTGGTGAAGTGATTTTACACGATTGGACTGTAATCTGTCATATCACGAGGGTCGAGTTGGAACATAAAGATGTACTTTGGTTTAAGTAATTACGAAGTAAGATATTGTAATTAAAAAAAATTAGATCTATAAGTTTCAAATCAAATTATATTAAAAAATCGTTAAGTTTTCAACTTCTGTTAGATTGCTTTCATATTATGTGAATTAAGGCAGTGAGTGAGTATGGTTTTACGCCGCTTTTAGAGATATTCCAGGGGACACCAGAAATGGGCTTCACACATTATACCCATGTGAGGAATCGAACCCGGGTCCTCAGGGTGACGAGTGGACGCTTTAGCCACTAGGCTACCCCACCGCCCTGTATGGCCATGCAGGGAATCGAATGCGTGTCTTCAGCGTGACGAATGGACGCTTTGGCAATTGGGATACCCCACCTCGCTACATATGGCAGTGACGTGGACACATTTAGCATTTAAGCTTCTGGGATACTGGTAAGCCGAGGACTGGTGGTTGATGTCGAAATGGTGACTACTATACAAAACCGAACATCAGAATCTTTACATAAATCCGGGCAGTTTACGTTTTCTTGTTTTGCACATGTATTTCACTGACAGCAAAAGGGATCTGTCACACGTCCTTTTCCATTTCAATACAATCGTATCCGGCAGTAGGCCTACGTTTTTACATACGTTCGGACGAACGGGCAATTAAGCTAGATATAACGTCAGAAGGTGTAAACATTGTCTGATATCTGTGTTTTGGTTGGATTTCATTCGTTGACTGAGACAAAACCTTTTGATTTTAGGTACAAACCGGTTATAAAGGATCGTCCTTTTGGCTATTTCCTGGAGGGGAGGTAACTCGTTGTGATTTTGTATCCTATCGTTTGGAATAGACCAAGTTTACAAGTACACATGTACTGAAGTTGAGACCTATTTGCTTCTGTGATAGGGTGTACTTCTTGAACAACGTATTTGCGATTTTGGCGGGAACAGGACAGCTGAATATTTGTTTACTCCTCAATATTTTTGCAGAAATACTATCATGTTGGCTACCTGTACATAATGAAGTTTGCATCAGACAAACCATTGATTTTAAGCACATATAGCAACCATCAAGAAACCATCTCAGGTAGCACGGTGAATGGATGAATATTGCGTTATGCCGCATTAGCCACTGAGGTTGCTGATGCTGCTGAAAACATGATGATTGGAGTGAGTGAGGTTAGTTTTACGCCGCACTCAGCAATATTCAACCAAGCCAGCGAGAATGACTACCCGATCCCGTTAGTCGCCTCCCACGACAAGCATGGGTTACTTAAGGTTCATTCTAACCCGGACCTTCACGGGTCGAGGGGCGGTGGGGTAGCCTAGTGGTTAAAGCGTTGGCTCGTCACGCCGAAAGCCCGGGTTCGATTCCCCACATGGGCACAATGTGTTAAGCCCATTTCTGGTGTCCCCCGCCGTGATATTGCTGAAATATTGCTAAAAGCGGCGTAAAACTAAACTCAGTCAGTCAGCTTCACGGATCGATGATGATTGGAGGGATTGTGACGGTGTTGATAATTAATGATGCTGATATAGATATAGTGATGTTGAAAACGGATATTTACTGTTAAAAGGGCGGCAGTAGATAGAAATAATGATGGCAGCTATTAACCGTTGGTATTTACCGTTCAGAAAGTGTATTTAATGAACACAGTGTCGAAGATAAACATGTTGTTGTGTTAGCTTCGTCTTGCCACTCCTGCTTAATACGAGTGTTAAGTTCCCTCGGAAACATCCACTTGGCAAAGTGAAGTTTCTGTAAAGTAGCAGTCAATACTGAACGTGTTCTTGAAAAACAAACTCTAGAAAACATTTCAAGATGGTGCATTGCCGTTTTAAGACGTTGCTTCATTTTACAATGATTCGGTTACAAGTATGCGCTAATTCCCCAAATAGCCATATAATGGAGTAGCCATATATAGCCTCAGGCGATACAGAACATTTTGACTGATTGAGACCGTTGGAATCTGGCTTGCCTTGCTCCAAGGCTATACTGAATGCTGAGCAGATGGATCGACGGTAATTATATATAATCCATCCTTCGAAGAGGCAAGTCCAGATAAGCGGACAGTACAGTCTAAGGACCCCAGTCTGTTTTTTATTATATGTAAGAAATTATCATTTAAACTATTACTGGCAAACAAGGATAAGTTGAGCACCGAGCTGACAATTGACCCGGTCCAACTTATCCTTGTTTTCTGTAACATAATAAGAAGAGGATGCTCCGTTCAACAGCCATTTATTCCGGTAGCCATCTTGTATACCCGGTGCTCCTTAAAATATGTTCCCATGTAATTAGATCCGTAACCGGTGTTACCAAAGATAGTTACTCATATCTCCCCTTTTACTATTTTTTTAACAAAATCCAACAAAAAAACAATAGCATCTTACAGCAGAATGATAGCCCTTCAGTCTAATATAAAATAAGTTATTTCTCATTCACTCATTAGCATAAAACTCTGATATAACACTGCAACAACGCAATTTAAGTCATTGCTTCGATCAACTCGATTAACAGTCATAATCTCAAAGATCATATCTGCACGGAGGTTTAACCACTCTTCCACTGCTGGTGGTTTTCACAGTAGTTTGCTCCTCGATGTTCATGTTCATCTCAGTCTTTAGTGGAGTTTTAGGTGTTAGCTCCACATGTTGCTTCAAAGGAGTTTTGGGTGGAGTAGATTTACACTTCTTTGGAGACAAAGGTATCCCAGCTGCTAAACTGAATGGTTGAAGTCAATTCTATTTCGTCTCAGTTCGTTGCCTCCAGGCATGCCGATCTTGTATGATCTCGGTTGATCAAGCCTCTCTCCTTCACAGTAGCTGGAGACCATGTTCCGGATGTAGGTAGGAATACAGAAACATCCTGCCCAGGTTCAAGTTGTTTCTTCACCACACACTTCTTGTCGTACTGCTGTTTCATATGCTCTCGTCTATGTTGTAGCTGCTCTATGTTGTCATCGTCAAACTGTAGTCTCTGTAGTTTTCCGCTGCAAGGTAGTTGTGTTCTATACTTCCTGTTGTTCAGACACTGCGCTGGAGATGGAAGTTTGTTGTCAACTGGAGTCGTTCTGTAGGATAGCATCGCTAGATATGGATCTTCCCTGGATGCATCAGCTTTCTTCAGAGTGTTCTTCACAGTTTGCACCATGCGCTCTATGTGTCCGTTGCTCTGTGCATACGTTGGTGAGCTCGTCAAATGTTTGACTCCCCACTGCGTGAACAAGGTTGCGAACTCCATTGTCAGTAATAAGGATTTCAGGAATCCCATATTCAGCGATCACAGACTTCATGTGCTGAATTATTATTGTTGCCGTTGTAGAATCTAGCTTTCTGCAGACAGGAAATATGCTGTAATAGTCCGATATCAGCAGATATTGGTGATGCTTGTAGTCGAATAGATCAGCGCCGATTTTCTGCCATGGGTAACTAGGAACATTGTGAGGATATAGTGGTTCTCTGATCTGCTTCTTTCCTTGCTGCTGACATGTCCCACACATGCCAGTCAGTTCCTTGATATCACTGGATATCTTCGGCCAGAAAAAAGCTTTGTCCTTCAACAAGCATTTTTCCGTTCCAAGGTGACCTTGGTGGATGAGTTTCAAGATCTGTCCTCTCAAGGTGCTCGGTATTAGGATCCTATGTCCCTTCAGAATAATGCCGTTCTCTACACTCAAGTCTTCTCTGTACGTCCAGAATTGCTTCAGTTCCTCAGGACACTCCCCGATGTACTCTGGCCATCATCTGTGTATGACATCTTTCAGATGGCATAGTGTTTCATCTTTCTCTGTTTTAGCTCTGATCTCGTCAAGTTTTGCTGGTGATGCAGGAATGTTGCTGGTGATCGTGTTCACATCAATCACAGGTAAGTCATTTTCAGGAGATTCCATATTTGATATACGTGAAAGAGCGTCGGCCACAACGTTGCTCTGACCAGGGATGTATTTGACGTCAACGTCATACTTCGTCATTCTGAACAGGAGTCTCTACAGCCTTGGTGATGTGCTGTCGATACGCTTCTGCCAGATGCTTTGCAATGGTTTGTGGTCAGTCTCTACAGTAGCATGTTTCCCATATACATAATGGTTCAGTCTCTCCAATGGCCGTACAACACCAAGTAACTATCTCTCGATGTTACTGTGCCGCTGTTCAGTTTCACTTAGAGATCTGCTTGCATAACAAACAGGTTTTCCATCTTGAAGTAATACACAGCAATACCTTTCAAACTTGCGTCCGTTTGAATTACGTTGTCCTTACTCTCGCCGTCGTAAGCCAGCACAGGAGAACGAGTGATGATCGCCATTAGGTTATTGAATTAATTCTCATTCTCGTCATTCCATACAAATGCACTGTCCTTCTTCAATAACTGGCGGATCGGTTCTGATGCTTCAGCGATCGCAGGTGAAAAACGATTCAGGTAATTGATCATGCCCATGAATGTTCTTACGTCACTTGCATCTTTTCACATTCTTTTCCCTTTCTGTTTCAAGAGTTCTGATGACTGACTTATCAGTCACTCCTTTCAGATGACCAAACACAGAGTCCATCTTCTCTTGGAATATGTCACCGCTGACAGACAACCCAAAAGGAAGCCTTGTCCATCTGTACTTTCCCCAGGGGGTTGAGAATGTGGTAAGCTTGCTGCTTTCGTCATCTAACATGACCTTCCAGAAACCATTTCGAGCATCAATAATGGACTAGTGTGTAGCACCATTTATCTTGGGTAAGACATCGTCTACAGTTCGGACGTAGTATGGACATCGTTTCAGCAATCTATTAAGATCTCTCGGATCCAGGCAAATCCGCAATGAACCATTTGTGCGAGTTGTCAACACAGTAGAGTTGATCCAAGGAGTGTATTCATTCTCTACTTTACACAAGATGCCTCGGTCGAACAAGTCTTGTAGCTGATCCTCGTATTGCTTCTGTAGGTGAACAGGAATTTGTCTCGCAGGGTGTTGCACAGGAATCGCCCCATCATCAACTTCTATATGGAATGGCTCTCCAGGAAAGCATCTTTGTATTCTTTCAAAAGATAGTCTTTTGTCAAGGGAAATGGGTGCTTCCTTCCATTCACATCAAACAGTTTCACAGTCTCTGATTTAGTGTTTTAGTCACATGATTCTTCGATCTTTGCGAAGTTCTTCACTTCTCGAGACTCTTCACTATTCGCCATATTGACTGTTTGGAAAGGAAGTTCAAGCAATCCTATCTTCTGTGCTGTAATACTTCCCATGATTACACCTTTCTCCACATCTGCAACCTGAACTGTCACTGCTTCTGGTTTCTCAGTACCAGGGATATGGAAATACACCATACACGATCCAAGCTTCGTGACTTTCGTGCCACCATAAGCTTTCGTTTTCATTGAAGGTTCATCAAGCTCAAAGTCCTTTGGTAATATTTTCCTGAAGACTGACTCAGGAATAATGTTGGTTTCTGCTCCAGAATCTATCTTACAGTCGCAATACAAAACTGTTGTTCTCTTTCCTCGAGAAATACCCACTGTGAGAATAGCTTTGTCCTTGTCAGACATGTGCACAGTAACCACATCGCACACCGTATCAACATCACTGACCGTATCAATACTGTCAACTGATATCTGTCCCAGATACAGGCATGAACCTTCATCATCAGACTGTTCGTTGACAACCTGAACTTCATGGGCTTTCTTCTTTATTTTCTTCGTACAAGCTCTAGAGTAATGTCCAACTTGTTTGCACAAATAACACTTTGATTTCTTTGCCGGACATCCTGCACCATGAAAATGTTCTAACAGACAGTTCTGACATTTATTTGTCTGTGCTTTATCTTTGTTCACAAAAGACCTTTTCCCAGTACCATGAGATTTTCTCATCACAGTATTGACTTCAGATTCTGATGATAATGTCATTCTTTTCTGGCAGATTCTTCTGTTTTTTAGCTAATCTAATCACTTCATCAAGAGCTTAATCATTGCCCTTCATCAGACATTCCTTCCTGACCCTGTTTGAATTCATGCCAAACACAAGGTGATCTCTGACAAACCTCTCCTTCGAAGGATATCGTGCCTCATTCACAAGTGTTCTTACTCTGGTAATAAATTCTTCAAGTGAAAGCGTTCCCTGTTTGAGACAATGCAGTTCCCATGCTGCAATTATTTCATTCGACTGAATACATAATTTTCATACTTGTCAAAGTAGTTATTCAGTTTTTTAGACTGTTCATCAGAAAATGCCAAACTGTTGTAAATGTCTAGCCCACGTTCGCCAGCCCATAACAGTAAATAATTGCATTTCGTTTGCTCTTCAACTTTGACAAGTTGTCCCGTGAATATCAAATTCGCACATTGTTTCCAAACGTTGAATCTTCTGTACAGAACCTCATCATCAGTCCAATCCATCGTCGGACCCTTGTCGTACCACGACGAAGCCACGTGGTTACCAGTACCTCTGTTTTCACTTATGCCGATATCGAGATTTGGAGTCCAGAAATTACACAGAAATTCCACTTACATCAGTAGTACTGTCACTTCACGTACACCAGTGATGCTAATCTGTCATTTCTCCCCCTTCTCCGCGTTCAGGGTTCTTCTGACACCATGTAAAGTAATAAGAAGAAAATTTTCCAGTAATGTTTAGAGACTTGTGCAAGTCTAGCCTTTGGCGAAACTGGAACTATCACGCCGTCTGTAAATATGACATGACTTTGTTGAGAACTGGCTCTTATAAATGGCTCGTTAGCTGAGACAGGCCTTTTTTTAAGGTGGATTGGATCTTAAAAAGCACGTTTTTCTCTTTGGACTAGTTATAGGAAATTACTATCGTTATTTACATTAAGCCTTTTCCGCCTGTCATCTTGGTATGGTACGATTTTTACTGTGTAGAAATTACCAGATATCTGAAGTGTTTTGGTTGGGGCTCATTAGATTGAGACAGGTGGGCTTTAGAGACTTTAGATCTGAGTTATAAAGCCTTTATAACTAAGATCTAAAGGATCGTCTTTGGGGCTAGTTCCTGGAAGGGAGGTAACTCGTTGTGCGCCGCTTTTCCCCATCTATTTTTCTATTAAAGAACCAATAAACTTTGTTTTTTGTTACCCTTTTAACCATTACATATGAAAGATTTGTGGTTAGTCTTATGCGGAACACCAAATTTATTCTTTAAAAACCTGTGGTTAATTAATACCGAGCGATTAAAAGTGGCCAAAAAGTCGCCTGCTTCTCTCTCGCCCGCCAACGAAACCACAGACAGGTTACGTAACTCTGTCGCCAGAGCACTGCGTCATATGAGGAACGATTTTCAGTTAGTTGTATAGAAAGTGTGTAGCACGCTCATCATTTTGATGATTTCTCGACATCAACGACGACATGCCGAATCGTTGCTTTGTCGTCAATTGCTCCTAGGGGTCGGGCGATGGTGTCACCATCCACAGATTTCCACAGGACCCCGCAGATCGTGCTAAATGGGTTATGTTTGTGAGTGCGAAGCGAACGTTGTGGAAGCCTGAAACGATATCTTACTTGTGTTCAGATCGCTTCACGGAAGTTAAAGAATCAAAACTACTTACTAGTTGTAGTAAAATATGTATATGATTGATGACCATAAAGATTTTCCATGACACAACTTGTATCATAACGATTTCTTCCTCGGAAGTGAGGTTGTGGTCGAAGTAACAATAATATTGTAAGTAGTATTATATTGACACCCACCTCGCTGCCAGGAGAGAAATTGTTATGTTATACGCTTTGTCATGTAAAATCCTATTGGACATCAATAAAATACATATTTTACTACCAGTAGAAAGTAGTTTTGATTTTGTAACTCGGTGAAAACAAACCTAAATAGCATTTATCCTCAGACTGCCGGATGTTCCCGACAGGGCGCCGCCATTTTTGAAAATCGTAAAGTCTGTTAGAATTAATGAGATTATAGTTTGTTTTCATCAAGTTAGAAAATCAAAACTACTTTCTACTCGTAGTTAAATATGTATTGGAATCATAACCAAGCGGATTTTGCATGACACAACTTATAACATAACGATTTCTTCCACGGAAGCGAGGTGGGGGTCGAAATCACAATGCTGCGCGATAAATTTCTTGCTACATTCACATGGTTAATGTCCACTCACCAGTATGTAGATACTAGTCAATGTGCGTCTTTATATTGGGTCTTATAATCCTAATTAGTTTATTATCATACTTGTATGTATTTTGAAACTAAATAAAAAGCAGACGATCTGCTGATACTTATAGTGAATTTATAACAGAACTGTAATATCTAGACATTATATATATGCCAATGTGAATCATAATTCGCACACACACCCTAGTGTTGGTTGTCTGTCTCATTACACTTCACGGCGAAAACAATGATTCTGTTGAATGCTAAGACAAATGAATAAAAAACAAAATGCAAATATTAAAATTAAAACAGATTAAAGTTATAGGAACAATATCAGGCCATTACCTTGTTTGAGGAATGTATCCATCAATATCCACAAAACTGTTCCAAATGATGTGTCTTTTAACAGTTTAATATACGAAAAAGTGATAAATCTTTTCAGGTATTGGTGTATAGTCTCATTGGTCACCCAAGATAGCACACCTGGCAACAAATTGCTTAATGCCCGCCTTTCTTTAAAAACAGTAATTTAGTTAGCCAATAATGGGCAATCAATTAATGTATTTCCGGTTAATCCTTTGAAAGAAGGACGTTGTTTTTACGCAGACACCGACACGGCAGAGTGTATTCAGTATAGATTAGTAAATCTACATACATATACACTACCTTTTGACAAATCCGCTGTGTAAGATAAAAGTAATTAATCAATCAGCGTGTTATCGGTTAATCCTTTGATCGATGATTATAATGTTGAATATTTACTCCAGACACAAGAAAAGCCAAATGGGAACCTTTGTCGGTTAATCTAAGTGTGTTACCACTAATTATACCTGTTATAAATTCATTAACTAACCATCAAGTGAATGATGACAAATAACATGTGTAGGTTTATACCTCCTAACACGGGCTACAACAAGGGAGTATTAATTGCCGTATTGCATGTGAAAACTTATGGGCCGACACTGTTTTGAGAATACAAACAGATTTTTACATGACATGATTAAATATCGAGGTAAAAAACACAGAAATGGGATCAATTTGGATCAGTCATTATACAAATAGGGCCTAACGACACCAATCGATTTTGACAGAATCGTCTATGAAAACAAGTTGTAACTCGGAAACTAGGCAAAGCAGGAGACAAAATTAAATGACAGTAGATTGTGAGAACATATAGCTTTCATTTTCCACAACAATTGTCACGATTTCAGGTTTATACAAGCCTGTAAACAAGATAATTTACCCCCTAAAATGTAGATGAATTCTGCATCGGCCCTCAAAGCTATTCTTCATATGACGTCACAGAAACCCGCCGCTCTGATTGGTTGAAATTTCGTTCGCGGGTGAGAATTGTGCACTGTTGTCAAAAAGGTCGTTTTAAGTCAATTAAAGGTCGAAATGAGTAGTTTTAATGACGGGGTTTCATTTATAACGATGCCAGTTAGTTATTTATGTATTTGTACCCCGTAGGGTATATGTGATCTTTAACCATTTATCGCACAGGGGTTCAAATCACAGTTTGGACAATAATTTTTGAAAATAAAAATCTAGATTTTATGTAATGAGTGTAGCGGGAGAATTTTCTAAAAAATCCATTTCTTCACCGATTTCGTTCAAATTTTAAATATACATTTACGTTACTCATAACAAAACAATAATATACGGTTGCAAAAATCTAGATCTTTATTTTTAAAAATTATTGTCCAAACTGTGATTCGAACCCTTAACTGTGATTCGAACCCTTGTGATTTATCGTCTTGTTTCGTTTAGGAATTTCAAGGAACGTCGCTATATATAGCAAGTGTATAAACAATTAGACGCACATCCTAAATCCAACTACTTTTCATTTCTCATCTTATGGCTACTTTATGACTATGACTCTTTATAGCCATTTTTCAGATGCCTCTGTGCCAGATAAGATATTTATGAGCGTGAAGTAAAGGCAGAGTACAATCACATATCATGAGAATTACGATACATGTACCTTGTTATTATCATCAAGATTATCGACAATCATACACTGGTACGTTCACATCTGCTTTAATGTTATTTTGCCCGCACACAAATTGAACTAAATATTGAATATGTTTGAAATCAAGACATATAGTAAACTACACTTATATATGCAGGCTCTGAAAAGTAGGTTTTATTGAAATAACACATTCTATATATCAATGTGCTTTGTGTATTATACGGACCGGTGAAAAAAATTATCTTTGCCGGAATGTGTATCATTTCGAGGCAATTACACCAAAGCGGCACTGAGAGATCGCTGCCAAACTACCGAGAGCAGATATCGCATCAGCCAAATGTAAAAGTCAAGGTTAAATCTTGACCTTCGTGACCTTCACAGCGCCCCCTTGAGTAATCTGAACGAACTAAGGCGATTAAAGATCATCGATGTTAACCTGGGCTCGCTCAGAACGCTTATCGGATTGCCAGCGAACGTGTGTGACGTGTGCGTGGTCCTCGTGCCACACGTGCAAGGGAACGTTTGATTTGATCCTATGAAAAATTACCTTGGGGAGTTATGCCCCTTCGATTCAGGCACACCCCAGCTTTTAAAGCCTATAAATCAGCGTATCTCGGGTCGCCGCGTTGACCGAAAACACCATCTATCTGAAACACAGTCAGATAAGATTTGATGCGCCTTAATTCGGTGAAAGTTTCAGATTTTCCTTTTTATATTGTTTCGACATTTGAACAGATTCGTTTAACAAAAGTCCGTTCCCTCACACTCCCTTACTCCGACCGTAAACACGCTGTCTTCCATCTCGCCGGTGGAGAAGAAATCGTGATTCATCACTGAACCAGACCCGCCTCCAGTTTCTCAGGTTCCAGATCCGGCCTCTCAAATTAGGGTGACAACTGGCCTTCTTGGTCGAATCCCCATTTCACGCAATCGATTCCTGACAGTTTGGTCGGAAATTCTTCTCAAACCAGGGATGCGTTGTGCAGTCTCCACGGCTGTGACAAGACGATGACGCAAGTGAGCAGCCCGGATGTAGCGGTCCTGGGCTTGGGTTTTAACTCTTGAACGCTTCATTTGCGATCAGGGCGAAATTGGTCTTCAGGAAACGACCCCAAGGGCGATATATGGTGCTATGATGAACGTTGAAATGTCGGGCAACTGCAGACTGCGACTCCCCAGCTTCAAGGCTGCCTATGGCGATGTTTCGATTGGCGGCACTCAGTCGTGGCATGATGATTTCCAAAACGGATTACAAAATTAAACCTCAACGTTTGCCTTTTTAAAGTGACCAACACGGCATGTTTTTTTTCGCTTACTTGCACGTGCATGTTGCTTTATATGTTTTCTTGGTGACGTTTTGGCGAATATTTCTTCAAACGCTTCTAACACAAGGGTAGAGTTAAAATTGTTCGCAATCACACAAACATGACGTTTTAGAAAGAAATAGTATATTTGTATTGTTTTTGCCGCAGCTACATGAGTTCAATGTCATCAAAATCACCCATGTGTTTCTTTTTTTTTGAAGGGTGTAAATTGCCCATAACTTCCGTCGGTCGTTACATCCGGAAAACAGCTGACAATTTAAGAATCTCTTAGTTTTCAAAAATATTTTTCAGCAATGTGGGAGATTTATATTTCCTTTTTATGTTTTAAACAATTGGAGACAGCTGCGAGTATTAACCTCCACTAGACTACCGTTTATCCCCGGAATACATGCAATTTGATAGTAGCAAATAAACCTATTTAAATTAAAAAGGAGCCACAGTGAGACCAGAGATTTCTGAGGAAATCTAGACTTGCTTCATTTAGGGCTTTAGCATTGCAGGGAGAAGCATTGGGGAAAATAATATGGTTCAGGGACTGTGAGACAGACTAATGATTCACATACAGGTTGCTTACTTGGTGTTTTGTTTCAGGCACAACATCACTCAGCAGTATTCCAACTAAACGACGGCGGTCTGTAGATATTTGGATCTGCACCAGTCAGTCACAGGGTTGACAACATGGTTCGTTGGTTTGTTGTTTAACGCCTCACTCATCAATATTTCAGCTGTATGGCGGCGGTCAGTACCAGACAATCCAGTGATCAACATCATTAGCATCGATCTACGGAATTGGGATACGATGACATGTGTCAACCAAGTCAGAGCCTGACCACCCGATTTCGTTAGTCGCCTCTTACGACAAGCATGGGCTGCTGAAGATCAATTTTAATCGGATCTTCACGTACCGCTGACACCATGAACATCGTGACCACTCGATCCCGTTAGTCACATCTTACGACAAGCATAGTCACCTCTTGTGACAAGTTTGCGTTGGTGAAGATCAACAATTATTACAGAGGTAGGTGGGGAGAGTTAACGACAATAGTCCTGCCTTCTCGATATATAAGAACATTAATTTTACTTTCAGGAGGCGGACTTCGGATGTGGAAAACGTTCATTGAATAGGATTTTAAAGGAACTCGCTTATAACGAACTGACAGATATAACGAACTGCTTTTGGGGGTCCTGGACACTTGCTGTATATTTTAACCGAAAAGTGTATTACAAACTACGGTTATAGCGAACTAGAATTGGTGATTCTTTTGAGTTCGCCACCACCCTTGTGGATCTCTGCATCGATGTTTTTCTTCTTTTGTCATCAATTGATGATTCATTTTCTGGTAATAACATTGTTTGGAGTTTGTTCATTGTTTCAAATCACCATTTTACAATTTTTCATGTGTACATTTTTCTCGTGAGATGCGACAGTGAGATGTGTCCAGGAAGCTAGGTAAGAACAAGGGTTTGCTATTAGTACTTAAGGGGTTTGTTCAAGTTTATATACCTCATTATAGATGTGAAGAAGATTTTTATTAATTACATTGTACTCTGCATAGGTACTCGTGAATATGCGGGTTAGAACTGGTCTTTAGCAACCCAATGCTTGTCGTAAGAGGTGACTAACGGGGTCGGGTGTTTAGGCTCGCTGACTTGGTTCACACATTTCATCGTATCCCAATTGCATAGAACGATGCTCCTGCTATTAATCACTGGATTGTCTGGTCCAGATTCGATTATTTACACACCGCAGCCATATAGCTGGAATAATGTTGAGTGAGGCGTTAAACAACAAACAAAAGTCTGCACAGGAGTTCATAGTAATAACATATTTGCCAATTATCAGTCCAATCTTTGTCCGTTAGTTCGTTGTTATAAACTGAAATATTATCGCGTTTCTAAGGCTAATTAAAGATTGCATTTAAAGTGGTATCCGACTTTAATCCACTTCCAACTGGAATTAAGCACAACTACTGGTTTATGGTGTAAAAAAAAGTAAATAGATTAATGTTATATTTATATTGTACACGGCCAGTTCAGACTAGCTCCATGATGCTCTGCATGGAGAAATGTTTGTCAAATGCATCGCAGATGTATTTGATGTCAAACTTAGTGTATAGTTCGTACATATCCGCGACATGCCGATTGAAGTCTTGATCATTCGTCAGTGCCCGGTATGTTCCGGAACGGAAGTCGGCTTGGCAGAACATGAAACGAGGGGTCATGGCGTCTTCAGGCCGTTTGACACACACAGTATTAATTGAATCGGTGTCTGCTAACATTTAATTGCTCTCTTGTCACGCTTTCTAATGTTTGGAAATAATTCTTGTAGTCTAAGATGGACATCAAACCCCTTACTGTTGATATTCCGGGGTGACTATTTAGTATGTTTTCGGGGCGGTGGGGTAGTCTAGTGGTTAAAGCGTTCGCTCGTCACGCTGAAAACCCGGGTTCGATTCCCCACATGGGTACTATGTGTGAAGCCCTTTTCTGGTGTCTCCCGTCGTGATATTGCTGAAATATTGCTAAAAGCGGCGTAAAATAGTACTCACTCACTAGCATTTTTTCTTCTACTGTTGTTCCTCAAAGACGGTCTCAAGTCCTGGGCCTAAATATCGAAGCTGAGCTAAGATAGTCGTAAGTTAATGTTAATGTATGGCACTAACGACCATCTTAACACTAATCTAGGCCCTGATGTTCTTAATCAGTCAGCGTTGAGTTATGAATAAAACTAATCACTAAATTCCATGTTGTGAGAGATACCTGACCTCGGGAAATATCGGAAAGAGTAAGATATCAAGCATGATAAGGAAATTAGTGAGTGATTATAATTTGTTTTCAGATTTGGTTTGAGAAAGAAAAGTATTTACATGCAATGAAATCTTTCTGGGATACAGTTCTTTAATAAACCTAACACTTGCATTCATAATCATCAGGTGCAAATATCATTAGCGATGATAAACCTGACTAAAGGTTTCGACAAATATAGATCTACTCTACTGTAGATTAATTAGTTTGTGGAGAGGCAGTTCGGTAGCCTCGTGGATAAAGCATTCGCTCGTCACGCTGAAAACCCGGGTTCGATTCCCCACATGGGTACTATGTGTGAAGCTCTTTTCTGGTGTCTCCCGTCGTGATATTGCTGGAATATTGCTAAAAAGCGGCATAAAATAGTGCTCACTCACTAGCATTTTTTCTTCTACTGTTGTTCCTCAAAGACGGTCTCAAGTCCTGGGCCTAAATATCGAAGCTGAGCTAAGATAGTCGTAAGTTAATCTTAATGTATGGCACTAACGACCATCTTAACACTAATCTAGGCCCTGATGTTCTTAATCAGTCAGCGTTGAGTTATGAATAAAACTAATCACTAAATTCCATGTTGTGAGAGATACCTGACCTCGGGAAATATCGGTAAGATAGCAAGCATGATAAGGAAATTAGCGAGTGATTATATCCAAGTACAATCAACAAGATAACAATCGTTGCATTTCAGAGTGTATTTCCCGACATCAGTAACGTCGGTGTGGAGAAACAGATGCCTGTTACTGTGTCATATACATGTATCTACATTAAAGTTCCTACTTCTAGCTAGGACCCGTGAAGATCCGGGATGGAATAGGTCCTCAGCAACCCATGCTTGCCTCAAAAGGCGACTATGATTGTCGTAAGAGGCGACTAACGGGATCGGGTGGTCAGGCTCGCTGACTTGGTTGACACATGTCATCGGTTCCCAATTGCACAGATCGATGCTCATGCTGTTGATCACTGGATTGTCTGGTCCAGACTCGATTATTTACCGACCACCGCCATATAGCTGGAATATTGCAGAGTGCGGCGTAAAACTAAACTCACTCACTCACACACTTCTAGCTACCTTAACTAACCCTGTAATGAGGTACCTTAAGGAATTTGCCCTTCTTTCATTTGCAGTCTAATTACACAAATACTGCCATGGGAACATACAGCAGGACAATTTTAAACAAAGAACCCTCTGGCTACATTAGTAAGAAAGTGAAATGGTGTTACTGTAGGTTGGAGAAATGTATGGCATATTCAGTGTGAAACGGAAAGCTACATGCCTCGAACTATCCAATAAGAAACTATAAATAGTTACTCTTCCGGTTTCATGACGTCACTGTCGGGTCAGAAAGCGTAGTCTAATGCACGACCGAACATTGTGTCACAAAGTCAACCTTAGTGATAAATGAGATGTGGATGGTGGGTGGGTTGGTTTACGCCGCTTTTACCAATATTCCAGCAATACCACGGTTGTGGGGGACACCAAAAATAGGCTTCACACATTGTACCTATGTAGGGAATCGAATCCTGGCCTTCTGCGTGACCGCCTTAACCACAGGGCCTGTAAGTCTCACAGGCGCTACTTCCAAAATTAGGCTGGTTCCCGGCTCCCTTTGCGCGCGCCAACTTGCGAGATGGGGTCCAACTTACTTCCCGTACCAGATTTCCGGTGACAAGCGTATATTCAAGAACCAGTTCGGGTTCCAAATTGCGCTACCGCCAAATATGACTTTGCTAGACCAAGTGTACAACCATGTTTGCCTGTCACAGCTGTTGACAGTCGTGATAGTTGTCTAATCTGGGGATTGTCACATCGGACATTTGTTATTCCTGCAAGGATTATAGGTTCCCTGCTGTCAACTGACAACCATGAGACCAATCGAAACGATAGGAAACTTGTCACCCGAAGTACTAATTAGGTCTCGCAAAGTGACTCGACCTACTTACGGGCCCAATTGGGCGTCCCCACCCCTCCAGATGTGGATGGTAGGCACAGATGTAAGCTCCTGGCAAGATAAGGCAATGAGGACAATGGGGTCAAAAAGAGCACAACAATGGGGAATCTATATTTTTTTTACTACTATTGCGTATATAACGAACATAATAAGATAACACGGATGATCTATGAAAACTACGATACCAAAAGGACGAACATTTGTCTAATTTGATCAGGTGTTGTTAGTGGAGAGTCTAACATGTTTTGACAGTCTAGTTTGTAATTTCCTTCAATAAATATCTCACGGAAGCTATAATCAACAAGTAATAACAATTCTTGGACGGATGGTCAGAGTCGCCCTCAAGGACCCTCGGTGATCACGTGACAGTCATGTGGTTTTCTAACCCGCTTCCTCTGCTTCCTCTTCTTCGTCGAATTCGCCTTCTTCCTCTGCAGTGGCATCCTACAAACAGAAATGGTGGCTTTAGAAAATACATGCTTTGGTGAGAGGTTAAATATATGCTGGAATAATACCATGTGAAGTCAACGTGAGTCCCATGAATATCACTTAAAACCTGGGACGCTTTTTCGTGCGTGACTGTGAGTGAGTGAATTTAGTTTTACGCCGCTTTTAGCAATATTCCAGCAGTATCACGGCGGGCTACACCAGAAATTGGCTTCACACAAGATTGTACCTATGCCGGGAATAGAACCCGGGTCTTTGGCTTGTCGGGCAAATGCTTTAACCACCAGGCTACCCCACCGCCCCTGAGTGTGACTGAAACATGTACAGGTTTGATATGCTTTACTTGAAGCGTTATATTGTGAGTGAGTAGGTTGGTTTGCCGCCGCTTTGGGCGTATGTACACGCATCCATACCTTCTCGGACATTGTCAGGCAGATTTGAAAAGGCTTTATTTAAATAACTACCGTAGTGAGAGTGATTAAACGGCTTACACCACGAGGGCATACTTATTTAATACGCGTTTAATGTATTAGGCATGATGAAGATTATCAAGGTGAGTACAAATTTACTGTTTGTAAACAGAAGTAATTGCCCTAGGGCAGTTAATCAGTGGACAATGGACATAACTTTCCCTTGTGGTTTAATTATATGTACCCCGACTGGCACTCAATATAAAGGGGATGAAACAACGAGTGGCCATCTCGAGGTCAGTACATGCGGTCAGTTATTGAAACTCATTTGAGTAAACCATATTTCCAACCTGTGTGAGCCGGGGTTAATCAAGGATAACGTTGGGTAATACTCGAAATGCATGCATACAACCTCAGATATAGTGCACAGTGGGGAATCGAACCCGGGCTTTCGATGTGACGAGCGAACGCTTTAACCACTGGGCTACCCCACCGCCCGCCAGGAGAAATCACACAACCGCCATCAGAATCGCAACAGCAATTTAAGATTAACAGGAGATTGAGAAGTTTTTTCAATCCTTAGAAAAATATTCGCGATATGTACATTTTCTGTTTAATGAGAAAGTTCATAATAACGCGTAGAACATTAGTGAAGCAAACCATCATAAAAACCGACATATTGATTCACAAGTATTAAAATCTGTATGTCCGTCAAGCATGTCAGAATACATGTGTTCGATCAACATCTATATACATTAAAACGCATTTATTTCTTGATGGGTCACAAAATGAATTAATTATTATTCATTATAACGATTTTGTTCAATGAATCACAAAGTTAAACAGTAATTCCATAATAACGTATTTTAGACCGTAACCCAGAGGTTCAGTAAGCTGATGCTCATGACGTCAATCACTGGACTGTCTCGTCCAGAATCAGTTATGTAGTTGGTATATTGCTGGGTTTAAACAATAAACAAACAAAACAGCCACAACAATATAGGTGTTATCTGCATTCGGGCTCCATTTGTGATTCCAAAAAAGCTGTTGAGGTAATTGGAAGTTATATTGAAACGGACAGCAACAAAATCTCGAGCCCATTAAAACGTGTAAGAATGTATATGAGTCACCGACATTCAAGAGGAAAACAAATAAAACGATTTACTCACATTATAAAACATAATACGGTGCACTATGCGAGCATGGCACACAATTACGCAATTGCACGGACTTCAAGTGTCCCCATCAAGTCGGTATAAGGCACGTGCTGATGTCACGAGGGCAGGGATCGGGCAGCACGTGATGCTGCAAGAAGGGCGCGGTACAGTGAAACTACGCTTCCGCTCAGCTGACGCGTTTTGTTGAAACATAATCCCAATTTTCTAAGAATTCTTTCAGTTATACACATGTTGTTGTTTGTTTATTGGCCAATTATCCCAACTCATGTCCCCTAGACCCAGCCAAACCTGCACGGGCGCATGGTTAGGATAACTAACAGAGCACACTCCATTTCTTCGTTTCGTACGTCAATTATCGCAGTGTTTTGAAACTTAAAAGCAAAATGACTTTCCCATTATGAAGAAAAAGTAAATTTGAAACATGAATTTTGTTTCAACTGTGCAGCATGTTTGGCCGCGTGGGGCTATAATCACGGAGTTATCTAGTTGAAAGCTCATTACCTTACCCTTGGCTCTTCAAACGGGAAAAGAAGAGAATCTGTTTATGTGGAATATCTTTTTTTCTTTTGAAAATGGAGAATGTAGGAACGTGTTCTTAATTTGTTTTCCTCATGTGCCTTGTTCACTGCGCTATCGTTATACCTTTACCTCCTGGCGTCGAAATTAAAATTCATAGCTAAAGATAACGGTAGTAAATTATACCTTTAATGAGAAAATGCCGTTAACGGTATTATAATCATGTGAAAAACGATTTCAGATGTTGATACGCATTTACAATATTAAGAAGCGCACGTAAAAGGTATATCCCCAATTATGACTACCATTGCCACTACTACTACTACTACTACTACTACTACAGCTGCTGCTTCTACTACTACTACTACTACTACTACTACTACTACCCGGGAACCAGTAGCCCAGCCTCAGTCGGCAAATTCACTTTGACTGTTACCAGGATCCGCTTATGACAGAGATTCAGTTTCGCCACGATTACGATCCTTGGTCGTGTTTCCTTCTGCAGAAGTGACTATGGTTTTATGCCGCTTTTCCTAAAAACGTGTCTGTGCTACACCGACTACCATAATACCTCTCTTCCCAACAGACCCGTGAAGATCTGCGTTAGACCTGATCTTCAGTAACCCATGCTTGTCGTAAGAGGCGACTAAAGGGATCGGGTGGACAGGCTCGCTGACTTGGTTCACACATGTCATCGTATCCCAATTGCGTAGATCAATGTTCATGATGTTGATCTCTGGATTTTCTCGTCCAGACGCGATTATTTACAGGCCACTGCCATATAATAGGAATATTAATGAGTGCGGCGTAAAACTAAACTCAATCACTCTATCTCTCTTCCCAACATGCTGCCTCAATACATTTTGCGCTTACCACTCTACCACCAATGATATACATCAATGTACCCCTACAACATTTGGTATTACTAACTGACTAGTACCTTCCATGGATATATACCGTCCCTACTTCGACATGTACTGCAGCCGCGGCCGCGACTGCAAGGACGGTGATAGTCTAGGACGGCGAGTACTGCTCTCTCCCCCACACTCGCGAACCTCTTTCTGCGAGACATTAAACGTGTACCACGGGCCCTTGGCAAGTAGAGGTTCGTGCATATGGTTCGTGTCCGACTTGTATGTTACACGTTCAGGAAAACATGGTGATTTATGACCCTGCAGTCAAGACGTGAGGCATCAGATAGAGGGCGTTGCTCATTGCAGGAGACCTGTGTGTCAGAGAAACAACTGAAGGGAACACTCTGGGTGCTGAGAGGACCCGGATGGTCGTCCGAGTTGTGGTAGTCGTGGAACGAGAGGATGAACTGTTGCTGGTGTAGTAGCCGCGGTAGTGCGTAGGTGTGAAACGATACACCGATAAAGTTTCCGTGCAGTGATACGATACCCGATACGGACATGGATGTATCGATACTAAAGACATCTTAAGGAATTAAGGGATTTTTTTCTTCTTATTTAATTATTTATTTCCATTTTATCATTATTATTATTATTTATTTATTTTATTTATTTATTTTGTTTATTTTGTTTATTTTATTTATTTTATTTTTGGAGGGTCTCCCATTTTGTTCTGGGAAGGTAGTGGGGCCATCAAGTTTGTACACATGTACTAGGGGGTTAGCATTTTTGTACATAATTCTACATTAAATATTTCTGCTTAAAAATTAGAGGGGGGGGGCATTGATTTTGTGCATGAGATGCATAATATACTATTAAACACATCCATGGACGAACAAAATGGTAATTTGACTAGGAGGCTGTATTTCGAGTATTTCGAAACCACTAAAATAGAGGCCATGGTGACGAAAGGTCTTTGATTGTATATAGCCAAACACCTTTGTGTCGAACTTTGATGTGCCAAGCTTACCGCTGTCTCGAAATAGAAGTTTAGTCCCTGCGAATACCTTATTTATAGTATTATAGTCATCATTTTACGGCTTTGTCGAAGTTTGGATTACCCGAAGTATTTACGTGGGTCCCTGCAACTTCGACACAAAAGTGTTTGATTGTATTTGATTATCGAACATGACGTCGATGTTACTCGGGGTCGCTGATCCTATCTGCAACTGGCTTTGAATAAGTTGCCATAAATTGCTTCTGGTTTGTTTGACATACGTATTAGAAAAGCGCATTGCTGGTACAGAACTAGTTTAGAGGTACGGTAAGAGTGACCCGCCCTTGGTATATACGAAAAGCCACAATCGCGGGGTGGAAAGCCGCTCTTGAGAGGACTGACTAAAACGGAACGTTATTCTGTCCTGAATATAATAAGGATATTACCTGGTATTGCTGGTACTCCGACACCAAGTCGTTCATGTTGGACTCGGCCTCGGTGAACTCCATCTCGTCCATACCCTCGCCCGTGTACCAGTGGAGGAAAGCCTTGCGTCGGAACATGGCTGCAATGGGAGGATCAAACGTGAAGTAAAAGTAGTGAGTGAGTTGGTGTAACACCTCTTTAAACAGTTGCTTGGTTTGTTGTTTTACGCCGCACTCAGCAATATTCCTGCTATATGGCGGCGGTCGGTATATAATTGATTCTGGACCAGACAATCCAGTGATCAACAGCTCAAGCATCGATCTTCGCAATGGGGATACGATGACACGTGTCAACCAAGTCAGCGAGCCCGACCACACGATCCTGTTAGTCGCCTCCTACGACAAGCATGGGTTACTGAAGACCAATTCTACCCCGGATCTGCAAGGGTGTATTTTAACAGTCATTTAGGTATAACACGGTGTTTCGACTTGATGTGTTCGTGGATCAGGGGTTGGGGTGGGAGGAAGGGAGAGATTAGAAGAGATGCAGGTTATTTACTATTTTGCTGAACAAACCATTTTACGCCGTTTTAGGGGCACTTCGGCGTGACGAGCTAACGCTTTAGTCACTAGGCCACCAAACCTCCCCTTACAAATATAGATCCAGGTTAGAATTGGTCTTCAGCCGCCCATGCTTGTGTTAGGAGACGACTAACAGGATCGGGTGGTTTAGACATGACTTTGTTCATGCAAGTAATTGTACCCCCAATGCGTAGATCGATGCTCATGGTGTCAATCACTGGACTGTCTGGTCCAGATTTGATTATTTACTGACCGCCGTCATGTAGCTGGAAACTTGTGAGTACGGTTAAACAACAAATAATTATACAAAAAGAAACCAGGATTCGAACATACGATCATAGTTTCCTGGCAATGTGAAGGGAAGCAACTCTGCACATCGACTTGCTTCTCCCCATACGACTGGGTCACAGCCTCAAGACCCTTTTATGTAACACTAAATATAATATCACTACGACAAAGGCGAATGTACAAAACGATGAGGAAAACGTTAAATAAATTCAGAATATAATTAAACAAATGTCACTAAACCATGTTATATGTGAAATGTTAAGTAATATCTCTTAAGGTTAAAAGAGGAAATTCTACCATAAATTAGAAATTAATGTCAACTGTAACACAATGAACAAAGGTAGATGAGAACGGCCTGTGAAGGTAATACACTATCGCATGTTTCACGGGCTTCTTTGTGTCAGTTGAACTAAAAAAATGGGCGTTACATGTGTACTTGGAAGCTGAAATATCAAAGGCGTTTATTAATTTTCAATCTGAGTTTTCATAAATTAACCGCATGTTCATGATAGTTTCGCCTTTGACTAAATTTGTAACACACGGACAGATAATGTTCTGTTTTCACTGTAATATCACATGAATTATATCTTTCAAGTATTATCATATTTCTGGGGAGGATCAAATTGCATATTTTGCACAAACTGGGCATAAACTCAGCAACGTACTGCCTCCTATTGAAGAGTAATGGACAGATATCCCGCCATAAAGAACAAGCTTAAATTTTATTATGCACATTTCGTTTCCTTTGTCGCGGCATAATGCAAGATAACGATGTAACAGGCCATAAAAACGGAGGCAAGGAGAACGGGCGTGTTGCTATCTAACTCTCGCTGTATAACAAGCCAGATAGGCGGCATATCGTGCTTATGAAAAATAATAAATCATATTCGTGTTCTGGAATATCGTGTTGTGGGCTGCATGTCGTTTTTTCATGTGTGTATAATATGCAGGATTTAAGGCGAGAGAGGGTTGGCAAAATGATAACAAGTTTGTCTAAGACGTTTCATTATATTCCTGCTTTCGACCCATGAAGAGATCTTGAGTATGAGAACACACACTTATGTGTACGACCAACTATCATAGGTCGCTTTGGGTTTGGTCGGAGGTGTGTGGGTTGGTTTGGATACATGTATCGGTTTGAGAAAATATATTAATCAAAGTGAAAGGTGTGTCCAGACATTAATTCTGCCGATTCTATCTTTAAGGGATTGAGAAATAAATACTACGGCTTCAATAACATAATAATTGTATTTTTTACTACTAATAAGCATGATTTTTTAAAAATGATTTAAATATGCGATAAAGAAAGCTGTTTCTATAAGATACCGAGTCTGCATCATACACAAACACTGATGAAAGTTTAATTTATTGCCGAATTATCAAACTCTTACAAATTAATTTATTTTTAGTCCTAGGAATTTCTAACACATTTCTGTAATATTAGAACGAATGGACCTTTTGTGTAAACGTTATGAATTCATCATAGTTTCTTCATTACAAAAATTGCATTCATTTTGACACCTATAATCACTGAAGGTAACCACTCATTATATACGGTGTAAATAATCCGATGACTGTGTATACACATGCGTTTCGGTTTTGTCATTGTTCTGTGGTAAGACTTTCGATAAATTCGACAGGCAAGACCCCATTGAAATCGCGATCTGTTTGGCGGCAGTGCCTCAGTATAGAGTAAGGCTGCACGAGTAGTCTACCCTTCATAACAACACCAGCGTCTGTACGTGATCGCTGCTCTCACCTGTGAACTGCTCAGACACCCGTTTGAAGAGTTCCTGAATAGCTGTGGTGTTCCCGATGAACGTTGCAGACATCTTCAGACCGCGTGGCGGGATGTCGCAGACGGCGGTCTTGACGTTGTTGGGAATCCATTCCACGAAGTAGCTGCTGTTCTTGTTCTGAACGTTGAGCATCTGCTCGTCAACCTCTGGAAACAGCGGATCAAGAATGCCGGATATATTTTATACCCACAACCTGTGACGAGTCAAAAAGCTGCCTACCACGAAGCTAAAGGCCGTCTCCACTGTGAATGGGATTTCTCATTCCAAAGTGTATTCAGGGTCATTTCTTGAGAATAATGGTGTTGGGAGTCCGTAGCGACAAGAAACTAGAGAGTCGCTTGCGTGTTTGTCTGACATCAGTATTGGAAGGATACAGAGTTTGCCTGGCCTCGATTGTTACCCGAAAATCTTGACATACTGCACACATGCTGTGGGAATACCTACTCTAAATAGATACCCTTCCCGAGAAGATGGCGCTGACAGTGTAACAGCAGGGTTACCTGTCCTTAATGGAATCCTTCCTCTGAAGATGGAGCTGTCAGTGAACCAGCAGGAGTACTTACCCTTCATGGACATCTTTCCCCAGAAGATGGCGCTCACAGTGCAAAAGCAGGGTTACCTACCCTTCATGGACATCCTTCCCCTAAAGATGGCGCTCACAGTGCAAAAGCAGGGTTAACTACCCTTCATGGACACATTTCCCCGGAAGAAGGCGCTGACAGTAAGCCAGCAGGATTACCTACCTTTCATGGGCACATTTCCCCGGAAGATGGAGCTGATAGTGAGCCAGCAGGATTACCTACCTTTCATGGACATCCTTCCCCTGAAGATGGAGCTGACTGTGAGGTAGCGACCATGCCTGGGGTCACATGCCGCCATCATGTTCTTGGCATCAAATATCTGCTGTGTGAGTTCTGGGACGGTCAAAGCGCGGTACTGTTGACTTCCACGGGAGGTAAGGGGAGCGAATCCAGGCATGAAAAAGTGAAGACGTGGGAAGGGTACCATGTTGACCGCAATCTTCCTCAAATCTGCATTCAGCTGGCCTGTCAAATATCAACAGCTTAACCTTTGATATAGATTAACTTTAATTAGTATTGCTATTCAGATTTCTAACAATTATACACCTTATATCCAGACGAAATTTATGCATACATGTATATGTTGTTGATTTTGTTTTTTAAGTGGACTTTTAAATTAATATGAAGTAATATGAAGCATGTAAACCCTACTAACAATTATACGGAAAACTAATTAGATTGAGTTTGTAATTCTGAATACAGGTAACAGTATCAGTGACCTTCACGCGCCCCCCTACCTGGGAACCTGAGACACGTGGTGACCCCTGACATTGTGGCTGAGATGAGGTGGTTGAGGTCGCCGTAGGTGGGGGTGGTCAGCTTGAGGGTCCTGAAGCAGATGTCGTACAGAGCCTCGTTGTCGATGCAGTAGGTCTCGTCGGTGTTCTCGACCAGCTGATGGACAGACAAGGTGGCGTTGTACGGCTCCACAACTGTGTCCGATACCTGGAACAACAATACACACCTTTCTTATGTTCTGAACTTTGATATGGAGTTAGCCTGAGATCATTTGGCTGAGACCCGTGAAGGTCCGGGTTAGAATGTGCCTTCAGTAACCCATGCTTGTCGTAAGAGGCGACTAACAGGATCAGGTGGTCAGGCTCGCTGACTTGGTTGACACATCTCATCGGTTCCCAACTGTGCAGATCGATGCTCATGCTGTTGATCACTGGATTGTCTGGTTCAGACTCGATTATTTTCAGACCGCCGCCATATAGCTGGAATATTGCTGAGTGCGGCGTAAACCTAAACTCACTCACTCATTTGGCTGAAATAATACCCATGCGGCGTAAATTCACGCACGTATTTGGCAGTCCATGCATGTTGGATGCTGGCCATCTGACACTTAATTGTCTGTTAACATAATAAATACGCTAATTACACAGACAACGTTAACGATTCACATGTATCTCCAGCAACAACGTCTAGATCTATCCGTGAAGATCTGGGCTAGAATCGGTCTTCAGCAACCCATGCTTGTCGGATGAGTCGACTAACGGGATCGGGTGGTCAGGCTCGCTGACTTGTTTGACACATGTCACGGTATCCAATTGTGTAGATCGATGCTCATGCTGTTGATCACTGGCTTGTGATTATTTACATACCACCGTCATATAGCTTGAATATTGATGAGTGTGGCATTAAACAACAAGCAAACAAACGTTAGATTTAGACTTGGCTGGGCGTCTTAGAACGATTATCGACTTTCTTTCTTGATTGTATGTGATGAAACAATGTCAGACTCCATAATTTCTAGGTCTGTCTGTACCATATCTGCTTAAACAGTAACTGCGTTTTGTGAACAGGGTAACCAGTCAATGTCTTCGGTGTGTAATATGCTCACCTTTGGCGATGGAACAACTGAGAATGTGTTCATGATTCTGTCGGGATACTCCTCCCTGATCTTGCTGATGAGGAGGGTACCCAGCCCCGCACCTGTACCCCCGCCCAGTGAGTGAGTGAGCTGGAAGCCCTGGATACAATCGCAACTTTCCGCCTCTTTCCGGACCACATCGAGAACCGAGTCAATGAGTTCGGCTCCTTCCGTGTAGTGACCCTTGGCCCAGTTGTTGCCAGCTCCGCTCTGACCTGAAGCACCAGAGAGGTAACACTTTGCCATAGTTACTTTGTAACTTTCAAGGCTGATCTTTGGCTGAAGTAGTTTGAATAGTAGGATATGGGCAAATAAGGTTCATATTGCTTCCTGAGAATAGTGCCAGACAGACTTACCGAAAACAAAGTTGTCTGGTCGGAAAATCTGTCCGAAAGGTCCTGACCTGACAGAGTCCATGGTGCCAGGTTCCAGATCGATCAGGATGCTCCTCGGGACATACTTCCCGCCTGCAAAACACCAAACATAAATGATGATTGCAGTGAAAATACAAATTAATAATGGCAGTAAAACCACTATTTTGTACCAGTATATGTAAGTCTTGACAGAAATATGTATTATTCTGAGAAATTGGAACTATCTCCCACAGTATATTGTTCATTTTAGTCCAGGTCCAGACGAGGTAGCTGGTACAAATATTCACAATAATATTTGTCGCAGTTTTATTTTTGGCATTCAGAACTCTCAATTTATATTATTTTTAATATCAGATATGCTTGTTCGATTGTTACACTCAATCATACATATAATATAAAAGCTTCTTTGTATTTCAATTGATAACGAAGTTCACCTGACGTCATCTACGGAGAAGTTCCCAGATCTTCACGCACTGAGGTACCATTTGGAGTAAAGAGCAGTTATAAAGGGATTGATATGTATGCTTTATCAAATGTTAGGAGACTTGGTTTTACAGGAAATGCCATTTTCCCGAGCGTGATGTTGCATGATGCGATATGGTCATAACAGTATTTAAACTAAGAGCCCCGATACTTAATGCACTTTAAAAATTCAACGTGAAAAACGTTGACATCAATCGAAGCGAACGTACAATCCGCCACATTTCCACATCGGACATATTCGGGCGGCCTGCATTGAATTACATAACGCTTAGAGTCCATCTCTATCAACTTCATTTATGCAACAACTGCTTTAAACATGATGGTGTTGTAAGTGGTGTATCTGTTTCAAATCAATTATCTTCTTATGACTTACGATTGGGAGACTTATTTACATATGGCACTGAGAATTACAGGACCATGGTATCATACCCCTGGGAACCCAGTAAAATGAGGATCGGATTTTTTCATTTTGATCGTTGGATCGTTGTTCGTGATATTAACCACGCGATTATTTGCAAAACAGATAAAACTTGTATGTTGACGAATGCAATGCTCCCTTATCACGTACTATCTCGCCTACAGGTGAAGCATAGATGTTGGGATTGTTTTCATGTTATATGAAGGAGATTCTGAAACGTTATGTTACCTGTTGCTTCGTTGTAGTAGACGTTGATTCTCTCCAACTGGAGGTCGGAGTCGCCATGGTAGGTGCCGGTAGGGTCAATGCCGTGCTCGTCGGAGATCACTTCCCAGAACTGCGCAAACAAAACCAAAACATGGCTTGTATATTTACAAGGATTCAAAACATAAATAGTTTCGTTTCACGAAAGTGAATATTATTCACACAATATATAAAAAAACACATTATAGTCGACCTGGTGGAATGAGAGTATCAATCATTCCGATCAAATCAAACCAACATCGATCCAAGACAGAACATTGGAACATCGAGCGGTTGAAAATTAAAATGGGATACAGCGTCCCGGTGACGTTGTCTTAGTACTACGACTTCATCTACGATTGTAGTTGCACTAATGTCACGTAGTGGAATACCCCCTTTGCCATCATACCGGTTTAGATCGTCAGTCTACTCTCAAGGCAAACAGACCATCAGCTGTTCATCGAGACAGACAGATCACCAACTGACGACAATCCATGTGTTCAGACCTAATGAGTTCCTTCCACTGAATCATTGAACATTCCAGGGAATGTACTTTTTGTTAGGAAAGTTGTTTGTAACACTTGCCAGTTTTACTCGAAGTTAATTGAAAGATCTAATCCAAACTCGTTTTTCTAATTCTCATCTCGACAGTTGTCGTCTGCTGAGTAATGGCATCGTCTGCTCCGCAAGCCAAATACAAACGTGGTCGTCTGTGCACCAAGAAGACAATCTATATTCGAAGACAAAATCAAATGGCACCACACTGAAAGGATGCTCGAATCCTTTTCGGCTGGGTCGGACTAACGAACCATGCATGTTTCAAAAATATCCGTCAATCAGCGTTAGCTCATTTGACCTACGAGGGCAGAAAATACTCTATTAGCTGTCTCTCACTCTCTGATCCCCGACATTACCCACCTACCTTCTTTTCATCATGGACTATTTTGCTTTACGGCCCAAGAAGAACATTAACGTAAGTTTCTTGACAACTAATCCCTCTGCCCGTGATTAATAGCTCGAGATAGTCCGCTCTTTCTTCTATATTTCCAAATCATTACACCCCGCCGGACGGGAAATTGTCAATAGTCTGTCCAAGAAAAGTGCTAATCCCTAACATTAAGATACACCGTTTAGGTTGGGAAGTAGAACTGCTTTCTTAATCTTGGTCTGGTCATCCACACCATGCGTCAGGTCATCCACACCATGCACAGATGAAATTGACCTGACCCGTGACAAAACCCTGATAACTTCTGGCACTGTGGTCGTCGTTGAAACTTTTGAAGGTGACACTGAAGACCCTGGTTCTATTGTCCGACAGAAATGGGCTTCACATGTGAAGAATCGAACAGGGGCTGGTCGTGACTAGCGGATGCATTAGAACCGCTTGGCTACCCTACCGCTGAGTGAGCTTTTAGCTCCAATATTTCAATGCGCTACGCGTGATATTTCTGAAATTGCTGCACATGCATGCGCAATGTTCAACTAATAACATGCAAGTACTGTGAAGCTCTTGATATCCGGGAGCGGTGGGGGGTGACCTAGTGGTTAAAGCGTTCGCTCGTCATGGCGAAGAACCGGGTTCGATTTCCCACAAGAGCGCAGTGTGTGAAGCCCATTTCTGGTGTCCCCCGCCGTGATATTTCTGGACTATTGCTAAAATCGGCACAAAACTAAACTCACTCACTCACCCTTGATATCCGTAAAAAACATAACCTAGTACGTATTTCACACGTATTCGCGGTTTAAGTGGCCCACTTGGAGCACCGTGGTCAATTATAAATCTATGACTTAACAGAGCTAACAACCTCTGCTTGTGTACGGCACTCTTTAATGAAGCATCAAGTATACACACGATAATATACAGTATTATTGGTATTGGTGGCTGCCTAGATTTGCCGTAATCCAGGTAATTTCTTTGGTCAAATGAAGTTTAAGGCTGAGAACTAACGTATCTGTCACGATGTCGGACATGCCGATAGCTAGCCTATAGAATACGGGGATTTGTGGTAATCTTCAATCCGATGAAGTCAAGATAAGGACAGGTGACTAATCCGCCACAATCCTGTCAAGTTGTTGTGACCGCTGGTCAGCTAGTCAGTAGAAGGGACACCAGCGGTGTCGGCCCGTGAAAGCGATATTTCAATTTTTAGTATACCCGGTAAAGCGTCAAACCAGGTTCTGTGGGGTATTGCCGGGAAAACGTCAACATGATAGTTGCAAAGAAAACATCAGATTACGGTAAATGAGTTGAGCGTCCATGTGTTTGGTATGTTAAACAAACATGTGAGAAGTTCTGTTTGATCTAGATTAATCCTATTAAAATGTGAGAAGCCATGTTATAAGTAAAGAAAGATTTTAAAAACAAACAGTTTGACCAAATAGATCAGACAGCTTAATATTTTGTTACTTTGTTGTGTAAACTATAAATTGACATTGAGTTCATCCTTATAGTTTCATCCCTTATAAATATGAAGTGAAGGACTGACTGACTGACTGAGTTTAGTTTTACGCCGCTTTTAGCAATATTCCAGCAACATATAACATTGGCATTGAGTTCATCCTCTTCGGCGTAGTTTCATCCCCACCGCCCCTGAAGTGAAGGAATGATCGTTACTAAAATGGCTAATACACAGGTTCGAATTACATTCGTGGAGACGGTCAGAGGCGGTAAACACTCCAGTCCTTGAAGAATGACCTCATCAGCAACCAGATTGGCAAGGTTGATTACAGTGACAATGAACATGATTTGCAGTGATATGTTTTGTCATATATCAAATATATCAGTTCAAATATATGCTGTATCATCAGTATTAATTTATTTATATTAACTACGGTACGGTTCAATAAAACTCTAAATCATTCAAATTCTTTTGTCTCTGATGTTCTTACTCAGAGCCGGGAAAGCCCCAATAAAAAATCACTGAACCAAAAATATTGCCGGAAAAACCCTTCTGTATTCTACCTATATAATTTGAAATGTCGCTTTCCCGGCCCATAACCATACCAGCAGGGGATCTAACACGCCCAATACATGACTGCACGAACCTCACTCAGATAGTGCGATGGGTTATAGCATGAATGCACAGGTCACAGGTTGACAGCATGAATGCAAAAATGAAACTTTAGTCGGGCGCGAATGCTAATAACATGAATGTTCAGGTCACATTAAGGGCGATGGGGCAGCCTGGTGGTTAACTCGTCACGCCGAAGACACGGTTTCGATTCCCCACATGGGCACAATGTGTGAAGCCCATTTCTGGTGTCTCCCGTCCTGGAATATTGCTATAAACTGAAAAACACTCTCTCATCAGGTCCCCTCATGCATAAAGATGAATTAAAGAGTGCGATGGTTTACAGCATGGAGAATTCACCGTCAAGAAGAGCTATACTTGTCCAGCCAAGAGCGGAGTTACTCGCATGCATTGCCATTTTTAAGTTTAATGGGTGGTGAATCGAAATGTAACACATATGCATAATTTAAACTGACTGGAGAATGAGTGAGTGAGTGAATGAGTTTTGTTTTACGCCGCGCTCAGCAATATTCCAACTATATGGCGGCGCTGATTGGAGAATGACCCAAGGGTTAGACATGAATGTTCCACAACACATGATATTCTTGATGAACCACTTCTAACATCCACAAGCTGCCGAATTTGATCAGCGACTCACTGAGAAGAATTATTTGAGAAAAATCCATGACTGACCCCGAAAGTCAAAACGACATATCAGTTTATAAACAATGTTGTATTTTATCACAACGGGTGACTCAAAGTGTTTCAACCACACGATCGGATTTATAGGTGTGAGGGGGTGGATTCTTTCCGTTCAAACGTCCATCAGCTGGATGACCTTGAGATACAAACAAGCGTGCGTGGACTAGCAGGACCCCGTTTCACAAAGCTCTCGTAAGCCCAAGATCTCGTAACTTTTCTGGTAGCATTCGTACCTCCTGTACTGTAACATAGGGAGTACGAATGATACGAGAAAGGTTACGAGATCTTGTGCTTACGAGAGCTTTGTGAAACGGGGCCCAGGGCCTCGTTTCACGAAGGGATCGTAACGCTAAGGAAATCGTAAGACCCATACTTTAACAAAGACTTACGACGGCCGTAGCGCTTCGATCGCTTTGTGGAACGGGGCACTGGGCCGTTGAACAAAACAACCTTAGCGCTCAGGTGATCGTAACTCCCATACTTTAACATCTAGACCTACGACATTTTTGGTGCTAAGGTGATCATAACTCCCATACTTTAACATCTAGACTTACGACAGTTTTAGCGCTAAGGGGATCATAACTCCCATACTTTAACATCTAGACCTACGACATTTTTGGTGCTAAGGTGATCGTAACTCCCATACTTTAACATCTAGACTTACGACAGTTTTAGCGCTAAGGTGATCGTAACTCCCATACTTTAACATCTAGACAGTTGTAGCGCTAAGGTTGTTTTGTACAACGGCACCCAGGACTTCGAATAGATGACAATGGTCCTGCAACTGGCTTCAAATATACGTTGTGTATTCCAAGAAGACGATGGATTCATGTAATGCCATTAACAGAAAAAACATGACTAACTTATTCTGAAATATTGTACAAACGGTTCGAATGTACGGCTGGTGTTTCCATAACAAGTCTTAGCTTAAATCAGTTGAGCACATATCGTGCAAAGTTCAAATTATTACCGTCCTCTCTCGGGTCTAAACTGCTTCAAAGAGAGCTTAACACAAACACCGCTGTATCCTTTGATTAAGTAATTACAGGTAACCATATATACAACAGGTAGATTCTAGATATGTGCAGAACAGCGCCGCGAGATGTAATGGAGAGATATACCGTGTCAAGCTCCATGTGAGATACTATTGTCTCACCTCTGTGAGATTCTATCTGGGAACCCACAGGCCGCATGGCAAGTACGGATTGTGTGGAACAATAGGAAATATGCTTCCTTTGTTTTCACAAGTTGAACTAACTGTGGGATTATATATAGAGCTTCACTTTAGTATGTTTTCTTTTATTTACGTCAGGGGCGGTGTGGTAGCCTAGTGGTTAAAGCGTTCGCTCGTCACGCTGAAGACCCGGGTTCGCTTCCCCACATGGGTACAATGTGTGAAGCCAATTTCTGGTGTCCCCCGTCGTGATGTTGCTGAAATATTGCTAAAAGCGGCGTAAAACTAAACTCACTCACTCACTTGTTACGTCATGACGATAAATATTGTATTTGACAATAACACCAACAATAATAATCAAAATCATCATTCTGATTGACCCGCATTAGCTTCGAGCCGTGGCATTTAATCCTTAAACCCATTCACCTCCTAATCCTACCAGGTACCCAGTCATTGCTTGGTAAAAATAGTCATTCGGATTCACACGTTCAAAAACAAAAATTATTTGTGTCAGATATCAAGTGATTAAGGCTTAAAACTGAGGTACTCGTTTGGCAGTCGCCAAAGCATCTATCATTCTCTGTGAGACTTCTCAATGGCAGGGTTAACGCTGATTGTGACGTGTGTCTGCTGGATGGCGTATTGGTGTTAATCACCTGAAGTGTTCTAGGTGTGGGAGAGAGGCCATTACCCGTAGTCTGCAACACGAACTAGGTGCACACTCGTCCCCATTGACAGAACATGTTCTCAGCTTGACACGCTTCCATGGGGCGGTATATTCTCACGAGCAGGCATCTGTTATTGCTGGGCGAAGTTATCTGAATAATGGGTGCTCCACGATTCGACGAAGTCTTCCAGGTATACATTAGTTACGTAGCTGATCATGAATTGTAAAGCGACAAAACTGAAATGTTGAGCATGTCGTGCGCACATCGTTACCACTTCCTAATATGCTTCAGTTACATTTTTAGGGAAGGCTTCCTGATTCTACTGGTTGCAAGGAAATTGCATTCTTGACCAAACCGAGACGCCTCGTTTAAGTTCAACAAGTTCATGACTGAAGTAGTAGTAGTCCTTCTCTAGCAGTAGCAGTAGTGAGATGAGGTGAAATTGGGTTTAACGTCGTGCTTGAGAATATTTCGCTCATATGACGACGTGCATGCGTGTGTATGTGTATGTGCGGCTGCTTGTACTAGCCCAGACTTAAGCTGGTTTTATAGTGCTAGCCCACTGAGATACCATGCCGCAGTGAAGCATGAATACCCTACTCAGACACATTATACTGACTCCGAGCCGACCAGTCCTCGTTGTACCCATTAATGCCGAGCGCCAGGCAGGACCAACAAGTACCATATTTTAACGTCTTTTGGTATGACGCGGCCGGGGATCGAACCCGCGACCTTCCGCTCTCCGGGCGGACGCTCTAACCACTACACCACGGAGGCGGCTGTAGTAGTAGTAGCAGTAGCAGTAGCAGTAGCAGTAGCAGTAGCAGTAGCAGCAGCAGCAGTAGTAGTAGTAGTAGTAGAAGAAGAAGGATTAAAACTTGATCAGCTGTCTTGTATTAATCTTCCCAAAAATGCCACGCGTTAGGTCGAATATAAAACCAAGTTTGACCGTAACACAAATACCTAACGGTTAAGTCATTCTGTGAACAACACTTCTCTCCTTCTCCACCCCTCACGGGTCTCAGGACCCCAGAAATACCCAGACAGAAGAGATGGTGGGAATCAAGACGAAACACAGAACTCATGAGTGTTTGGCCTAAGCCCAATTAGACCACTCACACACCAACACACCTACTGAACGCATGGCCTATGACTTCCTCAACCTCGTTACCACTTCACGGTCTCCGGGAGACTTCTACAACCGAAATTTCACAAGCTGCGAAAAACAAACCCCTAAAGACCCACAAGGACTGTCAGACACCAGACAACCTTTACCCATTCCAGGGGCTTAAATTTCCATTTCTGTCCACCCGACTCCGGTTTGTTGAAGATCTACCCACGAGGTTGGTTACGGGTGAAAGCTACCCCGCTAAGACTGCCGTCACCAGACAATGCAAGAGTGGTTCACAACGTTTATCTACGTTTCCGATAGTTTACACTTTCGTTCCTTGTTCACGCTGCGTCACATGACAAATGCCAGCCGTTACTTGTCAAATGTTTGAATAAGAGAGCTGTTTCGTTTATCTGTCCTTCTCAACTGTCTGGCTCTTTGAAAGGAACTATTTGAGTGACAGATGAAATCAGCACGTCTAGTTGACTCGAGTGCCCTTGTTATGACATGTGTTAACAGGCAAACACTAAATTAAATCATTTTCAATAAAACATCGATAATTATTCGACACTTCAGCAATAATACAACTTAAAATCTTCACCTTTTCATCTGAATATATTAAACTATTTATGATAACAAAAGTGATTTCGTTTGGAGGTGTAAACTCCTTACACTGGCAAAGATGTGTGAAGCTTAGGGTCATTACGAGACAAATGAACCATGCATTAACATTTCCATTGTGTTTGAACGGAACAGCGAGACCCCCTGAGCTTATGGTCACACATGAAGGATATCTTTACAGTTTACTTGAAGGATATATTGACTTTTTGTTTGTTTCGCTGCTTCTTTGAAGTGACGGTTATAGATAAGGACACACATGTTGCTGTCTCTCTGTGTGTTTAAAAGCAAGTTTTATGAAACATGTTTGATTACCCGGAGATAATGCTGAAAGGGTAATTTGATAAAGAACTTTAGAAAGGACTACCTTTGATAACCGTTGCTTGAGTGCAGTGTGAGGGTTGTAAAGTAACCAGTAAAAAATGACTCCGACAATTCGAAGAATGTTCTTTTACGCCGCAATCGCAACATTCCAACAGTACCACGGAGCCTGGCAATCACAGGCTGGAAGTATGAGCCATTCCACATCGGGATAATGACACTGTCTGACCAACCAATCCCCAATTTAGTCTACTCTTACGACAAGGATGATCTTCTGTATTCTAACCCGGGACCGCGCATGCTCACTCTAGTATTGATGATGTAATAAAGATTTCTGTATTCAAAATGTGCTTGGGGATTCCTGGCTGGAGAATTGCCACGTCACCAACAACGTTTAATTAATGATCGAATGGTTGCAATGCCTGAATGCCATGGCTTATTGGGAGTAAAAGTGCTCTCATAATATTGATCACTGGTTCGTCGTGTCAAGATTCGATCACCTACAAATGCAATCAACGTATTCTATTATCCTGAAACGGTACTGACGTTTTAAATGAACTTTACTCACGGATTGAATTCCTATTTATCAAATACCTCAAACTCTAACATCGCTGTATATTCATTGTGATGTGAAACATCGACATCTAAACACAGAAACCAGAATCTCAACATTCTCAGCAAGAACCAAAGCAGAATTGATGGCCTGTGTGATTAAAATTATATGGTATCCACGCACGATCTGATCAAAATATACAGCAACAAAATAACCGATTGATACAATAGTACAGATTATTATAAAAAAAATTTTAAAAAGCCCAGCCCACTTGCCCTAGTTCCCATAGTTGTTCACTTGTATGCAATCAACAACTAATCAATTTTGCTCAACAACAGTTCTCCGTTGATTGACGAGTTCATTACGATCTGATATTTGGCTGAATGGATTTATCCCTAGCACGCTATCGATATTTTTGTGGAATATTAAGCATTGTATTATATGATACAACTAAGACATAATCTGTCGGAATTATTTTTTCGATTTATAATAACTATGGCAATAATATAACAATACAGCTTGTTAACACAATCAATCCATTGAAAACAATATTTATCGCTTGGTTGGAACTGCTACAGTTTATGAGGAACATATTTACAATTAGACCCATGGATTTGTGACGGAGACATTCATTTAGGTACATTTTTTAAATGGCATTGTCCGTATTAGCGAGGAAACTGTCATACTGGATCCGGTGTATTTCAATGAAGAAAGCTTAATACAAGGAGTTAGAAAGTTAAATTGAATGAGAACTTTTTCAACCGTTGATTGCAAAAAAAAATATTTCTTAAAAAAAATATTCTCTATTATACTGTTATTTCGTTATAACCTCTGAATCATATGAGATGTGTTCACATAAAGATAGTTTTACGATTATTTCCCAAATCAAGGTATTGTGACTGACATTTATCAGGTTCTAAATTAAAATTAATGTATTCATAATATCATGTTTTGTTATAACAGTCTTTAAGCCAGGATATCAGTAATGATCTTATCATATACTGTTATTGAGCGAAATTGTATGTTCAAGAAAGTGTACTTTGAATTTTTTTCCTTTTTGTCTGGAAATATCAGTTATTAACAAACAATTAAGAAAGTACTGTTTACCTTTGCACCAATTTGGTTGCCACACTGTCCAGCTTGCATATGTACGATTTCCCTCATGACTGCTGTTGTGTTGCAAGCACACGCCTCAGATGTAAATGTCAAATCTCCTCAACCACAGTTCGTGTTAGTTGATACCCGTGTTTTATACCCGCCACTACCCGCTCAAATCACCAGCGGCTTAACTACCCGTAAAGAAATAGTCCCAGTTTTAAAAATACCGTTACCGTTTACTTTTTTACACATAGTCAATACATTTCCTACATAAGAACAGAATATGTCTTTCGGCTGTTTTCAAATTGCTTTGGTGTGAAGACAGTAGATACCCTTCGATGAGGAGGTACACTTTTGTGGCGCAGGAATATATCGAAGAGGGGTTATTGACAAATGTTGGAATGGGACATGTAGGAAGCGGTTGGACGGTTGCTACTGTAAACAGGTGACACTGTTTGGGCATGTTATGGGTTTCTAGCGTCCGATGGCCAAATAATGAAATTTTGAAATATCATTCCGTGATTTCGTTCAAGAGGACTTAACCTTTCAGGACACGTTTTCTAATCTTTTTGCCGGTTGATAATTTCTATTTTTTCCCTTTAGAGTTTAATAATGTTCGAATGTAAATACACATATACAGTTAGACGTATATCATGTTAACAGAACTGCATATTAAAAAAATCTCTATGATTGATATAAAATATGATCTCAATGAATGATCGATATCATTCAATTTAAGTAGAATGTCTGTATTTACCATGTTACCACTGGTTTATCCCGTTTAATTCATCCATGAAACATATAGCTGTTTTTACATCAACAGTTATCATAATCAGTAAGGTCTATGGGGTGGTCAAGTTGTTAAAGTGTTCGCTCGTCGAGACGAGTTCGATTCTCCACATCGTTTGAAGTCTATTTCTTTCTACCTCGTCCTGATAGTTTTTATCAATTAATGACTCTATCCATATTTGGAATGTCTTGTATTAGTGTGTTATTTCCTGCCTCTGTGTACATTTTTCTATCATGAGGTGAGGTGAGGTGAAATTGGGTTTAACGTCGTACTTGAGAATATTTCGCTCATATGACGACGTGCAAGGGTATGTATGTGTATGTGCAGCTGCTGGTACTAGCTCAGACTTAAGTTGGTTTTATAGTGCTAGCCCACTGAGAGACGCTGCCGCAGTGAAGCATGAATACCCCACTCAGACACATTATACTGACTCCGAGCCGACCAGTCTTTGTCGTACCCATTAATGCCGAACGCCAGACACGGACCAACAAGTACCAAATTTGAACGTCTTTTGGGTATGACGCGGTCGAAGATCGAACCTGCGACCTTCCGCTCTCCGGGCGGACGCTCTAACCACTACACCACGGAGGCGGTCTTTCTATCATTAAAAACCATTAAACCTCACATCACACAGAAAGAGGACATTTTATTAGAACATGATTAAGCTCATATATTCCGGTGATGACAGTTAATAACCAATGCCAAAACGCGGAGACCTCGCCTGTAAAGGTAATGAGGTCCATATACTATATGTCTGGATTACATGTACAAACGCTGGAACTAATCAAACATGGCCTTCCTATGATGTGACGGCAGTGACTGACGGCCTGGCTATAGACATGTAATTAACATCATTATACCACTGGCTCGATGTGTATACATGTCGTGATACTGAAATGAATGTGATACTGACAATTTATGTCGATAGTAAATATATGAACGGTTGATATGTTATTTGTAACACGGGATATGGAAAGTTGATGTGTGTGTGTGTGTGTGTGTGTGTGTGTGTGTGTGTGTGTGTGTTGTGTGATATTGTGATATTGCGGATGGAATAAGGATGAATCGCTAGATAAAGATATCAAATAATATGAATGAATAAACGGATATCGATGAATGAACGAATATTAGATATATTTGAATGGATTAATAGATATCGGTGAATGAATCAATAGATATGTATCGATGAATGAATAAATATCGATAAATGGATGAAAGAATAGATGTCGATGAATGAATGAATGAATAAACAGATATTGATCAATGAACGAAAGAATGAATATTTTATATATATGAATAAATGAATAGATATCTGTGAATGAAGGAATAGATATATATATATATATATATGAATGAATGAATATCTATCTATATTAGCGAGCAAAGAAAGTATAACACCTAATAATGTCACACATTATTAGGTGTTATACTTTCTTTTGTTCGCTAGTATATCTATGAATAAATGATAGATATCGGTGAATGAATGAACAGATATGTATCGATGAATGAAAAAATATCGATTAATGGATGAAAGAATATATATCGATGAATGAATACATATCGATAAATGGATGAATAGATATCGATGAATGAATAGATAGATATCGATGAATGAATGAATATAGGATATCGATGAATGAATGAATAGATATATATGAATAAATGAATAGATAGCGATGTATGAATGAATGTATAGATATCGGTGAATGAATAGATATATATCGATGAATGAATAAATATCGATAAATGGATGAAGGAACAGTTATCTATCGATGGATGGATGGATGGGGATGGTAGTTGTTTAAGTGAGTGATTAAATGAGCGAACACGTGAATGAAATCATCAAGATGTAAGGGCGACGAAACAACAACTACAACTGCTAAAATGTAACAACTTGATAACATTATGGTATTACTATGGACTCACTATTATCGGTTGTCAAAATAAACATAAACAGTATGAACACTCAAAGTACAACGACATAAACAAATTAACAACAAACGCAGTTTAAACACGATTTTCCTCCCGTATTTTGAGTTGAACCCAGCTCTAGATAGTTTCCACGATCATCATAAGAACGTGGGGATTAGAAGGATCTGACAGCGTTCCTGCAGACCCCCTTCACCCCTTGGGGGACACATCTCCGAGAGACGGATGAGACACACAAGTGTCTCACCCAGGTAGCGAGGACGCTCACCAAGTCCACACCACGTGAGTAATAATGTCCTCCATAAGAGAAATGACCTATGTGTAGATATGACTGCACCCTCCCTACAGAAACCATGAAGAGGGTATGGGGGCGTCTAAACATGCATTCCCCCTGTGTGTGGCTACTCTGAAGGGCATCTTAAGCGTTGTTAGTTTAAATTAAACTTCACTGCTAGTTTGAGTGGCTCTTCTCGTAGGGTGTGTTGAAAACTGGTGATAAATGTTCAACAGGGACACGCATGTTAAGGTTAGACCCTCGACACATGTAAGGAAACTGCTTATGAAACGTTTACTTGTCAATCTTTTCATAGCGTTCACCAACCTGGTCGAATTATCATTCCTTAGCAGATGGACAGGAACATGAAAAGGTTTCATTCTTGAAGTTGCTTGATCGTTTTATGATTTAAAGAAGATGTGTTTTTTATCAAACAAAACAGACAGCCATTTACCGCAATGAACTCACCACGTCCATTATACAACAATAACAACAGAAGTTGATCTGACACGATTGACATAAGAGATCTGGTACTCACGCGAACCCGTTGTCGTCACTTCATAGCAACATACTGTAAGTTAACTTTAACTAACTTTGTATCGATGCTCAATTAGGCCCAAAAGAGACAGAGATGGGATACGACAGAGGATAGTTATTTTCATTCGGGAATTTCAAACGTTGTCAGCCTTGCAAGACATACTACTCACACTTTGATAAGGATCACAAATACTCACAACTTTACTTAAACGTAGATTTATATATGAATAATATGAAATTGTATCCATTTAAACCTGGATAAATAATAATATGGTAACCCTTCTTTAGGCAGACAGCCACTTTATTCTAACCTTATGCGCTTGATACTGTGTAAACATGAGTAACCATACAATGGTTTTCATGGCACCAATCAACCATTTGGAAATCTTGGAACGAGTCATTGACAAGTACACAACACCTGTCAATAGCAGGTATGGGATCCACAAGATGCAATGACATACTGAAACCAAGGAACCATGCTGAAAATGAGGTAGATATTTAAACCAAAGTTTGACCCCGACATCATAGTTTTCTGTTGAATCCATGATTTGATCCTTAGCAAAGTGTGAATAGTATATTATGGCATATGTGACGGTCGGTTGGGCTGTCAACACATCAATAGTAGGGTTGAGAGTTAGCAGAAAAGACAATTAATGGAAATAACATGCCTGCGTTTCAAGTTTGAACCAGATTTCGCCTGCATAGCCCCTCCTTGCATATATGGGAGACGCAGTTACATTGCTATGAAATATTGGTAAAATGGCTTAAAAACAAATTGACTATATACAGGTGTAAAGTTCGTAATTGCAAAGTTGAGTGCTTTAGGGGTGCCAGAAGCTTTGACTGTAGCTTCGAATCCCAGATTCGCCATCATGTTAACTGGTTTCTCAGCACCCCACACATTCTCGTGGTTTTATATGAAATGGGCTCGTCGTCTGAGGCTTCAGATCTTCTTCACAGATCACACTCACTCACTCACGATAATGTACGATAATGCCCATGCATGGACTATTTTCACATGGCAGTCAAACCGATAACTCAGGTTCATTTACTGTTACAACTCACAACAGAGAGAATTTTAAGTAATATAAACATTGTCCAAATATTTTATATTTATTTTAGACTCTGAAATATGTCAGTTGTAGTTAGCAAAAATACCATAAAATAACTTGTTCTTCCACATGTTGTTAGACGCCATGTTACCATAGTACACGCCGCATGGTTGCCCATCAAACTGTACCGTCACTCTTCTACCCTAAACAATGCGGACACGACAAGCTAATCCCAAACTAGTAATATAATTTGTAAAGTTATAGATACCTGGCTTAAGTGTTGTGTAGATGACTGATCACTTCGAGGGAAGTTCTATGGATGAACTAAAGAAATAATCCAGGCTTCTGTTGTGTGACAGACACATAATAGTGTTGACGTCTTGATCGGTTTTCTATCGACCACAAAATCTATGGTTCTTAATCAACCTTCAGGCACTCTACGATCTTTGTAAAGCGTTGTTCGGCTTCAAAAAGGAGGGGAAATCGCCACGATAGTGGATTTCGATTTCTTTCTACCCAATATATAGACCCCGTACAATATAGTCATATCACCTGTCAAAGTGTGATATACGTTTACAGTAGTTCTCAATCGTTGTAAGTCTTCCGAGTGAAGGATGTCTATTAATGTTCTTGAGGGGCGATGGGGCAGAGAAATCTGAATGAGTCTATTTACGCATCAGAGGGTAATTAGGATAAATAGATGACTTTATGGTATTTCCTAATGAAATAAGAGACTCTGTGGTTACTAGCGATAACAACTCTTATGGGTCGTGAAGGGGGATATTGAGAATTGTCATTAGGAAGAGCTTACATGATAGAAATACCATTAAACTGGTGGCAGGGTAAGGTTTAATATGTGTTGAGGGTTGGGGTGTTGATGGGTGGTATTTAGCGGGGTGGGGTGGTGTTGCCATTGTGGGGTGCTATGTGGAAGGGGACGTTTCGCACGGGGAAACAAACTTATTAACTTAATGAATAGCCGGATGGGGTATGTGTCAAATGATTTAGCCAAACGGGTACCTGTTCGCTGAGATTCGAAAACAAACATTCGGCACAATATTGGTTGGTTGGTTTGATGTTTAACGCCGCACTCTGCAATATTTCAGCTATATGGCGGCGGTCTATAAATAATCGAATCTGGACCAGACAATCGAGTGATCAACATTATGAGCATCAATCAACGCAATTAGGACACGATGACATGTGTCAACCAAGTCAGGAAGCCAGACCACCCGATCAAGTTAGTCGCCTCTTACGAAAAGTATGGGTTACTGAAGACCAATTCTAACCAGGATCTCCACGGGTCTTCGGCACAAGAATCTATTACCAGAGAGATGACAAAGTGTTAGAATGAACCAGTTTCTTCTTTCTTCATGTATTGTCTGAGAATACCAAAAACAAGAATCACAATAACAGAAGAGATACCTTGAAACTTAGTTTCCAAAAGAATATCACAGTGCGTTTTATACAAAAATTGAGTAAGATGAACAAAACCTAGATGTTAAATACACATTTGGAGTGCGAAACAATTATATGCCTTAAGTTTGTACATATTTGATATTCAAACTATTTAATTTTAATTATTTTCACGCCATGTTCATACTTAATTTCTAATCTTTGTATATCGAAATCAAGCATTAGTTACCCTAGAACTCATTAATTAATTATTTGCAAGGGCTTTTGAATATTCACATCAAACTATCTTCCTAAGGGAGATAATCACATACTGGAATACGCGTAGCTTCTTGACACAGCGGCTCCCGTTCATAGTTACTTTCATCTGTCTTGAACTAATTTACTTACACATTAAGAGCAATTATTCCAAACGTTTCCAAACATGTAATCAAATTCTAAAATGTCAAGTGCCTCCGAATATATCATTGAAATCTTTATGTAAAATCACGGAAACACATTGGTAGAAGAACCGAGAAGCTCTGTTCTCATGTGTATTGAAATCCCCGCCAGTTTTCCATTCAGACTCTGCTTGTAGAGGGATTAACACCAGCTTTTATACTCCGGAGCGCGCATGTGGATATACAAAACGCTTCACACATTGAGAGCAAGGGAATTTTAAGGGTCGGATAAAGGCCTTTTCGGCTTCAGTGTGGGGTCGATATTAAACGTACTGTCAAGTAACCTTATAACGCGAGCGTGCTGATTGAGTGAATGTGGAATAATTTGTGCGAACGATATCAAGGTGGTTTTAAGTGCAATTTATGAAACTTTGTTTGTTTATACGGTTTTCCGATGACTTCTTATAATATGATACGATACCTAAGATCTCGAAGGCAGCTTGTGTTTATGTTGGTAGCAGTCAAGGAGATGGGAAGGTGGCTCAGTAATTGAGGTTTAACTGGGCGGTGGTTCGAATCTGCGATAGAACACGATTATGAGACTTGGTCTTTCAGCACTATGTCAGTGCTCGCAGGGTTTATGAAAATGGCAAACGTCTACCAGTACTCGGGGATGTACTCCCACATGAGTAAATGAGCAAGTGAGTTCTGTTTTACGCCGCTTTTAGCAATATTCCAGCAACATCACGGCGGGGGACACCAGAAATGGGCTTGACACATTGTACCCATGTGGGGAATCGGACCCGGGTCCTCGGCGTGACGAGCGAACATTTCAACCACTAGGCTACCACACCGCCCCACTCCCACATGAAACCGATACGACATGATAACAGTTACTCGGAGTGGCGTAAATATGAAACACATTTAGTGGAGACGATATTATTTTGGATTTGAGAACGTTCAATTAATTTATTAACCATCAACATTGTTTAAATATTTTATCCGTCTGTTTATACAGAGATGTATAACTGTGTTGTACACGGCAGTGTAAGTCTGAGGGCCAGTACTACGTGGAGGTAATCGTATTGCCAAATTGTACATCTTGCAACCTGTAAGGCACCTGATCAACATTTTTTATCTCTTTATTGAACCTGTTTATTGTTTTTTGATCCCGGTAGCGGTTGGCAGTTGTACGAATGTGCCATATGCCACCATATAAACTAGGCACATAAAGAAACTGTGCATACAAAAATTTAAAATCTAAATTTATCGAACCTGTGTAGACACATAAGGATTTAAACTCAGAGATTAGTGACATGTATGACATGTATCCAACATGCATGCACGTGCCACGTTCCGTGACGTCAGTGGGTTCGTCCTTGAGACGTGCAATACGTTGTTGCACGTGCATTCCGGGAAAGAGAAACAGAGCAAATGAATGCCACACAATACTGTCACTTTGGAAAGCTCAACCCCTGCCCTTGCGATCGTTCAAAAAAATTAAACGGCTATTGAAACGCATAGCATGCCAAGGCTCACGTCTGCACAACGTCATGAGGACATTGGGATGGTCCGTGGGGGAATGTCTCAACGACAAGTGGCTGCACATTTCCACTGTCACCAGGACACCATTTCTGCACTGGTGAGACGCTACCAGAACACAAATGACGTCATCGATCGGCCACGTTCTGGACGTCCACGTGTAACAACGCCAAGACAGGACAGATGGATAAGGGTGACCCATCTTCGCCACAGAGTTCAGACTGCAGTGATGACTGCCCGAACCATCCCAGGACTTCGCCGTATCCACCCCAACACAGTTCGACAACGTTTACGTCATCACGGGATCAGACCACGACGTCCCGCCATACGGCCTATCCTGACACAACGTCATCGACAAGCTCGCCGAATGTGGTGCCGAAATCATGTCCGCAGACCCTTGTTTTGGTGGAGAAATGTTGTTTTTACAGATGAGTCCAGGTTTAACATTTCCCATAGTGATGGACGTCAACGTGCCTATAGACGCGTAGGAGAACGTTATGCACAGGCCTGTGTCTTGGAGAGGAATCGCTTTGGTGGTAGTTCCGTGATGATTTGGGGTGGAATAACAGCACGCCAAAGAACTCCTTTGGTGATTGTTCAGGGCAACTTAACTGGTGTGGGCTACAGGGATCAGATTCTTCGACCTGTGGCAATTCCTTTTCTGCAACGTCATGGCCCTGGGTTAACATTCCAACAGGACAATGCCCGCCCTCATACGGCAAGGGTTGCTATGGATTTCTTGCAACACCACAACGTTGACTTACTGCCTTGGCCTGCAAATTCACCGGATCTCTCCCCGATAGAGCATGTTTGGGACGAGATGGATCGACGTCTACGCCGTCTTCCTAATCCGCCAGATAACGTCCTTGACCTTGCAACCGAACTTTAGAGAATCTGGCGTGACATCCCACAAGCCTTCGATAGGCTCTATGCGTCGTCGATGCACTGCTGTTCTCAATGCCGATGGTGGACATACCCGTTATTGAGCTTGTGACATGGTCGTTTGACCCCTGTCCCGCTTGTGGACTCGTGACGTCATTGTGATTGACTTTTCAATTGAAATTCTCCCGACTTGTTATGGTCTCATGATCCCTCCATTAAAGTTTATATGTACCTTTGACATTGTTATCGTACTTATCAACTGGGATAATATTTTGACAATGCAGTTTCTTTATGTGGCTAGTATAGTACCTGTCAGTTGTATCTGGGTATTATCTGTTTATACAACCACTAGTACCTTTCAGTAGGTAATATGTCTTTGTACAATAAGATAATACCTGTCAGTTGTACAGGGGTGTTATCTCTGTATTGAGCTAGGTAAAATGTGTCTAATGTAAAGTGATATTACGTTAACTGAATTAGGACCATGCTCCACAAAATGATCTTAGGGCTAGGATGATCGTAACTCCCATACTAAACGTACTATAAAAAGTTTTGAGCCTCCCTGTCAAGGATTAAGAGTACTCCGCAACAACGTGTATGTTTTAAATACTAGTACAATACTTCTCATGCTAACATGCTTTATCTGATCCAAATACACAGCTGCACAGTATGTTTCTGCAAACTTCAAGGTAACTACACTAGGCATTCATTCTCCGAAGAAGCAAAATACTGACATAACTGACAACAGAACTGTCATCTTCAGTAACCCATGCTTGTCGTAAGAGGCGACTAACGGGGTCGGGTGGTCAGGTTCGCTGACCTGGTTGACACATGTTATCGTATCCTAACTGCGTAGGTCGATGCTCATGCTGTTGATCGCTAGATTGGCTGGTCCAGACTCGATTATTTACAGACCGCCGCCATATAGCTGGAATATTGCTGAGTGCGGCGTTAAACAACAACCAACCAAACAAACAAACAAACAAACGCCATCCAACTGAAAGGGCTGAAGCGTCAGTCCTCCAAGCGGACACGGTGCCAGCGTGAGGAAATGATGACGTTCCCAATGCCACCGCTAAGAGGAGGGAAACTAAAGATAAACCTTGAAGATGATCATAGACAAGGAAGACCTTCAACTGCAACTCAGAAAAAAATGTTTACATAATTTGTGATATAAGTAAGGGTAATCTGCGACTTACTCCACGTCATACGGACTATACAGTAGGCATTACACCTGACATAGCTGACAACACTCTGAATGAATCAGCCAAGACAATGTTTCAAACGCTGGATTCCACGGATTTTGACTCCTGGTTAGAAACCTCCCAGGTTCGTGATCCTTCTGAGAAACCTACGATTTTTTACACTCTTGAGTCTGCCAGACGGTCTTATCTGTGAAACAATATTTCCGTGGTAGACACAAACTCACAGTGAGTGTCATTATCGTTCAGAATATTTGCTACTCAATCGATTATGTCAGAGCGTTAAAGTTTCTTGTGTATATTTGACTTGAACTTTGTACGTGCTTAAGCTACAAGTAAGCACAGATTGTCCATATTATACATCAACATCTGGTGTAGAAAGGCGGGTTTATCTGACATGTTTGTTATAGGTTTAGTAACGGTTATGCTCATATATTTACGGGTGTAAGACCCTGTACTTAATACCCGTAGAGAGACATACTCTCAAGTCCTCGATACATTATACAGATAACTGTACGTTATTGTCCGAGGCGTGTCCATCAAGCAGACCGACTCGCCAACATATTACAGACAAACCTACACAACATTCAGCTCATCAAAACAACATCCCACACGCACGCACGCACGCACGCACACAGATCACATACACGATCAACACACATAATAAATCTGGACCACACAAAACTGTACTGTCGTACAACTTTTAAAATGAGAGTTATATTGCGCACATTTCCTAAAAAGAAGTAGTGTTGAATACATAAGGGCAATGGTCTTCAGCATTGCAGCAAATTGGTCACTTCTGGACCAAACGACGTCAGTTTTTATTTTGGTTTGTTCTTTTAACGCCACACTCAGCAGTATTCCAGCTATACGGCGGTCTGTAAATAGTCGAGTCTGGACCAGACAATCAACTGATCAACATCATGAGCATTGATCTACGCAATTGAGATACGAGCCTGACGAGCCTGACCACCCGATCCCGTTATTCTTCTCTTACGACAATCATCGATTCCTGAAGACCGGATCTTCACGGGTCTGACCTCTGTAATTCAGCACTGTTTCTGCTATCCCGAACAGATAACGTTCAACACAGTTGGACTACTACCACGACGAGGTACACAAACAAGGCCCCAAGAAACACTTTAACCACTTAGCTACCCAACGCTGAACTTAACCTCGCTCAGCTAGACTCACAACTCACTGATAATGCTCACAGTTAAATACACAGGCCACAATGTTGAGAAGCTTGCTTCAGCGATTAATGGCTCTGTAAGATACGACACGTCCAGATCTTGGTGTGTGACATTAGGTATTACCAGCCAAGCCCCAGACTACACTTTTGATTAATTTCCACTAGGGAATATCTTAGTAGCATATGAAGGAATGTATATGATATGTATAGTGGAGCTTAGGTTGACAGAGTAAGAGTGTTTACGACGGTAATAACATCAAATCTCTGTGCTGATAAGACTTTTTCAGCAATAACTATTCCGGGCATTGGAAGTACTCCTTATACATATTGCCAATGATAATTTTGGGACATTTAAGAACTGACTTTAATTGGGTTTGTTTTTCATTCTTTAAGCTTAGACATTATATCCGATGTGAACACTTTGAGGAACACATCGGATTTTACAGTTGTATTTCTAAAACACACCAAATATATATTGAAATCAAGTCTTATAAAACATATGTCAAACGACAATACCTTCAAAGGTAGCTTATATTCTTTGACATAAACGGAACTGTTGAAACAAAATTCGAATTCTGTGACACTGTTCACGCAGGTACCTTCATGAAAAACACACTATTTAAATCATGGCCAGTAATTAAACAAAAGGAAACCGTTTTCCAATGTATGGTAACATGAAAACAAAAACAAAACTTTCTTGGCTGGCCAATCAAATGCCACAAAATCATTTATACGTTATTTATAGCCTTCTAAGTGAAGTCAGGCTCATACATTCTCATTGAGCCGTTATGATTTCAGCTTTTTTCTGATTGGCTACCGATTGTTGGAATCGTAGATTACCTGTCCTGCGTGGGGTAATGTTGAGAATTGAGGCAACTCCGTGTTGCGAGTAGGTCATGTTGTAATTGTAACACGGGAGTAAGAACAGTGGACACTTTGGACATAATGTTTATACCAGGGCGCGTCAGCTGACTGTGGAAGCAAATACAACAGTGACGACGTGACTGTCGGTGTTGGCGTTGCTGGAACGTTGCCAAACCCTAAAGTGGGAAAATGGCACCCTCTGGTCAAGGAGACCTGCATTATTAAATAATTTGGCAAAACTTTCAGAAAATGTTAAGGAAGTGAATAGACGTAAAACGATACACGCTCATGCTAATCAGAGACTCAAGTATAACGAGAAGCATGTGCAATGGGGATGCCACCCACCCCCACCCCCCAACAAAAGAAATATAAAAAATGTTTTGTACAATCTATGTGACCCCCCTGCATGTTATGTACAACATCGATTACAAACACACCCACACCCACACACCTTTCCTTACATTTTAAGCATGATTAATTAATATTTGTGTGTACCAAGCAGCTGCCTCACCCCAGTACATGTGTACAATATTTATTACCCTCCTTCCCTAAGGGACAAAATGCTCAAACAAACTCACACACACCTCGCGCGCGCACACAAACAAATTTTTAAAATCATCAACCCCTAGCCATAAATTATTAACGGTACCTTGTATGCGGATGCAATCAAGGCAATGCACGTGTGTGTGTTGACATATTCCACTGAGGCTGTGCACGGTTTAAAGTCAAAAAGACGACTCAATGAACGAGAGGCTAAGTTTGTTTATTTAAAGTACGTACAAAAACAACAATGTCCCCAGATTAGTCTGAGACGGTTGTAACATGATCAGGTTATACAACATCATTACAGTAGTCACCGTGTAGAACTGTACTACTTAATGTCACCCCTTAAAAAATACCCATTTCTGGCGCCATTGTGGCCAAACTAATATTTAGCTTTATCTGGGTTACCATAGACCTACTGCCTGATGAAGGGTTAGTAGTTAGTAATCACAATGTCGATAAGTCTGGAGCGCCATACTATAATGTTAAACTGGTATATATGTAAGTTCATATTTGTAAAATCTTTCTAATATATTCCAACAACCCGTGTAAAACGGAATGTGACATTGATAGACATCTTAAAATAATCATCAAGTTTTTGTAAGAGTTCACTGCAGCGCGTAACACATTCGTGAACTCCAGACATGGTAGAAAATGTCGCTGTCGGGAGACTGAACCCACAGCGAAACGTCAAGACTGCCAGCACCAGCTTTCGTTTGTTTGATATTTAACGTCTCACTCTGCAATATTCCAGCTATATGACGGCGGTCTGTAAATAATCGAGTCTGGACAAGACAATCCATTGATTGAAATCATGAACATAGATCTACGCAACTGGGATACTATGACATGTGTCAACCAAGTCAGCGAGCCTGACCACCCGATCCGTTAGTCGCCTCTTAAAACAACCATGGGTTGCTGAAGACCGATTCTAATCCGGACCTTCACAGGTCTCCGGCACCATCTAATCAATGGAATTGATTTAATGTAAGGTCAAACATACCATGCAGTGTATTTCTCACAAGAATCTAACGTATTGGTCACAGGTCACAGATTAATAGGGTCAGCGGGGAAGCCTAGTGGTTAAAGCCTTCGCTCGTCACGCCGAAGATCCTGGCTCGATTCTCCACATGGGTACAATGTGTGAAACCCATTTCTGGTGCACCCCGCCGGGATATTATAACATATAATAATATTGTTACAGCATGTAAAATTGAACTCACTCACTCACTCACAGATTAAGATGCACAATCTGCATCTCTAATGCATAATTCGCATGCGTTCTCGTTCGGGTATTGCCTCCCAATCGGCACTCCTCTCAAAGTATACACGTGGTGGGTGCTGAACCTTGGTCTTGAACAGACACGCGGCAGCGATGATGGCCAGAAGGATGATCACGGCGAAGGAGACAGACACGTATGTTTTGTTGACGACGTATTTGTCGTTATTGACAGAAATATGATGAGTGTCATTTTTTCTTATTATTTTGTTCACAGCGATGTACATCATAACGGTGAGCCCTTTGTCTGCCAGGTCGGCGATGTGAGCACCGTCGCTCTCAGGAACAGATATAGCAACAATCCTGCTATCTGTAACACGGAGAAAAATTGAACATAAGTTACTCAAGGATATTTATTTTCTTTTTCTAAAGGAGGACACAGACATCCAAGATATATATATATATATAAGGGTCTGAAATTCGCTCTGTGGAGTTGCGCCCCTTGGTTGCACCAGAAACCTATGATCATGGTTTCGAATCTAAATGCTGGAGAGTGTCTTTTTCTTCTGTTTATCATTCTGATAAAAGTATAGCTAAACATATATAGAGTCGTTAATGCTACAGCTTGCACTACCCCAGCTATATGGGAGTATCTTGAAAACTATCAAACCTCAACCAGACAAACTAATGACTGAAAGCATGAGCAATAAAACGAGTCATCGACCACGGAGACACACACTCGGTGGTCACCGAGCCTTACTCTCTGATCCTCATTGCAGCTTGCTATCACGACCACTCATTACCAGGTAAGACTTCACCAAAACCTCCACCGCCTCCGTGGTGTAGTGGTTAGAGCGTCCGCCCGGAGAGCGGAAGGTCGCGGGTTCGATCCCCGACCGCGTCATACCAAAAGACGTTAAAATATGGTACTTGTTGGTCCCTGCCTGGCGCTCGGCATTAATGGGTACAACAAGGACTGGTCGGCTCGGAGTCAGTATAATGTGTCTGAGTGGGGTATTCATGCGGCATGGTATCTCAGTGGGCTAGCACTATAAAACCAGCTTCAGTCTGGGCTAGTACAAGCAGCCGCACATACACATACACACGCATGCACGTCGTCATATGAGCGAAATATTCTCAAGCACGTCGTTAAACCCAATTTCATCTCACCTCACCTCACCTCACCCAAACCTCAACACAACGTTACTACTAAAGTCTATTTGGACACCAATCATTTCATATTCAGGTAGTGTGGCGATGGAGTGGGTGGAGGAGATTTCTGTTTGAAATTCATTTTGTGACAAACAAAGCTTCAAGACAACTTTCTCTGAAAGGAAGAGCCTACTTGAAACAAGCTGTATGCATTTGACGATTATTTTTGGGGGGTGCAAAAACATTCTTTTCAAAGCGCACACATTATTGAATGGTTCTGCTCCACCGGAACACCATTTCTGCACTGGTGAGACGCTACCAGAACACAAATGTCTCCCTGTAATCACAAGAAGGGGTACTACCACCACTACTACTACTACTACTACTACTACTACTACCACTACTACTACTACTACTACTACTACTACTACTACCACTACTACTACTACTACTACTACTACTACTACTACTACTACTACTACCACTACTACTACTACTACTACCACTTCTACTTCTACTACTACTGATGTTACTACTACTACTATACGGGGCGGTGGGGTAGCCTAGTGGTTAAAGCTTTCAAAATTGCCCTCAAAACTCATCTGTTCAAACTCTCTCTTCCATAGACATTGTCTACAATCTTTTCTCTTTATAGCGCCATTGAGCAATATCTTTTGGAAATAGGCGCCCTATAAATCAATTATTATATTATATATTATATTATTGGCTCGTCACGCCGAAGACCCGGGTTCGAATCCCCACATGGGCACAATGTGTGAACCCATTTCTGGTGTCCCCCGCCGTGATGTTGCTGGAATATTGCTAAAAGCGGCGTAAAACCAAACTCAGTCAGTCAGTCAGTCAGTCAGTCAGACTACTACTATACTGACGTACAAAAGAAAGTACACACCTGGTGTTTCAGGACTATTCCCAAATAAACAAATATTTTGCTAGCAACGTTGTAATTGGGTACAGTATCTGGTGTTATTGCAACACGTACACAATGTTTGTGACTTGTAAGTCATAATCAAAACACTTTTCTAATTTTAACGCTGTGTTTAAGATAAACATTACCAAAGCATCAGATGTGTACTCTCTTTTGTACGTCAGTTTACTATTACTACTACTACTGCTACTACTACTGCTGCTACTACTACTACTGCTACTACTACTACTACTACTACTACTACTACTACTACTACTACTACTACTACTACTACTACTACTACTACTACTACTACTACTACTACTACTACTACTACTACTACTACTACTACTACTACTACTACTACTACTACTACTACTACTACTACTTGCTGCTACTACTACTACTGCTACTACTACTGCTACTACTACTACTACTACTACTGCTGCTACTACTACTACTGCTACTACTACTACTACTATTTGCTTGGTGTTCGGCAATATCCCATTTACGGCGGCCTGTCCGAAGCAGATAATACCATGCATCGACCTAGTCAACGAGTATGTCATGTGTATACATGTCAAGATGAGACCAAAACCTTAAGACATACAAACTAGATCCAAATTACCAACCGTCATGTTCCACGGCATACATCTCCTTCCAGGCAGGTCCGCTACCATAGACAACAATGGCGGAGGCATTGTATTCCTCAGCTTTGGCTCTCATCCCTGAAAATGGGCACTGGCCATGGGCTACCAAAGCCACCCACTTCACGCCTGGAGCTGCCATACTGTAATGGTCGCAACCATCAGTCTTAACGTGGACGACAATACCAGTCACAGGTTCCAACCTTGTCGACGTAACGCCATCTACGAATCTCCCCTTGTCGCTTTCATACCACAGCGTGTCATTGGTTGTCTCCTGTTTGTAAGTTATATTGAAATACACCTTGTACTGTGTCTCCGCCAACGTCGTCGCTAGTAACGGCGACATTAACACTGTCACCATTGCCATCTTGGAGAAGAGACTTGTCTTTGGTAGCCATATTGGATATTTGAACATTTCTAGAACAATTCTAAAACCAGCGTCCGTTCTGTTACAATAACTGGTGGGGTTTCCAAGCCCCGCGTTAGTACAAAATGACTTCTGCACTTTTCCTTGTCATGTGAGGTAAATGTATGATCTATTTTAAACACCATTGGTCATCGTAATTCATAACGTTATGACATATGACCTTTACAATCAGTGTTTCAGATTTTAGCATTGAATTCCATCTGCAACAACACATCGAAACTTGATGTTGTGTCTTGAAACAGTACTAAATCCAGTCTTCTAAACAGTCTAACATCGAACACATTATGTAGTTTGGGCCGCTACGACCCGAACCACGTTGAGTTGTCGTGTGACGTCACGCTATTGACATTGCCTTACAACGGTAATGTGCGCAAGGTCACAGGGAAGGTGAGGCGACGTCAGGTGGGGTTTGTTCGGCTTATGCGCATGCTAATGTGGACACTGTTGCACTTAACTCACAGACTTATTCTTTTATTCAGAACTATACAGCACTGTCCGTTTTTAGAAGAGAGTTCTTCTTTTCTGTAAAGGGGTTAACACGACCGTACCTTGAATCGGAATTTGAACACCCGTCGTTTACAATGGCATACATGTGGGTGTAACTTCAACATGGTTGTATCCACTTTTATTTCTATACAGATGATGTTTTCAATGCCTAATGTTCACTTTACAAAGGATCCAACCTTTTTAATGAAACAGCTTAGCTGAAAAAGACTAACAACACAGTCGAATGACAAATGGAATGTAACTGAGAGAAAGTTTGTCAAAACTGAGGAGTGGTGAAATGATTCACACGCTTGCAACTGATCGAATCTGGCACGAGCAAAGCATTACAGCTTAACACAAACGACAGGTGATAACATCTAGGAACAGTCATTACTGCTTTCCATGAGTGACTGAATGAAAGTGGGTTTGCTACAACGTATATTAGGGACCGTTCATAATTTATGGCTTGGGGGATGATGATTTTAACGGTGAATGTAAATGTGAATAACACCCGATAATATTTATGTACAAAGTAAGTGACTCCCCTGCATGTCATGTACAAAATCAGTGACCCGACTCCTTCCCATATGCAAGCACAAATATTTATGTTCAAAATTGATTAAATTAAATGATCAACATCATGAGTATCGTTCTGTGCAATGGGAATATGATGACATGTGTCAACCAAGTCAGCGAGCCTGACCACCCGATCCCGTTAGTCGCCTCTTAAGACAAGCATGGGTTACTGAAGATCAATTCTAGCCCGGATCTTCACGGGTCTCTTACTACGTGTGGAAGGAGACGAGTGAGTTTACAATGACTGTCTCACCACCAAGATCCCTTACACATCTGAGTGGTCGGTATCTCTCGCCAGTAGTCACTGTACCTAAGGTGATGCTGGTAGCGTTACCAGCATCCCAACATATGGCGGCAGGTAAGATCACTTGGCGATTATTCCCCTCGAATTAGCAGTGCGGTGTAAACTAACAAACCAACCTAATTTGCACTTTACAGTCATTGCATCTTCCATGCCGAACTGTTGCTATGTAATAAAATAAAAGGTTTTTTAAGATTTCGTGCGAATGTGATACAGTATATGTCATAAAGCTACAACACACAATAAACTAAGCTTATAACGAACTAAAACTAAGTTTAGTTCGTTTTAACCGTAGTTCGTTATACGAATTTCGACTAAACTATACAGTAGTCGCTGGAACTCAAAATAAACCGACACACACAAAAAAAATAAAAAAATAGACCGTTATAAATGCGGTCTACTGTACGTTATAAAGATGTATGCGAATCAGTGAGAGTTTGGCTAATGGACACTATTTCAGTTGTAATATGACGGTGTGTCGGCTTGATGTGCCTATACAACTCTATCACCACGGGGCCTTGATAGCAAATAACGTATTAACGACCCATAATTACAGGTGGTACATAAAATGCGTAATTTAAGTGTTATTCGCATCATTACTAAACCCACTTGAATGCCTGACTACAGCCAGGGAGTTTATAAAGGACTCCCTGATGTAACGCGTCTTGGCTGGACAAATTACTAGTCCATTCATCCACACAATCCTGCTGTCTGCCTTTTGTAAGCCCGTTTAGCACGCAACGCAGTTAGGCTCGAAAATGTTCAGAAGCCAGGCACTTGTAGCTTCACGCGGCTGTAATGGATCAGTGGTTGTGGACGATGATGTGGACTAATATGAGATCTGATTCAGGTAAGTGCGGACCCCCACATCTAATGATAATGGTAATGGGTTATGTGGGTGTTCCTGAAACCACGGGAGAATAAGGATGGATATGCAGCATTTCATGTCTGTAGTTGATTTCAAAACTCAAACTATCAAGTCATAGTTAATGGATGCCGTGGCTTGTGGTATCCTGAAAGATATATACTTTACTGAACAAGGCGTAAGATGTTTGTAGATACAAAGATAGATATAATCACGCCAGATTGTTCTGTTAATTGTATAACTATATAATATGAAAGCGGGAATCGAGTCTGGGACAGAGAACCCAGTAACTATAGTATTACGAGCATTGTCCCGGTCTTGAGTAGTCTGTCTCACAGTCCCTGAACCACATTATTTTCCCTACTGCCAAGCCCTATCTGCAATGCTAAAGCCCTAATAAAGCGAGTCTAGATTTCCTAAGGTTCTGAATCTCTGGTATCCCTAAACTCCTTTTCAATTTAAATTGGTTTGTTTGTTATTATCAAAATTATATATATTCAGAGACTACGCGTTAGTCTAGGTCTTGACGTATCGGTCATGACACGAAGTCTGACGTTCGATCAGTGCAGGTTGCTGTGGATCTGGTGACATTTTGAGTCGTTGTCAATCTCATTAACATCAGAACTTAATTCTTGCCATATGTTCATTTCATGATAAAGACAAATGATGCATCAGAGAACACCCATCCAGGACGTGATGCATCCCTCAGGGACCAGCTTGACCAAACGCTCAGGACACTATCTGGTAATTCATCCTGGGCAGCTTGTCCAGTTGCGTAGGGGCGGTGGGGTAGCCTAATGGTTAAAGCATCCGCTCCTCACGCTGAAGACCTGGGTTAGATTCCCCACATGGGTACAATGTGTGAAACCCGTTTCTGGTGTGCCCCTCAGTGATATTGCTTGAATATTGCTAAACGCCTTGTAAAACCATACTCACTCACCAGTTGCATAATCTCATCATAACAGCCTTATGGACTGTAGTGGTACACATTGGTTGATGAAGTCAACAAGTCAAGCTATCATGAACCAGCCTGTAACTGTGACAAGGAAAACAAGTGATTGACAGCGTGAGCAAAACACAGCTGTCATGGCATGGTATCCCACACAAAAATATCCAGGACATACACTGGAACAGACTGATGAGAGTAGACTCTTCACAACATTCATCCTGCCTGGGAGGGTACACATTGATTCTGATAGTGGCCTGACCAAACAACTTACATCCATGCTGTTTGGGTATATTGCCGAGGATATTTTTACTTTTATCAACCAGTGTTGATATATTTCATATCAGAAGACACGAGGGTGAGATTCTATGTTTATCATCCAAAATCACTCTTCATTAGTTTTCAATGAAACATGTATATCTCTGAACACGGTTCTGCCATGAGACTTGCAGTGCAGTGATGTCATAGCATTGTGATGTCATCAAGTTCATGACGTCATAGCATTGTTCAAAATCTACTGTCAAAATGATATCTCCTAGGAGATATCGTATGATCTCACACAGGCAATATCTCCTGTGGAACAGTTTTGGATGATAAAATGACACACAAGCACAGCAAAACCCCAGATTAATCAATACAACCCACTTGTTACCTGTCACGACAACCACAGGAAGTTTCATTGCTAAACCTCCAAGAATCCCTAGAAACCTATGCCTTGCATTATAAGCTTCTTAATTCTATTCTCTGGTCAGCCTTGGTTGACTGTGTGTCGTTGTACCTCAATAGTGTAGGATGATGCTCATGCTATCACCCACTGGTTGGTCTGTTCTACACTTGTCTACAAGTGTCTGTGATATAGCTGGTTTTACCATCCCTCACATGTGCACACAAAGAGATCAATTTCTTAAACAAATACAAAATAACCCATTATCAGTAATTTTCTTTATTCACAAATTTAACAATCATAAATCTTGTATTTTTACTTATTCAAACAACAGTGACACAGAAATATTTTCCCATTTCATGTTCATCGGCAATGCAATGTCAACACAAGCAGAAAACAGGAGGCAATGCTTTGATCTCTTCAAAACATTTTGAGGCAAAGATTACATAAAGTCAAAGCTGGGTGAAAATGTCAACAGGTGAATGCACATGCCTTCAATGACACAATGATGTTTTCCTGCCCATTCTTGACCTTGAAACATTGGCTCTGCTCTATTTAAGTCATGAGCTGTGATTGACAATCTACACATGAAACAATAATTATGAAATGCATCTGTAACACGGAAATGATCAAGCTCTTTGGTGGATACAAAATAATGTCATGTGAAAAAAAGTAAACTGATTTTGATAAACTTGTTCCCTATGAATATCATGTATTTATATCGTCATCTTTTCTTTTGTCTTCATGAATTTTTTTGAAAGCAACACATACTGAATTCAAACATATTTTATTCCAGAATTGAATATTTTCAACAAAACTGGCATAAACATAACCAAAACAGGTACAGAAGTTCACCTTCACTGAGTGGTTTAACACTTAAGTGAAAATGTTCTGAAGTCAAGTTTCATAATATTTTCTGGCAAAAAAGACATTGTGTCAATATTAAGTTTCCAACCGAAAACCATGTCACCTTTGGTTGGAAATTGAAGAAAAGAAACTTCAAAACAGCATTTCCAATGGTCACAGATACTTTTGTTAAAGTTATTGCCTCCTAATCCTGACCAATACATATTCCAAATGTGTAAATATCTATTGATACGCTCAGCAGGGTAGAAGAAATGTTAAATCCAGTGCTGGCAGATAATGAACAGACAGAGCTGTAGACAGAAGCTCAAACTGACAATGTCAAGGTCAGCAAATTTCACATCAAGGTCAACACATGAAACACTACGTTGGAAACGGCAAAAAAGGTAATCTCCACAAAAAAATATCACAACTAGCATAGCACTTTGATGCACAAATCAACAAAACATTTGAAAAGAAACAAAACACAATTTGGATACATACATAAATTTCACAAGAAAGGCTTAACACTTCTTTCACATGAAAATGAACAAAATCACCTGATATATTCCTTCTGTAGAGGACCATACATATTTACATCAAGTACAATGTTTAAAAACATCCTTAGTACACCCAGTTCCTCTAAGGACTCTCATATTGTGCACTTTTCTTAAGGCCTCGGTGCTGTTAGAGGCAGCATCTCATCATTTACTTCTCCATGGCTTTAAGAGTTGTCTCCCTTGATTTACACCAACATGGCTCTTCACTCAGTCCCTTGGAATTTGATTTGATAACAAATATTCAGAAATCTTCTATTTCCATAGTTGATTAAATCGGTCTAATTTATTTCATCATCATATATTTCATTAAATGTTTCAAATATGGCTGCCACAGTGGTTCTGCAGTTGATAGTAGATGAGTCTTCATAAACCTAGGCTGCAACACCACAGCTTTCATAACCTAGGCAGAAGCTCTACAGCTTTCACAAACCTGTAGCTAGGCTTCAGTTTGAATTTTTTCAAACAGCTATTTTACCACAGCTATTTGAGTCTCATGAATTTTTAGAACTCCATCGTTCTGAAACTTCCAGCATTTACTTTGTCAAATATGTGTAATAAATGACAACTGTAAATATGGCAAGTAAACATGTAGTCATATTGTATACTTTAGTGTTAGTGCCAACTGTCTTAGTGTCTTGTACAGCCATATAGCTGGAATATTGCTGAGTAACGGCATTAAACAACAAACCAGCTCAGTATCTTGTGAGAAACCTGATGGAAGGATGTCAGTTTTTTAAACAAAAAAAAACTTCTGACACTTTAATAAACTATTTCTCTCAGTCAAATATTCAGAAACACACATCTAAGAAACAAACATTATTTAGTTTTTAATGAACAGAGAACATACAGCAGATCGCCCCCTGCTTGAAATCAGATGTATCCTCTGTTGGTCACTCAGCAGTAAATGGCTTACCTGAGCTTACTGAGGCGTCAAACCCATGGCAGATAGTCTTTCCCATCAACCGGACAGAATCAGCTGTGCTTGATCCATTGAACAAGTCTATCTACTTATGACCAAGAATGGAAGTCTGTGCTCAAGGTGAAGAAGCATACTAACTAGTCAATTTCCTGTCCACCTTGTTTGTTGACCAGGGCAGAGGAAGCACACTAAAACATGTCAAAGATTGGACGTCTGCTCTTGAAACTTGCAAGAATGCTTTTCGTACTATTTATTACTGACAGTTGCTCCAAGAATGGTCTAAAATGAATGTGTGTCCCGATATTACTATCCATGTCTAAAACAAAATTTTTGCTTAATATGTGTTCTTGGAAATTTCCACATGTCACTAAGGACTGATGTACTGAAATGGGCTTAGAATAGGAAAATGTGCCCTTGGGCACCCTCAATGCTCAAGCCTGTTGATCACAAATGTCTTTAATACAAACATTTCATGAAAATTTGGTTGACCTAATTACATTAATGGTTCATATATTGAATGTCTTTGTTGTCCCAAGAGCAAGCTAAAGTTGTGAAAACCACTGAGATTGTGATATCCTAAAGACCTTCATTGGAGGTAAGTGAGTATGGTTTTACGCCGCTTTTAGCAATATTTCAGCAACATCACGGCGGGGGACACCAGAAATGAGTTTCACACATTGCACCCATGTCAGGAATCAAACCTGGGTCTTCAGCGTGACGAGCAAATGCTTTAACCACTAGGCCCACTGGAGGTAAGTAAGTCAGTTGAATGTAACTTTTTGCTATTTAAAATAAGAGGCCAGCTTTGAGAGAGACAGGAGAGATGTGAATGACTTGGGTGAAAACTTTAAGACTTGGTATGGTGCTTATTTACCGACTATTATAATTTTGGTGAGACTCTCAGAGTTAAATACTGGCTGATTCTGGCAATGTCTCAGAAAAATGTCAATATACTATTATAGGGAGATAACGACTGAGGCAATGAGACATGAGGACATCAGACAAGCAGCTGTGGAGTGACTACCCACATTATTGGGTCTGAATTTACACAAGGGCAGCCAGACCCAGAGACAACAGGGAAGAACATCTCATGATTATGTCATTCATAATTACAGAACAAACAATAAAACAATCAAATCAACAATGCCATTCACATCAGGCACGACAGTAGTGTCCTTGGCAGGTCGACAACAAACAAATGTCATCCTCCAAATTACCCGTGTGTCTCTCGTGCATGAATTATCCCCGCCGACGCAGTACTGTAGGATAGTGGATCACTACAGTAGTGGACTCTGTAAGTCATTCATTCTTAACTGAAACAGGGGGAAATCATTTGTACTGGTGCCATTGTTGAGGTCCCTCCTCAATGTGTTTGTTTCCAGACCAAAACTGTAATCGGTAGACCCTGACCAGTTCACACTTTCTGTTTGTATTTAAAGTCACTAGCACAAATGTGTTCCACTTATCCACGCACAAGCCAGTCATTATCTTAATTTGGAGCTGCTTCATGGATATCCTGCAAGTAATATCTTTCAAAGAAATGAACATGTAAAAAACAAACCCTACCTACCCGAGGTTTGGATGTGCTGAAATTTGTTTGCCTGATAAAACCTAATACACTAGATACACAGAAGAACAAAAGGGTCTCTTGGTCAACAGCAATGGCAGCAGACTGACCATGAAACAGAATGTTGGGATATATAGAGTTACCTGTCCTTGCTGTTGGATCCCCGAGGTCCATAGTATTACATACTGGTTGTACAAGCAGATTAAACAGGACCAGGTGCCAGGCCCTGATGACATAGCTGATTACATGTAATCAAACTCAGAAAGCACTGATTGGTGCTTATGCTTTCAACCACTGGTTTGCTGTGTCTACAGTCAGTTGAGATGCTGCTGAAATATTGCTCACTGCAGTGTCAATCAAGCCAACTACAAGGTTGAAGATCGAAGTGAGGCTTATTATGGCTATATGGGGTAACATAACACAGCTAGCTTGGTCAAAAGATGAAAGATGTACCACATTATGACTTGTGGGCTCTAGACTGCTACACGAAACAAGACAACCTGTGTATCTGTATATCGATACAGACCACTTCATTCAATACATTATGTAAAGTCTGGTGCTTGGTTACATTCCTGGATTTAGAAGCAGATGATATTAAAAAAGAAAGGTCTGACCTACATGAAACAGTATATGCTTAGAACAAAACTCATCCTTGAAAATCTGGAGTATTTCCAATCTTACGATAAATACCCTGAACTCAATTTAAATCAGATTTGAAGTCTTCAGATCTCTTCTGATTCCATCAATTTTATTGAGGGCAAGCACAAGGTCACACGTTTGGAAGTAGATATATGCTGAAAAAAGTATTAAGAGGAGGCAATCTATTTTCAATTTGAAGCCAAAGAGCAAGATCAATTCTGGACAAAGTCAGTGACAAAGGAACTAAAATGATAATGTCAGTTCTGAAGCTAAGGTGGAGAATGGGTCTCGGGTATTTATCATAATACAATGGACAGATGCTTGGATAGTTGAGGATAAACAGAACAGTTCAAGCGTGTACCAGCTTCTGTGTACGTCTGGCAGCTACCTACACTGTGGATATGTGACCGCAATCCTCTAGTATGGTCGGATCACCAGGACACTGTACATTCACTGTTTCATTGATGTTTATCGTGTGTTTGATAATTTCTCATCACAGAACACATGACATTTATCATGACAGATATCATGACATTATTGGGATCAGGTCTAAGATTCCTTTGCAATTTTGGATTAAGGTAAGTTTTCTTGACATACATGCTCTGAATAGTCATCAATGTTGACAAATAATGCTCATTATACCACACACATGATATTGGTGTCTCGTTAGAATGTGACACTGGTCGATACTGATAAGAAAACTTGAATTTAAACTTGACTCTCTTTTTCTGGCGAACATTTGATGAGCTTGCTGAGCTCCCTACGCTGATGTGATGTGACGGCAAAGTGCAGAGCCCAGAGGACAAGCAGGTTATTGAATGCATTCTTTGAGTCTCCGTCTAGGTGCGGACAAAGGCGACACACGTCCAACAACACCTTCACGCTGTCAAATGGGTTAGGAAAAGATACCTGAAATAGAAATTAATGATGTTCATGAAAAACATACAGCATGGTCCATAGAAATCTGAACTATAAAGTCCTGAACATACATATATTTCTCGCTGCCTACTGGTACGTGTTTATCAGGATACAAAACAAGTCTCTCAATCAAATGCTCATACAGTCAAATTGATCCTCAACACACATTAACGTGATATGATCATTCAAAGATGACCACGCAGGCAATGCCAGTTGAGAAAATGTTTTCTAATAATCATCAAACTTCTATCAAACCAAATTCATAGTCCTTGAAACCTGACATTGTAACAGATTTTTCAACTGGTTTGATGAACCTTTCCAAGAAACAAATCAAGTTGAAGACATATCCCTCCCAGGTTAAACTCAATCACTCCTGATGCCTGTTGCTTGTAACACTCAGTTTAGCATTGCTCAAAAATAAAAAGCAAGATCATATGAGAAGTTTATCTCAGTGTACTCACCACAGAGCTGTCTGGCACCCGCTTCAGTTCGTGCATCACATACTCCTGCTCTTCCTTCAGTACTGCCATGGTAACATAGGGCCTGAAATACTTCTCGTCTACGGGCATGCCATACCACTCATCTGGCACATTGATGTACTTGGCTGGATTCAACACACAGCTGGCCTTCCTCGGTCGCGAGTCAACATTCTCACAACTGTGTGGTTCATCTTCCCAGAGAACCTTCCGAGACTTGGCAAAAGTTTCTGTTCCAGAAAAGGACACTAACTCAATGTCTGATGGATCAACAGGGTTGCAGAGACTGGCCACAGTACCTGCTGCAGCAAGACCATCCTTGAGTCCATTAGGAACAGTGAAATGTGCTGATGATGGTGATGATGGCGATGCTGCCTGAGCACTTGCTCCATCAACAGCCTGACTTGATCCTGTGTTCTCGGTGTCATCCCCTCCACTGGTGAACCCGTTGATGAGACTGTTACTGTTCTCTCCTCCAGCAGCTTGTTGAGGTACTCGTTTGAATCCACTTGATTGGTAGTCCTTGGATTTATCTGCCAGCAGGTGTTTAGAGATGGCTTTATGGATGTAGCCAAGAGTCTCTGTCAGAGAATGTTTTTTGGCCTGTATGTCCCACAGTAGGCCTCTGGATATCTGTTTAAGTTTGGTGATTGATAACAACTGAACAGTGTCAGCAGTTTGGCACTTTTTGGATACATTACTTTGGTCATCGCTTTCAGATGGAATGGAATCCTTATCCAAGGCACTTTGCCCTCCTTGGGCACCCTCAGCATCCGTCCCACTTGCTAGCTCCAAGTCACTTACATCCTTCTCACTGCTGGCCACAGCCTTGCCTACTTCATTAGAAACCTCTTTGGAATCACTTGGAATATCTGTCTGACCTTGACCAACTGAAACCGACTGACCTTGACCTTGCACAACACACTGACCCTGATCATCACTTGGTATTGCTGGTTCACTTTCACTTTTAACATTGGATAAATCCTGACTCTGACAAGGAACAACACACTGGTCTTTGTCTTGACCTGATACAGACTGACCTTCACCTTCAAGTGGATTATCGGACTCCTTAACAGTCAACTGCTCAAGATCCACATTTGCCTGGACCTTGCAGTCATCATCTACTGATGCTTCGGCAGCCTGACCCTGAGCCAGGGAATCCTCCCTGATGGTGTTCTTCAAGTAATGCAGGATCGCAAGGTAGTAGTAGGCACGGAGGCAGTCCAGTTCTCGACAGCGAAGCCCCGAGGTGGACACACTGTCATCCTCCTTGATCTCGGTGAGGTAGCGTTTGAGTGAGGGTGCCTTCCCCGACCCCTCCACCTCCAGGTGGGCCTCCATGCTGATGAGGACTCGCAGTGCTGTGGCTTCCTGCTGCAGCTTCAGCAGGTACTTGGGACCTGGACAGAGAAACAACAGAAACCACTGATGACATTCAACAATAACAAAGTCATTTCAGCAATCATGGTTTCTCCATATGTAACCAATCTGGATATACAACATCATGCTGAAAAAAAATCTTATAAACCTTATTTTTGTCACATAGGTCTGGTCAATGAAGATATAACATAACATAACAGTAGCAACAGAGGTGACACGTGTAAATGATGTCAGGTGAGCATCTCCCAATGTGCCAGTAATACACAAGGGTGATCTATGGAACATTAAGCTGTCCCATAGCAATATACTACTGTCACTGTACCTACGTTTGAATTCAAACACAACTGGCATAAAAGGTCTTAACAGTGCTAATCATTGTCTTCAATTTTCAGTGCCATGATGTGGACCTATAATGAGAAGACCCATGATGTCGAGCGAACCATGATGTAGACCCATGATGTGTGGACCCATGATGTGGACTCACCCAAGGGCAGCATCAGCTGACACACAGCCTCCATGAGGTCAAGCTGACCCACAGTGTGCAGAGTGGACACTCCGTGTAGTAGGTGGTTGATGGCAGAGGAGGTCTCGCCCAGCAGCACGGCCAGCAGCGACAACGTCAGGTCCATGCACACTTGGAACATCAACTGTAACAACCACAAGGATACTGATAGTCTGGAGAGGAATGAAGGGCATAGGTGTGCAAAACAATAGTTCTGTCACCCATAAACTAAGTTGTGTGGTCTGAAAACCCCAGCAAAAACATGTGGATCGATACAAGACTTTTGCAGACTGTTTCTATTAAGCAACATGTCAACATTCTGATTCAAAATAAGAAATAAAAAAAACAATGAGTTGACACAGTGTATTCTGCGGCCCGCCCCCCAACCATGGGATGATGCATACCGTGAGATAGGATGAGTTTAAAAATTTGGAAATTTTAACATAAATTGTATATTTATATACTTATCCTATCTCACGCGATGGATACCCACAGACCTGCCCCACATCACAGATTACTGGAAGCTCCAAGACGAGAATGACAAGGGCAGACTGTCAGGTGATCATCGAAGCGATCTGCACGCTTATTGAGATGATTGACAGGTCCTGCTATGGAGTGGGGCAGAGGTCAGGGGTCAGAGGCCAGAATCTGGCCAGTTTGATTCAACTTTGCCTCAGCACGTTTCGGAAAATCAACACACACTTAGCCTCGTACAAGAACAAGAGAGGTGCATACCGTGAGATAGGATAAGTTTAAAAATTTAATTACTTAATGCAGCACAGAGGTAAACTTGGGTCTTGAAAGTTACACAGTCATTATTATCTTCAGGTTCTGGTTATCTATGCGAACAACATTTGGTTCCAAATACACATTTTTGTCAGAATGTTTTCTAAGATTGAAACTATCATACAAACAGGATTGGCATGTTCAGGTAACTGATAACACAGACTCACATGTGGTTGTGCTCTGTATAAATTATACTTCACTACTGAGCACTATATGCATGCTCTAACATGTAATCTTAGAAATGTAATGGCACTGTTTAAAGGCAGTTCCCATTACTGTTAAATTGAACCAGAAAGCTTTACTGAAGAAAAGAGAGATGATGGAAGTAGTTATATTTGGAAAAGGAACTACATGAAAGATGGTTATCAATGTATTTTGAACTGCAGAACATATGGTATAAGACAAAATATTATGGATGTCAACTTCTTTAATTTGTATACACAACCTTTCTGGGCTTTTCCTTGCTCCTTCATCAGGTGAGTGCTAACTAACATGTGCACATATACAGGATATATATGCTTACAATAAACAAGAAGTTGATGTCCATAATATTTTGTCTTATACTTGAATACCAACTTCTAATGCCTCCCAAGAACCTCAAAACATATGGTGATCTTGGCGCACAATTTATGGCACCAAAATACCGTATGTATGCTACATCACACAAGTTTATAGTCCAGCTACTACATCGTAAAAAGATTATCTATGTACACATATAAAGCAAATGTGGATTGGAAACAAACTTGCACCCTAAGTCCTTGTACAGGTATCATATCATGGCCAATGGTCTACAATACTGAAAAATTAGAGATGATTGATTGACTGATCAAGTCAGAAAAAAAGGGCTTGCAATAAATCATACAGTTGGGTTATGTTGGCATGGCTCATTTGTCTTGACTGACTGACTGAGTTTGGTTTTACGCGCTTTTAGCAATATTCCAGCAACATCACGGCGGGGGACACCAGAAATGGGCTTCACACATTGTACCCATGTGGGGATTCGAACCCGGGTCTTCGGCATGACGAGCCAACGCTTTAACCATTAGGCTACCCCACCGCCTCTTCATTTGTCTTGAGCTGCATTAACCTATACGAGTGAGTGAGAATGTGGGTGGGTGGGTGAGTGAATGCATGAGTGAATGGGTGAGTGAGTGAGTGAGACTTAAGTTGTTTACTACAAAATCTGCTCAGGCTCAAAATAAAAATGCTTTCACTTCTCTTCAGACTGACTGACTGACTGAGTTTTAGTTTTCACGCTACGCTTTTAATATTCCAGCAACATCACGGGCGGGGGGACACCAGAAATTGGTGCCCATGTGGGGATTCAACCCCGGTCTTCAGCGTGTGAGTTAAGGCCCCACCGCACTTCTCTTCAGAGTGGGTGAGTGAGTGAGTGAGTGAGGAGTGAGTGAGTTGAGTTTTGGGAGTGAGTGAGTGAGTGAGTGAGTGAGTGAGGAGGAGTGAGTGGAGGAGGAGTGAGTGAGTGAGTGAGTGAGTGAGTGAGTTTAGTTTTATGCCACACTCAGCATTCTCTTCAGAAAGTTGACAAAAACACAAACTAATCTTACAGCATATAACGATCCTCTACAGCCAGACCATCACAACAAGTCACAAAGGTACAAAGTCTAAATAATCACATCCTTTCTACACATTCAACCACACAGCATGACAAAATGATGCCTTGTGCTATAATTAAAAACAAATGGAGATCATTCGCACAGTTCAAACGGAAACCAATGGCCTTGATTCCCTGCCCCAACAAACTGACCAGCATGACCACCATGACGTGGCAACACATTAATCTCCATACACTGACGGACAAGAAATATGAGTTTCCATCAAAGCCCTACACTGTCACTGTTACTGCCTAGGGGTCTGAAAACTCAGCAGCAACACTTGTCGGTTATCTGTAATTACAACCTAGTAGTGTGACCATGTTCAATCACAGACAGGTCAAGAGTTCTGAGGGGGATGGAATTGATCGCTCCTCTCCCCTGGCAAGGTAATTGTAACATGGAACTGATGGGGCTTTGTATGGATTGGCCCTGCTGTGCCAAGTACAGAGATGTTACCAGGATCCAGGATCCTGGCATATCCTGGATTGGCTAGCAGGTTAAAACAACCCGCTTGCAGATTGATTTGACAGATTTAGTTCACCATTGTTATTTGTGCTTCCTCAGGGTGAGGGTTTCAAGGTCATGATTGGATAGTCAATGATGAAGTTGTGGATAATAGATTTCATCAAATCATCCTGTCAAGTACTGGGATGTTGTGACTCAGTTATCATTGATGGTGTTTCTGATGGCGAAACTGGAAACATTTGTCCTTGATTTCCTATATTAGGTAGTGCAGTTGCTGAAACTTTAACCAATTTAATTCTGACACTGGTTGAAACAGCTGATTGGAAACCTCAGGATCACATGTTTGATCAACACAGAGCTACTCTACAGGTCAAATCTGAACACACTGACAATTTAATGGTTTCTGACATTGACAGTTTCTGAATGAGGGGTCACTGTGGGAGTGAGTGAGTGAGTTTGGTTTTACGCCGCTTTTAGCAATATTCCAGCAACATCACGGCGGGGGACACCAAAAATGGGCATTGCTACCAGAAATGGGCGTCACTGTGGGAAGAAAACCCCAAATGATTCAGGTCTTAACCAGTTACCACCAAGCACTGATATGGCTTGGACAAACCTAAAAAATAACATTCAAACCTTCAATCATCAGTGGTGCAGCCAGGATATAGAGCCTACCTTTAGATAATGTTGGCCACTTACCAAAAGTGTTCATTGTTGCTGACGTGTGGTATTTCTTTCTTTCGGTCATCCTTCTCTTTGACATTTTGACAGCCCAAAAGATTTGATGATAAACTCATGAGCTTCATACAGGGAAACGAGCTCTTTACAGTCATTCATATTACAGTTTCGTATGCAAATAGACATACTAGCAATGTGCAGAGTTTAGGAAGCCTCGTATAGAATTCCAGAAGTTCAATATTTTGATTCTGATTTCCGAATGTTTGACACAGCTTTCAAAGAAAATAGTCGTATTTTGAAATTAATTACGCTCCCAATATACGAAAAGGCGCTAAAAATAATAAATTTGCACCATTTTTGCGCATACAATGAAGTGCCATGGTAAGTACAATTAGCAGGAATCCCGCAATTACACAGTCTGGCTGCAGCACTGAATCGTGGGTATCTTGTGAGCCCAAGGGACACAAGTATGCACAGCGAATCAGTGAAATCATTGTACCTTCAACAACAGGGCCACGGTGCCCCCAACACACACAGTCTAGGAAGGCTGGAGAAGTTACAGCAGATTTTGTGTCAAAACAGACATCATCAGTCATGGGAAATTCTGATTCTGATTATTAATCCTGACTTTTATTAACATTTTCTGACTTTTCATGTCATGAAACAGATAGTGTCGCTATCTTTGAACTGAACCAGATTCTCTTCAGATAGATAACATGAGACCAGTAACAGGCTGAACTACCATAGAGGAAAAAAAAGAAATTTCGTAATTTTTCAAGGTAATTCCGTCAGAATAATTTTGTCAATGATTTCATTTTCCAGCAAACCATCAGTCAGGTCACTGGAGTAAGTGGAAACTGATGTAGTCTCTGAGGGCAGGTCCCTGTTTTGAGTTGCTACGACCATCATAAATATATGTTAAAGTATATGAGTTACAATATAAGTTGTATGCTTCTCTCGAGGGTACTACAGCCATTTTGTCTGCCTCTCGACTGGATTTTTAAAATCAGTGAAACATATTCTCATAAGCTTAAAACTGCAGTAAACATGGTTTATTATGTTTAAGTTGAGTGTGCAAACGATTCAATGTATATAATAGTTTAAACAAAGCAGTGAAAGTTGGTAAAATAAATGTGTACATAGTGAACTCAAAAACAGCTAATCGAATGTTTTTTTTAACTCTGTGCACTGCATGCGTCATATTATGACGTCATACCATTATTAGCAATAGCTTCCCGGCGGAGAGTTTTGCGGTTACCGTGGCAGCAGATAATATTTTTTCCAGTTGTCACCCTCCTGGGAGGGGAGGACACAGAAACTTGTTAAAGCGTCATTGACCAATGAAATTAAACTAAGTATTTTACATGAAGGTAAGATAATAGTTGCAGATCGATAGTTTGATCGCTTTGTGAAATGAGGTCCTGGTTTTCTCAGTCATATTACATTGTACACAGTCACAAAAACCAGTCTGCTAATATATTGCCGATGTCATCATATTTCCCTTCTCAGATTCACATTGGGACAGAAATTTCCCCTTTCATCCATCTGCACTGCTAAAATCCTTAATGAGTTAATGAGTGAGTGAGTTTAGTTTTTATGCAGCTTTTAGCAATATTCCAGCAATATCACGGTGGGGGACACCAGAAGTGGGCATATTGCACCCATGTAGGGGATCAAACCCGGGTCTTCAGCAAACACTTTCACCACTAGACTACACCACGACCCCTACATGAAGCATGTCTAGAGTTTCCTCAGGTTCAGGCTGCATCTGCCACCTCAATGGGACCATTTATATGGAGTTATCTGGCTCTGTCCAAGAGACAAAGAATAAGTCCACTGTGACTGATGATGACTGCATCAATGAGTTAAGATCCAGGTCACTGGGGCCTGATTACCATTAATTACAGCGGCCAGATCAAAGAGCCTGATCCACGTTATCTTCCTCTTCAACCAACACACTACTGATCCACCTTCTATCCCTAAGTAATCTTCATCACTCATGAAGTATAGGAAGCAAGTCTAGAAATGAACATTTGTTTAAAAAAAAACGGGAAGTTTTTCATTTCAGTATGAGCATGCAGCTGGACATCCTCCGTTACCTGCTGGGGGTCGATGTGACTCTGTCTCCCTGACTGCAGTTGCTGGAGAGTCCTGTATGTCAGAGTGAGGCTCTCAGAGTCCATGCCAATGTCAAGGTTACCGGACCAGACCTTCAGTACGTGGTGTGGGAATGAGTGCTCTCCAACCATGTAGGGCTTCCATGGCAACACAGGATCACATTCAGCTACATCAAGGATGAAATCTGAAAATCATTGAAAAATTCATTTTATTTTAAACAAGAACAATTAAAGGTCAACATTATTTTCAGATCAGTTTGTTTATATTCCATGAGCTGTCTAATGAAAGGCGCTGATGAAAATCGATGAGTTTTTTTCCATTTCATTTCAGTAAATCAAACAGCCATAACTGTTGACAGCAGAGCTTTTGAAAAATGATTTTAGAGTCTCTTCTTTGAAATACATAAATCTCTGGAGACATTAGTTTATGGTCAACCATAATTATAATTAATGATGGAAGTGCTGGTTTAACATTCCCAGCCCTAACTATATACCAGCAAGCAGCAATTGAGCCAGGATCACATAAACAAGTGGTTGATAGAGTGAACAATCACCCACAACATGGTTCAAACATACATGGTCAGGTCACAGCAGAAGTTGAGAGTCTCTGATCTAATGATACATGGGTTGGTTGGTTTGTTTGTTGTTTAACGCCACAATCAGCAATATTCCAGCTGTATGGTGGCGGTCTGTAAATAATCAAGTCTGGACCAGACAATCCAGCGATCAACAGCATGAGCACTGTTCTACACAATTGGGATACGATGACATGTGTCAACCAAGTCAGCGAGCCTGACCACCCGATCTTGTTAGTCGCCTCTTATGACAAGCATGGGTTACTGAAGACCAATTGTAACCAGATCTTCACGGGTGTAATGATACATAGGAAAAGTACCAGTTCAGATACTACTGTCCACACACATTCATAATTAGTTAATATAAGACAAGTCTTATGCATGTCTTGAGATGAAGACAGTCAGTCCTACAGTTATACTTATAATAGACTTCCCAGTAATGATTTGCAGTTTGGTGAAGGTATGTCTGAATATCTCACCTGGAATGAAACCCTTCCCAGCTTGCACCTCCCCCCACTCTGTGAAGCAGGTGGGGTCCACCTCCTTCAGCGTCCCCGGCGTGACGGACTGCAGCTCCCGGACCAGCAACTCGTGCATGCTGAGGAACGGCAGCAACATCTAGCGGCAGAATGTAGATCAAACATACAACACAGCATGCTACTAATCAGCACAGGACATATACAGATCAGGTAATCTCAAGTTGCTTGGTTGAAAGTGCACAAATATCAATTTTTCATAGTGATACCACGTCTTTATTGGATGAAGATGTCAGCAAACTATTTTGGATGCTGAGACTTTGTCAGTTGGACTTTACTGTCAGCGAAAGGAATTCAATCAACAGGACAGTATCAATAATACTCAGCAAGTTTTGAGACGGAGTGTATGGTAAGTTTATTCCCACAACACAACTATTTGTAACAATGATTCACCATCACAGAGGATGGGGACAATGCTGGTGATGGTGCTGTACCAACCTTCAGTGTTTCATGTTCCTTCAGGAACTTGTAGCCCTGCTTCCAGTCATCCTTGGCAATGAACTGATGAACCAATCTATGGGCATACAGAAATCCCTGAGGCTTTTCATTGGCTAACAGAGTCATGTGAGTGGCTGTCTTGAGAGACGATTGGTCAGTTCTCTTGGTCAACAGATTGGCAGCATCCTGGATCTGTTTCATAGCTAGGTAGCTGAAACCAAAGATTAAGAATTGGAGAGAGGTAGGAATTTCATTTATATCATGGATGATTTGACATTGGTTCAGTGAGAGGGTGAGTGAGTGAGTGAGTGAGTTCAGTTCTACGCCACACAATATTCCAGCTACATGGTGGTGATCTGTAAATAATTGTGTCTGGACCAGACAATCCAGTGATCAACAGCATGAGCATCGATCTATGCAATTGTGATATGATGACATGTGTCCACCAAGTCAGCTAGCATGACCACCCGATCCCGTTAGTCACCTCTTATGACAAGCATGGGTTACTGAAGATCAATTCTAACCCAGATCTTCACTGGTGGACATGGGTAGAAAGAAATGGGATAAAATTCTTATCATTTAATTTTGGAAACTTTGACAACTGGTCAATTCCATCTAACAAATACGATAATAATGGATTCTATGAGGTTCTACACTTTCTAAGCAACACAGTATTCAAAGCCTCATTACTGAGGGTTTGTACACAGTCCAGCTGCTGCATCTCCCAAAACAATTAACATGTACACATGCATTTATATACATCTAGTACACGAGACTGATTCTACACAGAATCTCCCCAAGGTATCAAACAGATGAACAGATCAAGGATGCTAATGAATACAGAGAACGTAAAAATGGCCCCCTTGCAGATTTAATGGACAAATGTGGCTACTTTGCCAGATCCCCTTAAGTCCTTTGACAACACTTCACCCTCACCACTTGGCAGCCTGTTCGTAGTTGCCGTCCTTCATCAACATCTGAGCCCACTCCATGTACAGGTCCTCCAACACTGGGTCAAGGGGAGACAACCTCATACGAGCTAGTGCCACAGCCTCCCTGCCAAGATAAAGTTCACGACACACAGTCATGAGACAATATATAGTAAACATATCTGCACAAACAACTTTACAAATATTGTTTGATTAATTTTCATTATTAAGTCATCTCTCATTAAACAGTGAGTGAGGTCACCTTGATTATTGTATCACATCATAAGTAATCTTCTTGATTTGACCACCATATCCGTAAGAAGCCGTAAGAGTGAGTGAGTTTAGTTTTACGCTGCTTTCAGCAAGATTCCAGCAATATCACGGCGGGGGACACTAGAAAATGGGCTTCACGCATTGTACCCATGTGGGGAATCAAACCCGGGTATTCAGCAAGACAAACAAACGCTGTAACCACTAGGCTACCCCAATGCCCCCATATCCATAAGAATTCTTGATTAGACTACCAGGGGCTCCTTTCATGAAGCAACCTTTACTAAAGGTTAACCTTAACTCCCATTCTTTCACATTGCACTAAGGTTACCTTAGTGACTTACGATCACCTTAGTGCTTTGTGAAAGGAGGCCCATATCCTAAGAAGAATTCTTGATTAGACCAACCGATATCCGTGAGAAGTATTTTTGACAATACCACCATAACCTTACGAACTCATTTGTTTTACAACCATATCATAAAGAACTCTTCTTGATTAGACCATGACAACCTTAGGAAGCCCTCATCATTAGATGAGAAACCTCCAGAAAAATCTTCTTATCAGGCAACCATAACCTTACAAGGTCTACTGTCATAACCTATGGAAGCTGTCTTGATAATCTGATCATGATCTTGACAAGCAAAAACATATACCAATCTGACATAATGAGCATTGATGTCTGCCACAGTGGTTCCAAGGACATGTATGAACTAACTCACAGACCTTGACACCCAGTCACCTAAATTGCTTCTTAATCTCAATGGAACATCACAGGAGTCTTGATGCATGTAGTGATGCGCCAAATATTAACACTGATCATCCCTGAAACAAACTAATTTATCAAACAACATTTGACACTCATCCCAATAATGCCCATTAACTGCTGTGGCCATCCAATCCACATCTAGCTGCCCACATCCTCAACACTCATTGTAAGGGGCATCTATCCCTGAAGCTCCACAATGGGTCATCATCCAATCCACATCTAGCTGCCCACATCCTCACACTCATTGTAAGGGGCATCTATCCCTGAGGCTCCACAATGGGTCATCATCCAATCCACATCTAGCTGCCCACATCCTCACACTCATTGTAAGGGGCATCTATCCCTGAGGCTCCACAATGGGTCATCATCCAATCCACATCTAGCTGCCCACATCCTCAACACTCATTGTAAGGGGCATCTATCCCTGAGGCTCCACAATGGGTCATCATCCAATCCACATCTAGCTGCCCACATCCTCACACTCATTGTAAGGGCATCTATCCTGAGGCTCCACAATGGGTCATCATCCAATCCACATCAGCTGCCCAATCCTCAACACACTCATTTGTATGGGGCATCTATCCCTGAGGCTCCAGAATGGGTCATCATCCAATCCAGTGAGAGTTTAGTTTCTTTAAGCCCTGAGGCTCAGCAATATTCCTGCTGCTCTATGGAGGCAGTCTGGAAATAATCGAGTCTGGACCAGACAATCCATCTGATCAACAGCATGAGCATTGATCCCCATGAGGCTCCACAATTGGGAAGTGATGACATGTGTCCTGCACCAAGTCAGGAGCCTGACCACCCGATCCCGTTAATAGGACTCTTGACGGCAAGCATAGTTACATCCAGCCTTTTGCGGCAAGCATGGGTTGCTGAAGACCTATTCTACCCTGGATCTTCACGGGTTGTTGAGGTGATGAAGAATGATAATTTTTTGGATATGCAACTTCTTTATTCCGTGAAAGGTGACATTCCGACATAGATTCTAATGTCGTTGTCAGAATCTATGTCGAAATGTCGCCTTTAACAGAATAAAGAAGTTGTATATCCATAAAATTATCATCCTTCTTAACTAACAAATGTTCACATTGTTGACACTGAAGCAAATTGTTTTTCAAGTCTAGCTTAACAGGAAGTCTGTATTGAGCGTATCAATGCACTGTGGGTGGTATTAACCTAATTTGTGTTGTTTTTGTTGCCAAAGTGACACACATCTCTGCAAGTTGTCAGGACAATATCAATCTATCGACACAATTCTGGAATCTGTCCTTGAGAAAAGATCACATAAATTGTTTCTACAGTGTATCAGGGTTTTACATTCAAAACAACACTAATTGAACTTGAGCGTTAATATGAATTTCTGATCCTAAAAATGAAAGAATTCAGGAATAAACAAAAAAATAATGAGTGAGTCAGGTTTTACATCTCTTTTAACAATATTCTAGCTGAGGGACCCCAGAAATGGGATTCAAACATTGTATCCGGGGCAATTGAACCTGGGTCTTCAGCATGATGAAGAAACTCTTTCACCAGTTGGCCAACCCACCACAACACAAATTAACGAATGAAGGCATAAGTTAGTGAGTGACTGCACCAGACATTAATATTGCACCCATATCACAGAAGACTGTCATCAGCCATGCAAGCTAGGGTATGTGCAACAAGCAACACGCAACGACCCTGACACAGTCAACTTGCTCACATCCACATTGCAACAGTTCTCATAGAAGAATATGGATGAAAAGGAACTAGTCTATCCTCACACCACAGAGGGTTGAATGAATGAATATAACCATGAAGACAACTGAACCAATGACTGAGTGAATGGAATAATGGAATGATTGAATTTGACCACCCAGAGAATTGAACCAATGATTGAGTGCATGGATACTTGAATGAATGAATGAATGAATGAATGACGAGACAACGCTTTAACCATTAGGCTACCCCACCGTCCCCTTATGTGGATGAGGAGGATTATACTAATAATTGAGTGCATGGAATACACAGATAAATGAATAAATGATTGAATGAAAGAACAGATGGAACCACAGAGGAATAAACCAATCACTGAATGCATAGAATGAATGAATGACTAAATAAATAAATGAATGAATGAACAGATGCAACCACAGAGGACTGAACCAATAATTGCTTGCATGGAATACAAAGATGAATGAATGAAGATTGAACCAATGAGTGAGCATGTGAGCTGAATGAATAAATGTATCAATCACTGAATATATGCTTTCTTAAAAATAAATTATAATTAAATATGGAAAATATTCCTTTTGTTCGTGTGGCTGTCGTGAGGCGTCATGTGCCTGTTGTTGACACAGAGACTGTGGAGGATTATCCTAAGTAGGGCAGATAATGCCCCACATACTGGGTGACCAGATTACTTGTGTTGACACAGACAGATAACACCTCGTCCATCAAGGTGATTACACAAGCCTGGCAATCTACACAACACAATACTGTAATATGATAAGACAGGCTCATGTATGGTGGAAGTTGATCGGGCAGATACAGCAGGGCCCACAGTCAAATCAATCTCCAGTCATGTTTGCTCTTTTTTAAAAACGGAAGCAAAGCAAGAATAATGTCAAAGCATCAAAGAGTTGTGCTTTGGCTGATGCATGGAACATGTAAGCATAAAGATGTCCTCTGGGTCTGTTAAAGGGCACATGGAACTATCAAAAGGCATTTCAGAACCATAAATATGAAACATACAGGAAGAAGTCTGCCTTCTGTTTGATTGTGTGTGCATGCATGCGTGTGTGGGTATGTGAGTGTATGAACGGAAAGTGAAAGAGTGAGCTTCCTTCCTTTAGGAAGACGAGGTGATACTGGTCTGAGACATTGAATGCATTTTTGGTTTAGGAGCCTGGAGATAGTGCTGAACAACTATGGTGGACACAGAGGAGAACAATGATTTGAATCTATGATCCGTTCAGTGATATAATGATGAAAATGTTGGAACTGAGGGTAATGATGGTGCTCCAATCTCAAATCATGGATCACAGCATCTTGAAAGGCTAAATGACACAAATACGGCCATAGGTAACTCATTCAACAATCCTGAGACACCTCATAAAGGTCCTGAACCTAATGTCAATATGAGTCAATCCTCACACAGCAAACTCAATGTATTGGGAACCCTCTGATGAAGATGGACTTTGGACATAAAAACACTGGCTCTAATGACAAGGAAACTTTGCACACACATTCGCCTCTCAATCCCTATTGAAAAAGTCCTACGATTGGTCTGAACTCTATGACCAAGATAGGCAATCATATCCCACACTAAACTACAGTACTCCAGAATCACTAAAGGCCTAGTCATAGACACTTGTCAAAGTACTATAGGTGTGATTGACTTACTTGAAGAGTCGGTGCCGCTTGAAGAGGTCGATGGCTTCGTACACCTTGTGACAGGCCAGCAGGTAGGAGGTGGCCTTGTGATACTGACCGTCGCCCTCGCCTTCCAGCTGCTGGAACAAACAAGTCATGCGATTACTCCTCACAACATCCCCAGCCACGTGTCGTAGGAAGCTGGAACAAACAAGTCATGGTCTACAGTGTCCACAGATACCATACAGAAGTACAGCTGGAACAAACAAGTCATGGTCTAGAGTCTCAACAGATACCATACAGAAGTACAGCTGGAACAAACAAGTCATGGTCTAGAGTCTCAACAGATACCATACAGAAGTACAGCTGGAATAAACAAGTCATGGTCTAGAGTCTCAACAGATACCATACAGAAGTACAGCTGGAATAAACAAGTCATGGTCTAGAGTCTCAACAGATACCATACAGAAGTACAGCTGGGATAAAGAGATCCATCACAGTCTGTAGCCTCCATGGATGCCAGAATGTTGGGGTCCATAGCCTCTACAGATGCCATACAGACGTACAGCTGGAACAATCAGATCACAGTTTCTAACCCTGTCAGATACCACATAAGTAACTAGAAGCATTTCACAGCCTCATAAGGCCTTTGAATAAGTTTGTGAGTAGTAATGAAGTGTGCTAAATGCTGTTTTCGACAGTACTCGACTCTAATGGTTTGTCAGATGTGGGAGGAGGTACTAAGGCAGGCGCGAGAAACAGGTAGCTACCATTATATAAAAAAGCCCGGGCTGACAGTGTGGAATGCTTTTGTCAGGCCCACAAATGTTGTGTATAAGTCTTGGTACTGTTCTTGGCACTTTTCCTGTAATTGTCGGGCTGCAAACACCATGTTTGCAGTACTTCTATTAGCTCGGAAACCACATTGGCTTTCTGGTAACAGGCCATCTTCGAGGTGCAGGATGAGATGGTTTAGTAGGACTCTTGTGAGAATCTTTCCCGCTATGCTCAGAAGGGGAGATGCCCCTGTGATTGTCACAGACATGTGTGTTTCCCTTTCTCTTGTATATGTGAACAACTGATGCGTCCTTGAATTCTTGCGGTAGTTCACCCTTGCTCCAGCAAGATGCACTCAGTTCCAGTAGTTGTTGTATCAGAGTTTCTCCACCAGCTTTGTATATTTCTGCTGGGATAGCATCTGAGCTTGGGCATTTGCCACATGAAAGATGCTTGATTTCCTTCTTACTTCTCCAGTGGAGGGTGTTGTGTCCATGGTCTCATTTATAGTGATTTGCGGAAGGCGAGCTATGGCTTCATCATTGATGAATGAAGGTCTGTTGAGGACGGAGTTGAAGTGCTCTTCCCATCTTTCCAAGATCTTCTCACGATCAGTGAGTAGAGTGGAGTTATCAGAGCTCATGACTGAGGATGTTCCTGATGGTTGTGGGCCATAAACAAATATGTCGACGTCACTTCAGTGAGTGAGTGAGTTTACTTTTACGCCGCACTCAGCAATATTCCAGCTATATGGCGGCAGTCTGGAAATAATCAAGTCTGGACCAGACAATCCAGTGATCAACAGCATGAGCATCAATCTGCGTAATTGGGAACCGATGACATGTGTCAACCAAGTCTGCGAGCCTGACCACCCGATCCCGTTAGTCGCCTCTTACGACAAGCATAGTCGCCTTTTGTGGCAAGCATGGGTTGCTGAAGACCTATTCTACCCCGATCTTCACGGGTCACGTCATTTCAGATTGAAAACTTCCATTTTCAAAACATATCCATCACATTTACAAAAAAGGTGCAACACGACATATTTCCTTCGCTGCTTAGGTAACGTTTCTAGTGACAAAACCATAATGACCGTTGTTTTTTTTAATCAAACCTTTATTAAAAGGGTGTTGACCTACAATTTTCTTTGTTGGTGTGTTGCTATGTTTTGCTCGCAACGAAAAATACACCTTTTTTCAAAATTGTTAATACTGCCAGCAAAATTGCTGGAGACTCTTTTGAGTATATTCCCTTTACCTATGAGCGCCATATTGTCAAAAAGGCAGCTAAAATTAGATTTGATACTTCTTATAACTTATCTCACCATTTTGAACTACTTCCTTCTAGACGCTTTTGATTACCTTGCCTCAAAACAAACAGAGTTTGACAGTCTTTCATACCATCAAATATTCGTGAATTTTGAATCATCATCATGATTACTACTAGAATTATTCAGCCTCTTTACCTATGTGGTTAACTGTATTGTATCATGTCAGTTTTATTGTGTATATGTGTGTAACCAGCATTCGTTTTGTGCATGTAATTATTGTGTATATTTTTGCGAATTGTGTATATATTCATTTTGAGAACGTTTGGATGCATAAGAATTTCCTCCGGGAAATCGAGTCCTCGAGTCCTAGAAAATGAACTCGAACCCAGCTGAACCCGACTTGTGCTCGAGTACTTGAGTACCCGTGGAAGGCATACTACCATTATAAAAAAAAGTCAGGTCTTACACATGATTGTTGCTAAAAAGGTTGGGCAAGCCCTCATTAATATCTAAATATAAAACTTTGCAACCTATGGGCTTACACGAAATAATTGGCTACCTACGCGCCTGTAAGATGACACAACTGCAGACATTGTTGGGTACTCTTAGGTATATCGATAACAAACAAGGGATCCACTTGACTGATGATCAGTTTATCCTGAAACTACAAAGGGACACAACTTTCAAGGGTGACTCCAGTGCCTTTGGCTTCCAGGACCACCCCAAGCCCAGTTTGGTGACACTCTGATGAATTCCATCTTTCCTCAACATTTCTCATTATCTAAATTGAGTTTGATATCACCCCAAATCCCTTCTGAGTGGGAAAGCTGATTGCTGTAACACTCCATAAAACAAATGGGAGCTGTCCACTGAGACTAATGCCAGTGGTCATCGGTAGCCCCATAAACTTCAAGATCTGTTGAAAAAACAACTTAACAGTATGAAATCTGTCAAAACATCAGACCCTGGTCAATAATCTCAAAAGAGTGTGTGGAAATCTAATATGGTATGAAATCCTTGGGGTATTATCTCTGTGACTGCATACTAGAAATTAGTAATTTCACCTATTTCAAAGGATTCATCTGGGTACTTTCCATTCCATATCCCCCAAATTCCCAAAATATTTCTAATAACCCCACACAATGCCAAAATTGTAAATAAATTCAAAATACATTCTAGTTTTTTAAACAAAGAATTTTGGGAATTTTTATACAAAAATACGATATGTGATGGAAAAGATTGCTTTTGTTCACATTTATACATGTTTGCTTGATTGTCCTAAAAATGGATTTTAAAGATTTCTGAAAGTCAAAGGCATTATGCCAGGAGATGTATGTAAATACTTCAAGTCAAACGGAGTTCTTCTTTGAGAACAATCAGCCTATCGTGCATATCAGGTTATATTCTTCCCTGTTCCCATGGCAACAGCAAAAAATAATACATTTTCACAACAATCACCTTTTTGTGTGATGTTTAAAAACACACACAATAAACTGTGTTTTACTTCCACACACAAAGCCAAACAAGCATATCAATATATTTCATGTTGATTCTGTATAACACACACGATGGGAATATAGAGTCAGCTAAAATACAACACATGTGCAAACGCTGTGCGGATGTTTAAAAGGAGTTCTTGAAACCTGTTGGCACAAGAAACTATTGACAAAAGGATTGTTGAAGAATGTCAGATGGAACAAAAACTCCCTAAAGAGGAATGAATGAACAAGAATTAGTCAGTTCTGGGATGAGATTCTCTCTAAGTGTTATTGTTTCATGTTCTTCATGTTTTGTGAGTTGATTCAGTTTTGTGTTCTGAAGTGAGTGAGTGAGCTAGGTTTAAGCCTGATTTAACAGTCTTGAACGTGTGTGTGATGTGAAGCCTGAAGTGATGTAGGAATGCACACTGGTGGACTGACTGACTGAGTTTGGTTTTACGCCACTTTTAGCAATATTCCAGCAACATCATGGCGGGGGACACCAGAAATGGGCTTCACGCATTGTGCCCATGTGAGGATTCGAACCCGGGTCTTTGGCGTGATGAGCCAACGCTTTAACCATTAGGCTACCCCACCGCCCCGCACACTGGTGGATCAAGGCAAGGGTGTTAAAGGGGTGTGACTGTTCTGTTAGCTTCAAGTTGGCTTTTTGGTTTGCTGTTTAACGCCTCACTCAGCCATATTTCAGCTAAATGGCAGCGATCTGTACATAATCCAGTGATCAACAGCATGAGCATCGATCTATGCAATTACGATACAACTACATGAGCCTGACCACCCGATCCCGTTTGTCGCCTTTTACGACAAGCAGGGGTTGCTTAAGACCAATTCTAACTCGGATTTTCACGATCAGCTTCAAGTGTAACGAGGAGCAAGTGGTACAATCACCTTTCTCCTTAGTTGCAAGTCCAACTTATCAAACAAATCCAATAGAGAGAGCAAACATGTATCTAGAAGTGTGCCAGTGAATGTTGGTGATCATCAACAATATCTCAGGTGTATCACACACATTGTATCACACACATTGTACCCATGTGGAGAATCGACCCCAGGTCCTCGATGTGACGAGTGAGTGAGAAAATAGATATCGTTTTATGCAGCTTTTAGCAATATTCAAGCAATATCACATCGGGGACACCTGACATGGGCTTCATACATTGCACTTATGAAGGGAATTGAACCAATGTCTTCTGCATGACGAGCGAACTCTTTAACCACTAGGCTACTACCCCTTTGATGTGATGAGCAAAGAGTACAACCAATCGGCTACCCCTTCGATGTGATGAGCAAAGAGTACAACCAATCGGCTACCCCTTCGATGTGATGAGCAAAGAGTACAACCAATCGGCTACCCCTTCGATGTGATGAGCAAAGAGTACAACTAATCGGCTACCCCTTCGATGTGATGAGCAAAGAGTACAACCAATCGGCTACCCCTTCGATGTGATGAGCAAAGAGTACAACCCATCTGCTACCCCTTCGATATGATGAGCAAAGAGTACAACCCATCGGCTACCCCACCACCCCCTTCGATGTGATGAGCAAAGAGTACAACCAATCGGCTACCCTTCGATGTGATGAGCAAAGAGTACAACCAATCGGCTACCCCACTGCCCCTTTCGATGTGACGAGAAAAGAGTACAACCAATCGGCTACCCCACCGCCCCTACGATGTGAGTGAGCAAAGAGTACAACCGATTCGGCTACCCACAGCCCCTTCGATGTGATGAGCAAAGACAACAGTACAACCTTCGATCGGCTACCCCACAGCTACCTTCCGATGTGGCGAGCAAAGAGTACAACCAATCGGCTACCCCAATACCTCTAAACTTGACTGGGAAATTATCACACTTTAAGAAACTTAACATTGAGCAGTGAGTCTAATAGATATCTGAATGAGAACCAAACACCACACTGTCATTAATATATTTTACTTGTGTTGTATTTTAAATTAAAGGGTTTCTTGAAGTTAGAAAAGTCTCTAGAAAAGTTTAATCTTTTGATGACTTGCATGTTGTATATTGTGTATCATATGGGGTAATCAAGAACACCAAATAATCATGTCTATAGTTCATCACTGCATATATATTCTTTGATTGACAATCATTGTACTCATTTGTTCTTTCAAACATATTCACGAAACACACACCTTTGTGTACTCCAGCTAAAGGACTGGACATCATGAAAAGAGACGGTGATACTTCCTCAGATTAGCAGAATTAAGAAAATGAAACAGTAAGTGTACACTGCATGGCTAGATCTGTATTAGGCTCGTTTACAGCTTCAAAAGACACAATCTTCCTGAATGCACTCATCCAAGAGCATCATGTTATCAGACCTTCAGAATCAATATACAGGTCATTGAAGTACTTCATCAGAGTCTTCAGATGGCTCAAGGCCAGTACATACCTATTACATCCTCTGTGACGGACGTACCACAAACATAAATGGGTCTTGTTCATTTCGTTGTACTTTACGTAACAGATTATTGTATTTACATTTGAAACAGCTACAATTTCAACATAGTTTAATTTGCAAATATTTTTATGACATGTTTAGGGTTGTTTGTTTGTTTGTTTGTTGTCTAAAGCTGCACTCAACAATATTCCAGCTATATGGCGACGGTCTGTACATAATCAAGGCTGGGCCAGACAATCCAGTGATCAACATCATGAGCATGGATCTACGCAGTAGGGATATGATGACATGTGTCAACCAAGTCAGCAAGCCTGACCATCTGATCCCATTAGTTGCCTCTTACATGGGTTGATGGAGCATTTGAAGCTTGGAAATTTCAAATGTTTAAATATCCATACAGCCAAAGTCTCAAGCAAATCTGAAAACAATGTCTATAAACATTGAACAAAACCTGTCCTCAGTAAATGTAACAGGACTCTCTTCTCTGGATTGTTGCTGATTTGCCACAGCATCAATGAGTTAACATACAACAGAGAGTTTAGTTTTACGCCGCTTTCAGCAATATTCCAGCAATATCACACCAGGTGACACCAGAAATGGGCTTCACACATTGTACCCATGTGGGGAATCGAACCCGGGTCTCCAGTGTGACGTGGGAACGCTATAGCCAATAGGTTCATCCCCCGCCCTAGCATACAATAAATAAGGTAAAATGTTCCCACAACAACAGAAGTACCTGGTTAACAGAAGGCAGGGGGAATCAACCCATAAAATGTTCAGATCAATATTAATCAAATCAAATTTGAAAGGTTTCCATAAAATAATATTCAGATTGCCATGAGGAATGCAAGTTTAAAAAATTGCATCGAGAACAAAACAGATGATACAAAATGAATTATTTCATATAGAAAAGTCATACTGTTTACGAACTTTAAATCCCCTATAATATTTTACGACCAATCAGACTGCACCACACAATCCCATGGTGCACATGGCAATATCTAGGGAAAGTGGATAATAACACCAGGATTTGTGTTCACAGTGCCCTTGGCAGGCAAACTGAAACATGATTGTTATTGTGTTTAAAGTAGAGAATTTATTAAAATTCTGATTATCTCAAGTTGAGATGTGGTTTAACCTTGCATTGGAGATTAAAGTCTCTCCCTCATTCTTCATGATTCATGACATCATAACAATACAAGTAAGCCCATACAAACAATAATATTGGTTGTGTCTTTGTCAACATATCAGGAAACTTTCGCTTCAAATTTTGGATTTGTACCTGTCGATTTCATGTGACTGTGCAAAATTTGGTTTTGTTGCAATTATTAGATTTTGTGGTAGTCAGCATTTCACTGGTCTCAACTGAAATGAAATGGACTGTAAATGAAGCAAGTCTAGATTTCCTCAGGTTCAGGTTCTGAACTTCACATCTTACTGGGGCTCCTTTTCAATTATAATGGGTTTATTTGTTGCTACACTTGTATGACATGACATCCAGTCCCATTGGCTCGGGTTGTTGCACATAACAGTATCAATCACTGGATTGTCTGGTCCAGACTGAAGTCATACAACTGGAATAATGTTGAATTCTATGTGCAAAGTGCTGAGCTAAACACCAAATATACTTCAACTGCTACTCAAAACACAGACTTGACTGTCTTGTCAACTAAACAGACAAGGCCAAAACAAGTTTGAAATAGGAAATGACAAGATGTCAACAGTGTATCAACTAACTGTTGACAACAACTGATAAATATTATGGTTTGGCAAGGCCAAAACAATTCATTAACAAATTATTGAGATTGCAAGTATTCCAAGTGGGTTGAAGGATTCCAGGTGAGAATCCCCAGTGTCTCATATTGGTAGGGTGGGTGAATGAGTGAGTATGGTTTTATACGCCGCTGTTAACAATAATGCAGCAATATCCCGCCAGGGGACACCAGAAATGGGCTTCACAAGTTGTCCCCAGGTGACGGCGTTATGAACGAACACTTTAATCACTAGGCTTCCCCACTGCCCCCTACATTGGTAGAGAAAGGTAAACAAATGGATGGCATGATCAGACAGGGTCAAAAACAAGTTTGAAATAGTGAAAATATTGATGACAAGATGTCAACAGTTTATCACAGTAACTGTTGACAACAACTGATACATATTTTGGTTTGACAAGGGCAAAACAATTTGTTGACAAATTCTTGAGATTTTATTAACAAAGGTTGTATGCTCAGAGTTGAATAAAGGAGCATCCAGGAATTCTGAGAGATAGAATCCAATGAGCTTTATTTCAGTGGAAAATGTTCTGACAATTGTATATGAAAATTGGAAAATAGACCAACTGACACTTCTGGCACTAGTAATGTCCATCCCAGTGAACCTATGTCATGCCTGTGCACAGTATTCAATGAAAACAAATGGGCATAAAGAAACTATATTTTTCATTTCTGGAAAAATTGGATAATGATTGTCTTATGCCTCGGTCAGCAGTATCAAGCTTTATAATGACAGCTGTGATACTAATCAGTGAGTGAGTTTAGTTTTACGCCGCTTTCAGCAATATTCCAACAACATCACAGCAAGGGTCACCGAGGGCTTCACACATTGTACCCATGTGGGGAATCAAACCTGGGTCCCTGGTTCGACAAGCGAACGCTTTAACCACTAGGCTAGCCCACCACCCCAAGACAAATCAAGTCATAAGCAGTGGTTGATACCATGAGCAAAACAAATTGTCAAGGAGTGATTCTACTCATGAATGTTCGTGAAGTATCAAGACCTGGGATTCTTGAATCTATCAAGTTAGTAGAATCCCTAATGACCTTGAGTGAGTAAGTTTAGTTTACGCCTCTTCTAGCAATATTCCAGCAATATCACGGTGTGTGTGTGAGGTGGGGGGGAAAGAGAGAGAGGAAGAGAGAGAAAGCGAAACACCAGAAATGGGCTTAGCATTGACCCCATGTGGGAATCTAGCAGGTCCTTGGTGTGATGGCGAGCCTTAACCACTAGGCTACCCACTGCCCTAAATGAGCTTGAGACCAAACCCAGGACTGGAAAGTAAGCAGACAAAACTTACCAAGAGGCGCCAGGCCCACCAGCCAGTCGGACAGCTCCTCTCTGTCTGTGGCGATCTGCAGAGCGCCCCCAATGTTCCCCTTCCATATTTCCATCTGTATGGCGTAGTCCATGCTGTCATTGTTCAGATGAATTTTCATGATGCCAAACACAACATCACTAATAAATAAAAGCGACAAAAAACAACCCGAACATGGTCTTCACAAACAAAAGTCATCAGTAGAGGACATGTCCTCCCTATCTGGTGCAATTTGGAAATTGAACTTGGCTACTTATACCCTGAAGTTTTTGGAAGGCATTTATCTATATATATTCACTCACTGTACTGACTCAGCATTTACCTGATGAAGGAGCAAGAATTAGCTCTGAAACATTGTGTAAAGAATAAAAAAAGAAGTTGTTATCCATCAAACATGTCGTGTATTCATACTTATACCCTACGTTTGGTACATCACATTGAATTATACCTACAGTTCATTAAAAACTAATGATCTTCCAATGGCACCAGTTCAAGGGAAGGCTGATCTGTACAGCAAGTTTCATCAAGAAATACTTTACGGTCTCCAAGCAATGCTTCTGGAACAAGCACTACCCTCATTTTCAATAAAGTTGTTGTCATGAGAACAAAAAATATATAAAAACTGAAGTGATGATATAAGCACAAGCAGCCTCGTATGGCCAACAACCTACCTATCAGTCAAGCCCGTAAACAGGAATTGTTTTATACACACATTCATAATATACACAGCTGACAACGAAAGCAGTCCAATGTACATGTCTATCCTCCTCCTCTTCATCATCATGTATAATTGATGCAACCTACTGGCATCTTGCAAGCATGTATGGGACTCAGGTACCACACATTTCAAAGAGGTAGTTTCATGTAAACATATTTATTCACAAAGTGAAAAGGATCAGGAACTAGTTCTTACAACATTTATAACCTGTCCGAAATCTAGACACATATGGAATCAATTTTCTAATTTGATAAAACCAAAAACAGATATCACATTGAATATTGATAAGAAGAAAATCATATTTGGATTCTCTGAAAAAAGGAACGATGTCCTTAAATCTCCTGATAACAGTTGTCAAATTTACTCTCGTTAAAATAAGAACATATACTTGTACACCAATTTTTGATATGATCAGAAATGAACTATGTAAAGTTTACAATATCGAGAGAACACATGCCATCTCTTCTTGCAATTTCAACAAATTTGTTGGAGTTTGGTCAGATTTTCATCAATTTTTTGATTGATACTAACGTACAACCAACCCATTTTTTCCTACAATGTCATTTGTTATAATATGCTTGCCATACTCTGTATACAGACTCATGGTTATATTTGACTGCTATTTGATGTCATGGTTTTGTACCTAAAAAATATATGAATACCCCCCCCCCAAAATAAACCCCACACAAAACAACAAACAAACAAAACAAAAACAAACAACACAACAAAACTGTTATTACCCTTCTCCAAAAATATCTATAATAACAAATTTCTGCACAAGCAATCGTGGGAAGCAGACACAGAGGAATATTGACAGTTTAAGGGAAATGCTATAATACAAAAGGTGTATAGAGAGAAGACAAATGGAATCGTTTTCTTTCTGTGATCTTTCTATGTTGGTTGTATAATAAACACTCTAAGAAATAATGATGAGCATTTTTGCATGGGTTACCCAAAAAAGATTATGTTTAATCTTTTACTGTATTTTTACAAGAGCAGTCCTCAGTTATCGTGTTCAGCCTAGAACACCAGATGTGTCGAAGGGACCGAGGATTTGACAGGTGGAGGTGTTCCTGCCAACTGTCTCAAGGAGTCACTTGAGACACATGAGATCTTGCACATACACTCTTGATGTTATATGATCGGGAAGAAGTCACGTTGTATTACATACAGTGGTTCACTCAATAAACATGTAAAAAAACCACTGAATTTGTCAAAATGAACATCCTCTTTGAAAAAAAGTATATCAATCAGTGTTTGTTGATTTGGTGTTTAAGTTCATTTAAAGGAGAGTTTGCCAACTCTATTGACAGTAAAACTTTTTATGAACATTTTCACAATGTTAACAATTTTCTCATGACCTTTTTGTGTTCATTATTTCATGACCTGCTAGTAAAATAAGAACCTGTACAGTTCATGAATCTTTCCAGAACTGTTCAATAACAGTTCGACAACATCGACCACATAATCTTCAGTGAGAAATTCCTTCTACACAGAGTGATACACCATCTGTCTTTAAGATTTCATCCTGATAGCACCCTCAGGTCCATAAATCAGCCATGAACAACAAGCCTCCTGTACACTCGGACAGCCGAACCCAATTCTCTTTAATCAGTGTGATGGTAAACTGGTCGTAGCGCAAACAGCAACCATATTAACAGGCCAATATAATAGTAAATATCATTTTAGAGTTTTCTTACAAACACTGAACAGCAGGGACAGACATATATTTATCAAAGTCTGTGGATGTGGTTGGTCATCTTTATACTATGAAAAGTGAGTTGTAGCAAGAACAGTGATGACTCACACTCCACCATCATTCTTGGTGCGTCCCTGCAAACTGTCAGCTGTAAGTCCAGACATATTTCAAGGCCATGTACAACATAAAGAAACAAGTCCAATAATGTCAATCCCCACAATTCAATACATGAAATACTGTGATTGTAAACAGCTTCACATCTACTTCCTGACTGTCGCAAGGTGGCACCAATCTTGCAAGAGCTCTAAAGTTGGCATCAAGTTTAAATTGAGATAAGACTTAATAGAGCCAGGCAACAAATTCACTGTCAGTTAGATAAAAATGATCCCATTCAAATTTAATAACAATTATATTTCATATTCAAGTATAAATTCAAAAACTTATTACCAACTTTCCAATTCTAGTATCAGAAGCTTCATAAGTACTGTCACGACAAAATGTTCAGCCAGCTTTTAGTCATTCATCATAACCTTCATTATAATATCTGATGTCACCGTAAAAAATAAAGGCTGTAAAAATAAAAATAAAGTGACAAGTAAACTTCTACCATGACTTAAGTAAATACTTGATTGTGATTGTCTAATTAAAGTCATTCAGAGGTATATAATCACGTTATACAGGTCTCTGATTTTCCGTGTGCAATTATACATGGTTTACAGTGATGCCCTATTTTCGTCTGCCCACCAGCATGGCGGAAACAAAACAAACAACAGATACATCGATAGCTTATGGCGATTTTGCTGTCAGAAATTACACATCTGCTAATGCAGATAGACTTAACAATGATGAGCCCAAACTTGTGTTAATCAGATAAACAGGTGAAAAACATACAAAATTACTTCTCGAGCATAGAAACAAATATTCAGTTGAACAATCCTAAAACATCTTCTGCTTTCCAAAAATAAAATTCAGCAAGACAAATATGTTTACGTTGATTCCATATTATGCCAAAATTGATCAGGCTATTATTTGTTACATAATTTCCATTTAAGTGTTTTGTCAGATATTAGTGATGACACTGACCCTGACCGAGTAACGGAGCACGCATTAACATCGAACACCGAAGGAAAGCCTTGAGAAGCCACAAGGTCGCAACACACTTTTCAAAATGATGAAAAATGATATCCGTAGAATCAACTTTGAGCACAAATCACCGTGTAAGAGCCACCACAGTGAACCTTCTGTTGCGTGCAGATGAAGAAGCATGTGAAATCGTAAAGTTGAGAGGACACAAAAATGCAGCCTCTAAATTCATACCACAGAGACTCCTCATCACATCAAAAGCGCCTCTATTCTTCAATTTTGCAAGGTGCCAATTATCAGATGTCTCAAGTCATACCACCAGGGTACCCTCGTACAAACTGTCAGAACCTCTCCTGTTGCACCTTTTCAAATTTCCAATTGCCACGTCACGGTAAACAATTACTTCCAAAACTAGGTCAAGGTCATAAGTCGCTGCCATTATTCGCGTAAGTAATGGTTTATGTATGAATTTTAAACTGTGCACCAAGTTTTTTTGAAAATTCAGTTAATGATGGGTGATTAATACAGTGAATAAAGAAAACGTTATTTATTATTACTGAACCGGATGTGAGTTATTGACGGTTTAATCTACCATCACCCCATTTCGGGCGATACCACTTGAGATTGGAATGCGAGACCTCATCAAGTATTGATATGTTAAGAAGAAAGAGTTCCAACTGATATTGTTCATAAAGCAGTCATGGTAGAATGGAGGTAAACCTACTGTGTTTAGCACATACAGCTTGAACTATTATATGAAACTCACAGCTATTATAATTCTGTAATATTACCTTCAATTTCAAAACACTGTGAGTCGGTGTATCTCCTAATTATGTGCAACTCAAGTCTATACTGAGTGTAAAGTCCAGGCTTATACAGTAGTTCTGTTCTTATACAAGGCATCCACACAACCAGACAAGGACAACAGTCCTTTCTTGTTTACATAACCTAGGAATTATGATTTTAAATGGAAAGGTAGGCCTAATTTACTCAGAAGAGTCTACACTGTTGCCTGGGGCTAGTTTTTCCTTCTGGTTTGGTCAGCAATATGTAAATAATCGAGTCTGGACCAGGCAAACTAGTGATCAACAGCATGAGCATCGATCAAGGCAATTGGGATATGATGACATGTGTCAACCAAGACAGCGAGCCTGACTACCCGATCCCTATAGTCGCCTCTTACATTGGTTGCTGAAAACCAATTCCAACCCAGATCTTTTCCTTCTGGTATCATACTATTCACAACTTGTACACAAACACAAATGATCTCTCATCATAGAAGCACATGTGATACATGTGGTCTCACCTAAGGCAAGTGAGTATGTTCAAAATGGTCTCTGTTCACCCAGCAGAAAATGGGTACCCAGTGAGAAAAGTCATGTGACTATTAATCTTCTATCGCCTCACAGACAGCTTGGGTTATCCGAGGGTCATAATGATCAGATTGTCTGTGCTCTGAGCAACCGCAATGGATGGAAAAAAGCTCATAATAAATGCACTTGTTATTACTTCAGTGTACTGGGCGAGATCTCCACCCGACCTGGATATAACTTGCAAGCAAATACTGTTTTCAATAGTGTTATCACACTGCGGCATGTCACAGGTTTATGTAGGTGCAAGCGTATATGTCTGTAGACAAATCAATTACATAGTTAAGCCAAAGCATTACCTTGATCCTTTAAATCTGTATCAAAATAGTATGTCCTATATATAAGCCAAAATACCTATATCTTCTTGTCTTGATCCTTCATCAAATATAGAATATCAGCCAATCTGGAAAGTTAACCCTGTTGTTACACAACCTGGAAACAAGAGTTCATGTATGACTGCAGATAAGCCAAAGGACTAAAAAAGTATTCTGTAGACAGAGGTCGGCTTATCTAAAGCTGACACTTTCATCAAACTTTTTTTCCCAGTGGTACAATAACTACGTATCGCTTCTTGTGAATGAAGAAGAGAAAATAACTTTGTCAGTGAAGCTGTCAGACTTGCAATTAAACATCGTCTAGTCATGATGATTTACCTTTTCAGGGCTATTTTTTTTTTCTAGGCATTTTATCGTATGCAGGGATTAAGATTACCGTGTGTATTTGTCTTGTAAACAGAGACGGAAGTAGCAATGAGCTGTGCACGCGTTTATCCCCTTCTAATAGGTATTTACTTAAAACATACCCAATAGCATAACAGAAATTTTAATGCAGTTTTTGGACTGACTGACTGACTGAGTTTAGTTTTACGCCGCTTTTTAGCAATATTCCAGCAATATCACGGCGGGGGACACCAGAAATGGGCTTAACACATTGTGCCCATGTGGGGAATCGAACCCGGGTCTTCGGCGTGACGAGCCAACGCTTTAACCACTAGGCTACCCTAGTTTTTGCCCCTCAGTTTTTGGAAGAATAGCATCATGAACTATTATTTTATCAAGAGAAACATAGTTTAGCATTACGATATTTTTATTGCAGGTTTTACCCTACACATTTTGAACATGTATATTTGACCTGTCATCTCTGTGGTTTCGTGTGATCTTGTTACTTCCATTGCGAAAACAGTGATCATCCAGCTATGAGATAAGTGACATTTAAAGAGATAAGTATAGATACGTATCCATTTTCCCTGTCAACTAGTTAGTTACGTGTGAATAGTGGCAATAGGATTGTGGTTGATGGGAATAATGTAAACAGAATGTTTTTAATCAATTTTATTTATTTTATGAAATAATTGAAAATTTGAATACAAATTGTATATTTAAAAGACTAAACCTATGACATTTTGATATATGTTTACATTAGTTTTAGCAAAGTTGTGTGTCCCTCCAACAGTTATCTCTGCTGTGAACTCTGTTCCATAGAGTCCACTTTACCTTACTCGGAATACATAATAAATTGCCAATAAATACTGTTTACTATGGGGTTCTCACTCAGGTATGGTCCACAGTGGTATCTGGAATACCAAATATGGTTGACAGCACATCATTTGGCAGTGTGAGTGAGTGAGTGAGTGAGTGAGTGAGTGAGTGAGTGAGTGAGTGAGTGAGTGAGTGAGTGAGTGAGTGAGTGAGTGAGTGATGAGTGAGTGAGTGAGTGAGTGAGTGGAGTGAGTGAGTGAGTGAGTGAGTGAGTGAGTGTGGTGAGTGAGTGAGTGAGTGGTGAGGTGAGTGAGTGAGTGAGTGAGTGAGTGAGTGAGTGAGTGAGTGAGTGAGTGAGTGAGTGAGTGAGTGAGTGAGTGAGTGAGAGTGGTGAGTGAGTGAGTGAGTGAGTGAGTGAGTGAGTGAGTGAGTGAGTGAGTGAGTGATGAGTGAGTGAGTGAGTGAGTGAGTGAGTGAGTGAGTGAGTGTGTGTGTGTGTGTGTGTGTGTGTGTGTGTGTGTGTGTGTGTGTGTGTGTGTTCGGCCTAACAAACACAACGGTAAATGTTATTTTCATATGTATCCCTAACAAAACGACTACAATGCGAAAAAATACATGTGAAAAACAAACCTTCTAATGGATGAATTATGTGAGAGACACAAACCTCAAACCCAAAGAAATGACCTAAAACCTAACACTGACAAGATCAAGACACAGGTACCAATGTGATTGACTTACTGTAATATCAACAGTCTGTCTTTGACAGGTATCCAAGGTATCCCGGTAAAGTCTGACATACCCTGCAGCGCCCAACTGACATACCCTGCAGTGCCCAACTGACATACATAGCTTACCGATTCCCCACTTCCTTACCCACAGACTGCCCACGTGACAGTTGGACTGACCCAGGGGTCACAAACAAGATCTAATCATTGCCTCTGTCTTGTCAACAGATCAATGACCGTCACAAGCTGGAGATCAACATGGTCTTAGGAGTCAATGAGATGAGCAGCAGCAGCTACACGCTCCCTGTCCATCACATGACACATCCACCAACAAACCAGTGTCGTTTCCTCGTCTGAGTTGACTGTAGAGAGTGTTTGCTGTGCGGATCGGACCCACAGTGTCTAAGGTCGTATTCACGCAGTAAACACTATTCTTAGCCTATTGAGTTCATTGGCCTGATCTGTGACGCTTGCTATGAATGACGGAATTATTCTTCAATGCTATTATTTACTGAGAAACAGAGTGTAATATGACATGAGATTCTATTCAGCTAAAAATGATTTGCTTTTATCTGGGAGTAATACTTTTTAGGGATTATTATTATGAAGATCATAAATGTCTACAATCTATTGATATACAACTCAAATACTGACATGGATATTGTGAATGTCCAGGTGTGTGGAGCCTGGAACTCACTGCTTGCAGCTGTCGCCATACAAGTAGTATTCATACTGCCACAGAATAGATGCATTTACCTCTCATTTATACTGGGAGGAACTTGAAGACACATTTCAGTTGGTGACCTGTAATTATTTGATGTATTGACTAATATACTAGCTAACAGAACTTCGAGAACACCTGACTCTTTTACATGACTATGGTTAATCTGTCAGGGCCATAACTGATTTATGACAGTCATATGAACAAATCTGATAAATCCCAATTGGTTCAATGCCTTGAATGAAACTGGTTGAAAAGAGCTTGAGTGCATTCCTTCTCAAGTGGGTGGGGCTAGATCGGTAAGCTCGCCTAATGAGTGAGAGAGGAAAGTTCACACAGTTTTTAGCAATATTCCATCAATATCATTGCAGGGACAATGGAAAAGGGCAGTTGCCTCTTCGAACCTATGTATTTATTTTGTTGCGGTGTGTGACAAAAGTGAATGGGTGGTTTGTTACCCAAAGTGCTCACATCTTTATGCATCGTAGCATTTTTCTTTAGCAATCACTATCTTCTGTACTGAAACATTAACAACCATTACCACCGAAACTATTGTACATTAACTGTGAAAAATATATATATGTTAACATATCACCACTTATTTTTCACTGTATATCTTAATTAGCTGTTGACTGCCACCTGTATGATTACTATATTAACTTGCATTTTTTGAAAACTTATTACTTAATTATCCGATTCACTGCTACCATACAACTTGAGAAACTGTTTCCGTTTATACTATTGCAGCAAAGTTTCAGCATATTATACAATTTGGGCCCAGAGCTGTAGTCATAGTACATGTAGTTCCTTACAGTTATAGAGGTGCTAGATATGCTTAACATAGGTGTTAAAATCTGTAGAGGTTCAAGGAAAATCAAATCTAAGCTTTTATGCTATTTACTTGCGATGCATAAACCAGGCTTACTTCTAAACAGTGTCTTATTTATCTCCACACCACATGTTACAGACCTGACCTATTTTGAGATTAAGATCCATTGAATGTCACAGCTTGGCTTACAGTGCTGGTTGGTCAAATATTGTTTCGCTATGCTTAACTATTCAATCGATTGGGATAACCCCAAAAAGTTTCTCCTCTACAATAGTACTTTCATAGTGAGTGAGTGCATGAGTTTTGACTTATACTGCTTTTAGCAATATTCCAGCAATATCACAGCAGGGGACACCAGTAACAGGCTTCATAAATTGTACCCATGTGGGGAATCAAACCCGGATCTTCGGCATGATGAGCGAACACCTTAACCACTAAGCTACACAACTGGTGCACACAAGCAAGAAAAAGTTACCTGATTCAAGTACACCTCATGTCAACAAGTTTTCAGACCCAGCGAGGAACACACCAGACTAGCATATCTAGGATGTGATAAGGATCTCGACTGTAGATACAGACAACTATATTTGTCCCACTTCACTGAATATGTCACTTGACAAGATACCTTTTGAGATAACCGAAATATTGACAATTTTGGCGCCCAGATAGTGAGGAATAAAGGTGACTATCCTTTTGTCTAATTTGAACACCAGTTAATGTTACTTGACCTACTGGTGGAGTTTCCTAACTTACTCATAATCCATGCAAGCTTTATCCACTTACAACTTGTCCAGCAGATTTGTATTCAAGCCGCCCCGCAGAGAGTCTGGAATACGGTGAGGTGTGAGCGGAATGAGGCACAGCAGTCGGTAATCTTTACAGCAACATCACAGTCAGCAATATTATTGCAACATCGGGGACAGCAATATAACATCACAGCGGTACCACAGCTAGCGATAGTACAGCAATACAATAGTGGTACCACAGCTAGCAATATTACAGCAATACCACAGCTAGCAATATCACAGCAATACCACAGCTAGCAATATCACAGCAATACCACAGCTAGCAATATTACAGCAACATCACAGCAAGCTACATCCCTGCAACACCACCGCAGTGCTACCGAGCAATACCACAACAATGTCACAGTCAACATATACTTGTTTTACTATGACATTATTAACTAAGACATCGCTTATCCTTACCTCAGACCTACTCCACAACAGCCTAGTTAGCCCGTGTTTACAACAGTAATATTTTACTTAGCTAAGTGTTGGGAATAGGCTGAAATCTCACAGTTGATGACTGGTTCAATACCAACAAAGAATCTTCAAACAAAATTAGTTAGCGTCATTTTTTAAATTTTCCTCTTTAGGTTGTTTTTGCATATAAGTATAAAGAAAAACATTCGGTTCTCGGTTGTTATTTGTTTTATTTAGAAACCGTGCAAACTGCATTTGCAAATTTCATATCCAATGTAAAATGATGGAAAAGAAGCAACTTTAAAGTGATGACTAGTATATCATGAAAAAAACTTCCAACAGTCCTCAAGAAATATTCAGTCATGACTTTTCAGTAAGTGAAGTGAGTTTTCTAAGAATTAAACACATTTTCAGGCCCTGACAACATCCTAGATATGTTCCATCGTCAAGTATTTCAGACTCTATTACAGTGGTTCCAAAATCGTTTGTGTTCGATTATGAGAAAATGTCATAGATTGCTTGGTCGTTTGATTATTTCTATTAATCTTTTATTATTTCTATTAATCGGAACACTACTATTACCTTGCCTTACACAAATTATTCATCAATTTGTTTGTAAACATTCACTACCTCTTCCAACCTGTGGTAGGCACCTTTACACAACAACCTCTTTATTTCCACAACAGTCAATAAACAAAAACAATCTATTCATCCTGGCATCATGACATTTTCAGCAGAAATCCACTGAAAGGAAAACCAACTGCGATGACAAAAGTACAAAGAAAAAATGCACAGCTGTGTTAAAATGCCTGAACACCTAAAGACAAACCATTCAAACTGAGGATTCCATTAAAAATAACCATTTTCATATCACCAATACCATTTATTTCAGAGAAACCTGAAACCTATGTGACCTTTAACATTTGTAAAAGCTCATTCTGCTTCTGAAAAACAATATAATGACATGGCGTGGAATTACTGGTATGGAATAACACATGGTTAGCTGAGGAATGTCGTAGAGTTACCAAGGTGGCATCTTACTACATGACAAATACTGATCCATCTCAACAAAGCTGGGGGCCATCTCAACAGTTTCCTGTAGCAATGGTTGGTTGGTTCGTTGTCTTGAGCTGTAGTCATCAATGTTGCAGCTGCAACATGGTTGCATGTCAGTAATTGAATATGGGCCACTGCAGCCATGTGAGGAATCAAACCTGGGCTGTTGGTGTGACAAGTGAACACTGGAAATAACCACTCTACTCTACGATCAATACTGGAAGTAACAAGTCTTCTCCCACCTTCAGTAAGTCATCACCCACCTTCAGTAAGTCATCCTCCACCTTCAGTAAGTCATCCCCCACTTTCAGTAAGTCTTCCCCCACCTTCAGAAAGTCATCCCCCACCTTCAGTAAGTCATCTCCCATTTTCAGTAAGTCATCCCCCACCTTCAGAAAGTCCTCCCGACCTTCAGTAAGTCATCTCCCACCTTCAGTAAGTCATCTCCCACCTTCAGTAAGTCATCTCCCACCTTCTGCAAGTCGTCCCGACCTTCAGCAAGTCATCTTCCACCTTCAGTAAGTCATCTCCCACCTTCAGCAAGTCATCCCCCACCTTCAGTAAGTCATCTCCCACCTTCAGTACCAGTTCTCCCACCTTCAGTAAGTCATCTCCCACCTTCAGCAAGTCATCTCCCACCTTCAGCGAGTCATCTCCCACCTTCATCTCCCACCTTCAGTAAGTCATCCCCCACCTTCAGAAAGTCATCCCGACCTTCAATAAGTCATCTCCCACCTTCAGAAAGTCATCCCGACCTTCAGTAAGTCATCTCCCACCTTCAAGTCATCTCCCACCTTCAGCAAGTCATCTTCCACCTTCAGCAAGTCATCTCCCACCTTCAGTAAGTCATGCCCCATCTTCAGTAAGTCATCCCCCACCTTCAGTAAGTCATCCCCCATCTTCAGTAAGTCATCTCTCATCTTCAGTAAGTCATTAAGTCATCTCCCACCTTCAGTAAGTGATCTCCCATCTTCAGTAAGTCATCCCACACCTTTAGTAAGTCATTTCCCACCTTCAGTAAGTCATCCCCCACCTGCCGTAAGTCATTCCCTACCTTCAGTAAGTCATTTCCCACCTTCAGTAAGTCATCCCCCACCTGCTGTAAGTCATTCCCTACCTTCTGTAAGTCATTTCCCACCTTCAGCAAGTCATCCCCAACCTTCACTAAGTCATCCCCCACCTGCTGTAAGTCATCCCCTACCTTCAGTAAGTCATCCCCAACCTTCAGTAAGTCATCCCCCACCTGCTGTAAGTCATTCCCTACCTTCAGTAAGTCATCCCCGACCTTCAGTAAGTCATCCAACATCTTCAGTTACATCATCCCCAACCTTGAGTAATGTCTTCGCCCATCTAGAGTAAATTCATCGCCAACCTTCATTCAGCCCCTAATTCCAGTAACCCATCCCTTTCCTTCAGTAAACCATATCCACCTTCAATAAACCAGCCCCTAATTCCAGTAACCCATCCCTTTCCTTCAGTAAACCATATCCACCTTCAATAAACCAGCCCCTAATTCCAGTAACCCACCCCTTTCCTTCAGTAAATCATATCTACCTTCAATAAACCAGCCTCTAATTTCAGTAACCCACCCCTTTCCTTCAGTAAACCATATCCACCTTCAATAAACCAGCCCCTAATTTCAGTAACCCACCTCTTTCCTTCAGTAAACCATATCCACCTTCAATAAACTGGCCCCAGCAGCTAGCAATTGTCTCCATCACCTAATCCCAGTTGAAAATTTATGCACGCCCAGCAGTAATGGAATTGGAAGACAGACTGGCTTTAAATAATTGTTTGCAAACAACACAGTCGAAACAATTTGTACTCTCTATACTTAAATGATCATCCCTACATTGAACTGCTAATTATTAACCGGTTTCCACACCAAATTACCTCCTACCATCCAGGGCCCTGTTCATTACAACACTTACAGTGGTAAAATTGCTTGGTAGAAATAGCCTTGGTCCAAAAAGCAATCTTCATACTTACATGACGGGAATTCATACTCAAGATTAACTCATGCCTGCTGAAGCACGAAGATCATTGTGGGGGAAGATCGTTGAACACCTTGTTGATTCTAACACGTCCAACTCAAGGCATATATCAGAGACTGGCTTTGCTTTCTCCAGTCATACGAAGGTAACATCTTTCCTGTGATTTGGTTTGTTGTTTTACGCTGCAATATTCCAGCTATATGGCAGCGGTCTGTAAATAACTGTGTCTGGACCAGACAATCCAGTGATCAATAGCATGAACATCAATCTATGCAAATGGGATATGATGACTTGTGTCAACAAGTCAGAGAGCCTGACCACTCGATTCTGTTAGTCGCCTCTTACGACAAGCATGGGTTGCTGAAGAACCCGGATCTTCACGGACCTATTTCCTGTGAACAAATGAGAGGCTGGTAACACCAGTGAGCACACAGTGAAGGTATATTTCTATCCCATCCAACACACTGGAGTGAGGGTATTTACTGTTCTGTGACGCTCTTTGGAACTACAGTTTGTCTATGAATAACTCAGCTTTTCATTGGTAGCCTGTACTACATTTCATTTGTTTTTCTGTCAATCTATCATCCACGTGTTGATATGGAATGAGTGAGGTTAGTTTTACGGGGCTTTTTAGCAATATTCCGGCAATATCATGGCGGAGGACAACAGAAATGGGCTTCACACATTGTACCCATGTGGGACATCCCGGGAAATCAGCATGACGAGCGGACACTTTAACCACTGATATAGAATGAGATGGACAGGGTTCTGGATCAGAATGCTGAATAGGTTTTGTTTTGGATTCTTGTTTGTTTGTTGTTTAACACCGCATTCAGCAATATTCCAGCAGTATGGCAGGGGTTTGTAAATAAACAAGTCTGGACCAGATAATCCAGTGATCAACACCAGGAGCATCAATAAGCAACTGCAACATGATAATAAATATTACACATCAAACTAAGGCATCATTCAATGGTGGAATGCATGTGTGGCCATACCTAATGCTTGGAAATCATAACATTAGCTCACATGTTTATTTACTCAATGCTGACTTCTAAATTTAACTTGCATTTGATAAGCTATATATTTAAAGCAGCAGCTTGTTGTTTTTGTATATGTTTTATAACTGATACTAGAATACTAAGTTTCAGTGATAACGGCAAACTATTCACACTGTGCCTGTGAAAAGGTTGCTGGTTCATAAACTGATACACTAACGCTTAGTCTCTGAATATATATAAATTTGATAGCAACAAACAAACCCATTTAAATAGAAAAAGTGCCCCAGGGGAGTCCAAACCTGAACCTGAGGAAATCTAGACTTGTTTCATTTAGGGCTTTAACATTGCATGGAGGCCTTGGCAGGAGGGAAAATAATGTGGTTCAGGGACTGTGAGACAGACTAATAAACTGATTCCATGGTTGGTTACACTTGGTATGTAAGCTTTGTCCTTTTAGCTGTTTAGACAGGAACCCTGTGTCATGCTTTTCACTCTTGTGAAGGGACTCATTTCATTTGGGTTACAGGGTGGTGGGGTAGCCTAGTGGTTAAAGCATTACCTCATCACGTCCAAGACCTGGGTTTGATCCCCCACAAAGGCAGTGATATTGCTGGAATATAGCTATAAGCGACGTAAAACTAAATTCATTCAACTAAACCGGTCATTTGGGTTACAGTCTCCAGAAATGTCCAGGGCGGGTTGGAATAACATCTAAAGTCTGCACTTATTTTGGTTAGAGGCAAGAAAGAGAGTAACCCTCTTGAAACTCACTCACTTAGGATCTGGGACATTAACTTTCCTCAGGGAAACATAAACACAATTCTTCATAGATTGTCATTTAGTTGCATATGACAGAATAGTTGACAGATTCCTAATTACTTAGCCCATACTGCCAATTTCTTCTGTCAAAATACTGACAAATGAGAATATTTTCCACACAAAGACACCCAGATTACTTATAGAAGCCTATAGATTTTGCAATCACTTTTATGAGAATCAAGTATCAATATTACAATATACATAAAACAACCGATATGTTTTAGTATCAAATCAAACCTTTGTCCTCTCAAACATCAAATATTTGATGTAACAAAATATGAATACACTTGCAAATTAAACCCATTGATTATTACATAAATCAAGTCCAAAATGACTTGTCCATGATTTTACATGCATAGGAGCATTAAAAGGAGGCTACAGCTCTTGATATGATCCCTGAAGAAAGCGGAGTCACATTGTTGACAGTTTCCCAAAGGTTTTGCAGCTCTGTCATGGACATCGCAGACTAATGACCTTGACACATGGACGTCCCTGATCACGTGTCTGTAACGCACGCTGATGATTACAACATTAAGGAACCCTCATAATACATTATAACCATACTGTCTCCAGGGTAACCAAAGGTCTCTACACATTACTGCAATTTATCACATGTCATGATTTGCATTGTAGATGAAGACCCGCTGCAGCCTCTTCAGCATCACCAGGATTCAGTGTCCACCAGACATGTGAGCTTAGACATATCCTGATGCCAGAAGAAATGATGATATTGAAGAAACCATACACAAGCCACGAGAGATAGATTCTGTTATTCTGTGTGAATATTTTCTTCTAATTGGAGACACTAGAGACGTTATCGAGATATTGTCTCACGACAGACTGAAATCTTGCATACTAGTAAATCCAAATAAAATAGATAAGACTTTGCAGGTTATGATTTAGATTTTGGTTATCCATATGCCAATATTTGCCCGTCTAGTTTTCACTTTGTCATTACTTAAAACAAAGTAACCTGTTCATTACCAAAAAATGCAACCCAACGATCAAAGGATAGATGTGGGTGGGAAAATTTGAATAACAAATAATAATATGCCACTGTAACCTAAAGATTCTGAGATATTAAAATACATGTACATACAGTTCCACAATTAACTTTAAGATGCATCCACAGTGCCAGGAATAGTTCTTCAGTGGCACCAGGACCAACTGACCTCATGGTGATTCTTCTGGAGGTACTGCACACCTGACCTCCACCTCACCAACAGGGGAGTCTCTAGGGGAGAGTCTCAGACCATAGTTCACATCTAGTTTAGCAGCATATAAAATGAAATAGAACTGAAAATCCCCAAATACTTTAGCTCTGTTAACAAAGGCATGCTGAGGGAATGCATGACTCCAATAATGAGTTGTTTGTGGGTTGGTGAAAGCCATGCTCAGCTATAGTCCAGCCATATGACTGTGGCCTGTAGGTGATAGAAACTGAACCAGACACGTGTGGTCGATACTGTGAGCACACAATTCATGCTGTGTGGGTATGATGACACACATTGAACCAAGTCACCAAGCATGATTGAGAGATGTGTTATACTGCTACATGATCAGATCCATGGAAGGATCTACTTGAGTTGAGAATACAAGGAATAGTCAACAATGTCTGATGACAACAGCAATGATCAACACTGTCTGGATGTGATGACCTCAACAATGATCAACACTGTCTGGATGTGATGACCTCAACAATGATCAACACTGTCTGGATGTGATGACCTCAACAATGATCAACACTGTCTGGATGTGATGACCTCAACAATGATCAACACTGTCTGGATGTGATGACCTCAACAATGATCAACACTGTCTGGATGTGATGACCTCAACAATGATCAACACTGTCTGGATGTGATGACCTCAACAATGATCAACACACTGTCTGGATGTGATGACCTCAACAATGATCAACACTGTCTGGATGTGATGACCTCAACAATGATCAACACTGTCTGGATGTGATGACCTCAACAATGATCAACACTGTCTGGATGTGATGACCTCAACAATGATCAACACTGTCTGGATGTGATGACCTCAACAATGATCAACACACTGTCTGGATGTGATGACCTCAACAATGATCAACACTGTCTGGATGTGATGACCTCAACAATGATCAACACTGTCTGGATGTGATGACCTCAACAATGATCAACACTGTCTGGATGTGATGACCTCAACAATGATCAACACTGTCTGGATGTGATGACCTCAACAATGATCAACACTGTCTGGATGTGATGACCTCAACAATGATCAACACACTGTCTGGATGTGATGACCTCAACAATGATCAACACTGTCTGGATGTGATGACCTCAACAATGATCAACACTGTCTGGATGTGATGACCTCAACAATGATCAACACTGGATGTGATGACCTCAACAATGATCAACACTGGATGTGATGACCTCAACAATGATCAACACTGGATGTGATGACCTCAACAATGATCAACACTGGATGTGATGACCTCAACAATGATCAATACTGGATGTGATCTACAGCCAGTTATCTCCATATAAAACAAGCCTGAGGTGTTGTGAACTCCCACTTACTTAGGGTAGTGTACACCTCTGAGATCCATGGGGATGACGGGCATGGTGTTCTTGAGTGAGTGAGTAAGTGAGTGAGTTGGGTCTTACGTCGCTTTTAGCATTATTCCAGCAATATGATGGCGAGGGACAACAGAAATGGGCTTCACACATTGTACCCATGTGGGTCTTCAGCGTGACAAGTGAACACTTTAACCGCTAGGCTACCGCATGTCCCTAGTGTACTGGAGATCCCGGAGAACACAAGAGAGGGAGAAGACTGTGCCACATCAATCCTTCATTGCTCTGGCCTTAATCCTCTACTGAAGGGTACAGTTCGAGTGATTATAGCCAGACAACTGTGGCAGCATGATGTCATCACAATGTTTACAATGAACACAGGTGTATTTGTGGGATGATCTAAATCTTCAAAACTACCAACTGAGTCAATGTTGTTGTACTCTTCAGTTGACAGGTGTATGGCTGTAACTCAGCCCTTGATGACCTGGTATCTGTGACCCTCCACAAGGGCACCATGACATTACTATGTCATATACACCTTGTGTACACCATTGGAAGACATATAGTCAATTACTCATAGTAACAGTAACATTAAATGGAGTAAGGCTGTGAATATTTGTCGTGCACTGCAGCTAATAGTGGACATGTACTTAATGAAGAGCATGTATGTACCTGGTGCCCATTCAACTCTGCATTTTGGTATCAGGAACACATTCTACTCTGAGACTTGGGACTAGGTACCTATTCCATAATGTGTCTGGAATCCAGGTACCCATTCCGTAGTGTGTCAGGGATCCAGGTACCCATTCTATAGTGTGTCGGGATCCAGGCACCCATTCTATAGTGTGTAGGATCCAGGTACCCATTCTATAGTGTGTGTAGGATCCAGGCACCCATTCTATAGGGAGTCGGGGATCCAGGCACCCATTCTATAGTGTGTCTAGGATCCAGGTACAAATTCTATTCTATAGTGTGTCTAGGATCCAGGTACCCATTCTATAGTATGTGTAGGATCCAGGTACCATTCTATAGTGTGTGTAGGATCCAGGTACCAATTCTATAGTGTGTCTAGGATCCAAGCACCCATTCTATAGTGTCTCTTCAGCAACTATAATGCTTGCCATCTAATTTGGTTGACCCCTTAAACCTAGTCTACAAGTCTGAGATTAGCGTAACACTACAACAGTAGCATGTCACCACACATGATCTTCATTACCTTCACCAGACACAGCAGAAATATCACCACACATGATCTTCACTAGCTTTACCTTACACTAGACACATCACCACAAATGATCTTCACTAGCTTTACCTTACACTAGACACATCACCACAAATGATCTTCACTAGCTTTACCTTACACTAGACACATCACCACACATGATCTTAACTAGCTTTACCTTACACTAGACATATCACCACAAATGATCTTCACTAGCTTTACCTTACACTAGACACATCGCCACACATGATCTTCACTGGCTTTACCACACACAAACGGCATATTGCAAAACATGATCTTCAGAAGCTTTACCATGCACACATGGCATATCACTAAACATGATCTTCATAAGCTTTACCACACACAAACGGCATATCACTAAACATGATCTTCACAAGCTTTACTACTCGCACATGGCATATCACTAAACATGATCTTAACTAGCTTTACCACAAACAAACTCCACATCACTAAACATGATCTTCACAAGCTTTACCTCAAACGGCATATCACTAAACATGATCTTCACAAGCTTTACTACTCACACATCGCATATCACTAAGCATGATCTTCACAAGCTTTACCATGCACACATGGCATATCACTAAACATGATCTTCATAAGCTTTGCCACACACAAACGGCATATCACTAAACATGATCTTCACAAGATTTACCAGACACAAACGGCATATCACTAAACATGATCTTCACAAACTTTACTACTCACACATGGCATATCACTAACCATGATCTTCTCAAGCTTTACTACTCACACATGGCATATCACTAAACATTATCTTCACCAGACACAAACGGCATATCACTAAACATGATCTTCACAAGCTTATCATGCACAAACAACATATCACTAAAAAGGATCTTCACAAGCTTTACTACTCACACATGGCATATCACTAAACATGATCTTCACCACACACAAACAGCATATCACTAAATATGATCTTCACAAGCTTTACCACAAACAACAGCATGTTACCACACATGATTCACAGCATACACCTGTTAACCAGCTTGTACTGAACAGTTTTGTCATTGTATGCTAATGGTAGGAGCAACTAAATGACTTCAAAGGTAATGGATTTACATTTCCCCAAGGCCAAAGTGACACTGACACCTCCCAATTCCTTTCAAGGGAAAACAAGTTTCAACTATTCTCATCTGACAAGAACGTGACCCATCTGTACTAAGGTTTTGTGACATATTTGAATATAGCTGACAGCATAAAGAAAGCAAAGTATTTTTTCAGAATAATGAATCCAGAAGGATCTTGAGAACATGACTGTGATGATATATTACACAAAGAGTCCTGTGTAGTTAATATATTTTTATTGTATATTTGATTCCTGACTTTGTTGTGTATTGCAGTAGAGAAAGAAAACCATTGTGGATATGATATGTTGTATCAGACTAAATCATATTTCACATTGATGACTTATATGATGCAGCTAATATGAATTTTTTTGAGAAGATAAATTTGAAAATAGATAATTAATTCCTTAAAAAATCACAAATATATTTTTAAAAACCGTATGTACTTGTCGAGACATATTCCCCTAACATTACAAGTACATTATTAATCTTGTACATTTACGGACACCTGCTGCATCAAGTTAGCATCAGTTGGTTAATGGAAGTCTAGCCCCGCCACTAATCAGTACTGAAGACATTAATGGGGTAATTATATAGAGCATCTAGGAGATGAAATGTAATTACTGTCACCTTGACAATCAGTAGACATCAGAGACGGCACCAGGGAAAATACAAGTCACCAAGACATCACAGCTTAAATGATAGCAATCATTGCAAAACAAGGCAAAGCCACATAAAACCCTTGCTGTCATCTCATACTTAACAGATGTTGTAGCTGACATGGGAAACTGATGCCAAGCAAGGCAAAACCTGCAGCTCATTCATTGCTAATGTGATCAGCAACTCATTCATCAGTACTGATCAGCAACTCATTCGTCAGTACTGATCAGCAACTCATTCATAAGTACTGATCAGCAACTCATTCATCAGTACTGATCAGCAACTCATTCATCAGTACTGTGATCAGCAACTCATTCATCAGAACTGATCAGGGGGCGGTGGGGTAGCCCAGTGGTTAAAGCGTTGGCTCGTCACGCCAAAGACCCGAGTTCGATTCCCCACATGGGCACAATGTGTTAAGCCCATTTCTGGCGTCCCCCGCCGTGATATTGCTGGAATATTGCTAAAAGCGGCAAAAACTAAACTCAGTCAGTCAGTCAGTCAGAACTGATCAGCAACTCATTCCTCAGTACTGATCAGCAACTCATTCATCAGTACTGATCAGTGACTCATTCATCAGTACTGTGATCAGCAACTCATTCATCAGAACTGATCAGCAACTCATTCATCAGTACTGATCAGTGACTCATTCATCAGTACTGTGATCAGCAACTCATTCATCAGAACTGATCAGCAACTCATTCATCAGTACTGATCAGTGACTCATTCATCAGTACTGATCAGTGACTCATTCATCAGTACTGTGATCAGCAACTCATTCATCAGAACTGATCAGCAACTCATTCATCAGTACTGATCAGTGACTCATTCATCAGTACTGTGATCAGCAACTCATTCGTCAGTACTGTGATCAGCAACTCATTCATCAGTACTGTGATCAGCAACTCATTCATCAGAACTGATCAGCAACTCATTCATCAGTACTGATCAGTGACTCATTCATCAGTACTGATCAGTGACTCATTCATCAGTACTGTGATCAGCAACTCATTCATCAGAACTGATCAGCAACTCATTCATCAGTACTGATCAGTGACTCATTCATCAGTACTGTGATCAGCAACTCATTCGTCAGTACTGTGATCAGCAACTCATTCATCAGTACTGTAATCAGCAACTCATTCATCAGTACTGTGATCAGCAACTCATCCATCAGTACTGATCAGCAACTCATTGATTAGAATTGAACTGAGAAATGTAAAAGAGTGAATCAAAATTTAACAAATTTGAACCTATTTGTACTCTTTACACTACAATGTTTTACCTCTAGAATTTTCTTTAAATATACCTATTTTTCAGGTTAAAACCTATTCAAAATCTTATGCCTTTAACATACTTAAGAACATAAAAACATATCAGCTCTATCCATCAAGAGTTGAAAAGATGTCGAAGATTGAGTAAGGAGGACTAACAGAAGACCGTAATGGGTTTGAATTTGCTAAAATGGCTTCCAAATAATAGGAGACAATTGTCCAGAAACGTTACACATATTCTGACACCTCTTCAGTGCACTCCTAGAGAATGAACCTCTGCCTGAACAATGTATGACAGATTACCAGTCTGTGAGATGAAGCAGTGGAAAGATGGTGTTTACATCAGCTAAATAGATACTTCACAACAAGGACTGGTTCTGTAGCAGTCCGTGCAAGATGTCTCAGTTAGACACAGTTCTGGCTTCTTCTAATGGCCAGTAATTACAACAGCTAGCCAACAAGTTAACTTGAAGACAACAGTCTACTGGAGCTTGCCTCACATTAGGTTGGCCTAATGTTCCATGAAGCCGTTGTGATTATCACTGAAGCCATAGTGATTATCATCAATTACCCTGTTGCCGTGGTCTAGACCACCTGTTGGAATTCCTGCCGACCAGTACAAGCAAACCGGCAAAACGTCATCATTACCATAGTTTCTTGTGACCAACAAGCAGTTGTGTACAATACATACCGTTTTAAGGTACAATGTAACCTTGCTCCAAGGCTGTACTGAATGCTAAGTCAATGACTGTATAGTAATTCTATCCTTTATAAAGGCAAGTCTAGCTAAGTGGGCAGTACAGCCTTACCCCAAGGCTGTACTGAATGCTCAGCCCATGGAAGTATAGTCATTCTGTCCTTTAAAGAGGCAAGTCTACATAATCGGACAGTATATTTAATGATGCCTGAGTCTGTTAGAGGGACAATGTGATAATTTTGTTTATATTTATTAGATATTATCATTTAAAATATTAATTATCATACACTATAATTATTAGCTTAGAGACTTGTGCAAGTCAAACACAAAGTTTCATTTCATATGAAGCTGATGGGTTATTGCAAAATTCAACACAATTTGCTGAAAATATCAAAGAAAATGTACACTTTGCAACACAACATTACTAATCATGGTTATCAACAATTTTACTGTCACTACGAGATTTGTGCATTTTTTCCATATGTTCGTTCAATCTTGTGTGATTTCCTCAGAAGCAAATAATCAACTTACAACTCTTCTTATTGTCAAGCAATGATCATTAAAACAATTGGAAGCTACCACAACCACTAGGAGGGTCATGTTTTGATATGTTATTGGATGAGATGCTGTCTCAGAGATGTGTATCTAAATACATCCCCACTGTAGCACTGTGGTTTGTCTTCATGAAAGGATATACCCGTGAAGATCCAGGTTAGAATATTGATCTTCAGTAACCCATGTTTGTCTTAAGAGGCGACTAACGGGATCAGGTGGTCAGGCTCGCTGACTTGGTTGACACATGTCTCGCCCAACTCACTCACGTAGGGATACTTGGTCTGGTCATTGTTGGAGATAAGCTTGTGGTAAACATCAAACACAGTAGTAAGTGAGTTTATATTATGCCACACTCAGCAATATTCCAGCTATATGGCGGCGGTCTGTAAATAAGTGAGTCTGGACCAGACAATCCAGTGAACACATCATGAGCATCATTTCACGCAATTGGAATACGATGACATGTGTCAACAAAGACAGTGACTGAGAATGAATTTGACTTGTATCAGGTGAAAAGTGTCCCGGAGATGAACTTTGCATACACTAGCTACAATCTAGAAGAGTGTCACAACAGAGATGTTAATGGCCTCCGCCAGCTTCAGAAACTGCCTGACGTCCTTTGCAGGTAAATAAGACAGGCAGATTTTATTCTTTTTCATTTGTTTCATTTAAATGAAGAGAAATTTTGAAGTGGGGTTTCACTGTGTTGAGTTATCTGGATCTCAAGGCATATGTTGGTATGTAACTTACATTTCAAATATGAATGAATGAACATGAACACATTCTGAAATTAATACAACACAACCAAAGTGCAACACATCAATATTACACAAGAATTACAACATACTAATTGACACACATCACACACACAGGCAATCAAACAGAGATTGTGTCCTGATGATACAGAGGCAGGTGAGATTGTATCACTGAGATGATACAGAGATACAAAGGCAGTGAGATTGTATCAATGAGATGATACAAAGGCAGTGAGATTGTATCACTGAGATGATACAAAGGCAGTGAGATTTTATCACTGAGATGATACAAAGGCAGTGAGATTGTATCAATGAGATGATACAAAGGCAGTGAGATTGTATCAATGAGATGATACAAAGGCAGTGAGATTGTATCCCTGAGATGATACAAAGGCAGTGAGATTGTATCACTGAGTTGATACAGAGGTGGTGAGATTGTATCACTGAGATGATACAGGTATTTGCAGCCCATGTGTCTCATAAAGAAGTGGATAGATTGTAAATCTATGTCACACATTTCAAAAGGTTTGATCTACTTTCTTGCTCAATATTTGACAACCATGACAGGCCATGCTGGACTCGTGAAACAGAGTTATCAATAACAACATCAGCACTAAATATAAGTCAAAAGGTCCTATATAAGACATTTTAATGCCCTAAAACAGAAGACATCTGTGCAATATCCTACATCAGAAGATATACAGTCCTCCTTCCATCCATTGATATATGACAACAAAGAAACTTGGTAACAAGTTGCTGACCTTCATCACACGTCTCTGAGGCCAATCAAATTCTGTTTGGTCCTGTAAACTAAACTTCAACCAGTCTGCAAAACACACAAATCTTCTGAACATATTTGATAAGAGTGAGGCACAACTAGATTCCAAATTGTTTGACACAGACTGATTCTACGCATTGATCTGATCGTGAACATCATCTATAAGCCGTCTGCATCGTATAAGACGAGATCAATCAAAATGCGAAAATACATAATTCACGATAAATACACAGATATTGGAGACAGAATGGGAAGGAAAAGAGATACTGCAAGATCAAGTCGTAGATAAAGGAACATCTTAACTGTCCCGGACGCCGTAAGCTATACAGCTCTCTTTGCAACATCAATAATTACCTAGATTACTGCGCTGGTGTGCTGCCTCGTCCTCCAAATACAGCTCACTGTTCCACGGATATTGTTGCTCACTTCTACAAATACCATCGTTACCTATCTATTGAAAAATCCGCCAAGTGAGTTGTTCATCACTGCCGAGCTCCTTGTCAACACGTCTGACATAATTGATATCATTTGGTAGAGCACACTGTCCTCAGATGCATTAGGTGTTACATTAAGCCATTAGGCTTCGTTATCACAATGAGGGGATATCCGACACATTATATGAAAACATTGTTTGGACCACATATCACTGATGGCCAAATGGAATTCCAAATGACTGAGTTTGTATGATGAGGTTCTCCGAGAGCAGGCTGAATGGTTTCAGGAAGACGATAAGTGTACGCATCAAAGTAGTTGCTTTGCAGGTAAACGAGCTAAATCCTCATCTGTTACCTGTTAGTGAAAACAGGTCTTTAAGCAGTGGTTGGAAAAGCGAGAATGATTTTCTGTAATTACCAACTCCTTAACTACAAGCCAAAATCTGAAATGAAAAATTATAATTCTTCCTCCAACATGCCCTTGACAAGGTCGAGTCTGCATGAAAGATACACTTGATTTCCAAATTAGTTAAGGAAGCGAACATTTACCGGTAATATGTTTGTCAATAGCTTGCCACTGCATCAACAGGTGCAAGTCTTCACCCAAATGTGGCAGGTAAAAAAGTTTCTTTAGAAAACTTTCTAAAACATGATAACACAAGGATAGTACAAAAAACATTCTGACAGAAATCAATACTAATGCATGGAAGATGTTTTCATTTCCAGAATGCAGGAGTGAGTTGGGTTAAACTTTGATTGACATCATTTCGGTCATGTAAAAGCATTTGAGAAGACTCTGGAAGCTGCCACTTTGGTGAAAGTAAGGTCATGGCGCTGACAAACTGAGGAGCATAATGTGGATTTCCAACCATCACTCATAAGATCCTGGCATGTTCAAGGGACACCAACTCTACATACCAAGAGTTGATAACCTCAGCCGATGTCCACATCTACCAGAAGAGCTACAAACTTATATCAAACTTCAGAAATAATTCACAAAATGGATTCTCAATTCCTGTATGGAACCCAGAAACCAAACAGTGTCAATCAATTGTACAAATTCCCCCCAAAGAGCATGACAGCATGTTGTTTATCATGGCTCCTTCAGAAAAGATCCTGCTCAACACCAGAGAAACTTCAGGCAAATTGTTCCTCGGAATAGCTTGAGAGTTTTTCAAGTAAACAGTGGTTGAAAATGTAATCTTAATCACCATGAGCACCTTAAGGCAGGAAGGAACTCAAGGCAATGTTCGCCAACATAAACACACAGTGGAGGATATGTCCAATCACAAGGAATAGTAAGGAAACAGATGTTTATCCAAGGTGTCCAATTTCTTTTGTAAAAACCTAAAAGAAACCAGTCTGTGGAACTGTGTTCAACTGCAGCAAAATTGACACTTACGTATCACATTGTATCTATATATGTATCACATTGTATCTATATATGTATCACATTGTATCTATATATGTATCACATCATTAAACGTAAGCATCTGTAAAAGGTCTACCGGTAACTGCAACTTCAGCTTCCACACCAACATGCAATGTGATACCTGTTGATCTGAAGAGTGAGTGAGTTTAGTTTCACTCAGATTTTAGCTATTCCAGCAATATCACGGGCGAGGGACGCCAGAAATGGGCTTCACACATTGTAACCATGTGGGGAATTGAACCCTGGTCTTCAACGTGACAAGCGAATGCTCTAACCACTAGGTTACGCTACCGCCCTTGATCTGGAGAAGGACATCACCATATTTCAAGAGATTCTGTTGAACATTGTGGCTGTTCTTAGCTTCTTCAATGTTTTTTAACACTGCTACTATTAGGAAGCATGTAAAACATCCAAACTAGACCAGACAAACAAGTGATTGATATTTTACAAAGTCACTGAGTCTGAGCACCCAAACCATGAAGCCACTTCATACAGGGCACATCACCTGAAGTCCTGTTCTAACAGAATCCCCTACATGGGTCTGCTGTCAGTATTATACCATACATTGGAGGTGAGATGAAATGGGGTTAAACGCCACACTTAAGAATATTTCGCTCATATGAAAACGTGTGTGTATGTGTGGCGGAGGCGGTCAATTTTATGATACAGTGTATGTAAGAAAGTTAGTAAGTACAGCAATGATCCAAGTTGTAAATTGACTCGCAACAAATGTCAACAATATTTACATTTAAATGAATAATAGCAGTAGTCATATTTATTTGGCCTAATATCGTGCTTCCGGCAAAAGCTCATGCATTTCACTTTATGAAGAAACTGAATGCTTCACCCTTGATTCTCGTTGCCATCATGAATAACACACTCAACATTGGAAATGTTTTTTAACCTGTCTCTTCTGTTGTGAAGCATTAGAATATAATGCCTGAGTTTGCAGTCAGTTGTCTGACCTTTCTTCTTTCATGTGGTAACAATGACAGCAGTTGTGAGGGAGACGGGGAGAGGGAGAGAGAGAGAGAGAGAGAAAAGGAGGGAGGGAGAGGGAGGGAAAGAGGAGGGAGAGAGTGAGTGATTTTAGTTTTACGCCACTTTTAGCAATATTCCAGCAATATCAAGGCGGGGGGACACCAGAAATGGGCTTCACACATTGTACCCATGTGGGGGATTGAACACGGGTCTTTGGCATGAAAAGCGAACGCTTTAACCACCAGGCTACCCCTTGAGAGAGAGGGAGAGGGAAGTAGAAAGAGGGAGAGAGAAAGAGAGAGAAAGAGGGAGAGAGAGAAGAAGAGAAAGAGAGAGGGAGAGAGAGATTATTGAGGTGCAAGATCATGTACAAGATCTCAAAAATTGAATCTAAGAAAAAGTTAAAAAAATTGTTCCCCAGCATCCATGATGATTCTGGGTTTAACTGACTGACTGACTGAGTTTGCTTTTACGCCGCTTTTAGCAATATTCCACCAACATCACGGCGGGGGACACCAGAAATGGGCTTCACACATTGTGCCCATGTGGGGATTCAAACCCGGGTCTTCGGCGTGACGAGCCAACGCTTTAACCATTAGGCTACCCCACCGCCCCGATTCTGGGTTTAAACACATTCAAGCAGCCTATGCTTGTTGCACAGGCGGTCAGACTGGGTGTTGAGACTGGATGGTGAGACTGGATGGTGAGACTGGGTGGTGAGACTAGGTGGTGAGACTGGGTGATTGGACTGGGTGATTGGACTGGGTGGTGAGACTGGGTGGTGAGACTAGGTGGTGAGACTGGGTGATTGGACTGGGTGGTGAGACTGGGTGATTGGACTGGGTGATTGGACTGGGTGGTGAGACTGGGTGGTGAGACTAGGTGGTGAGACTGGGTGATTGGACTGGGTGGTGAGACTAGGTGGTGAGACTATGTCATGAGACTGGGTGGTCAGGCTTGTTATCTTGGATGATTGCACATCCTGACAATATTGACAAGCTACTCAACAAGAAACAAACTACTTACTCAAGAACGGTCTGACATCAGAGGCTTCAAGAAGATGGTAAATAATTCCAGGATATTAATAATCCAAGCCAGGTGATAACCCTCATTATTGCTGTAAAGTGCAATGTCCATGGTGCCAAAATTGGATAAAATTCTTACTAAATATTTACAGCCTTACTTAAAAGACAGGTACTAAATGGATGCCGACAACGCCAAAATGGTGAGAGCACTTACTACTAGCAACAATCTCACAACGATGTTCCACTTTTATTTTCAGTAATATGATTAGGGCTCCGAGATGTGGCTTCTAAGTGTACTAAATATGAGTATTGCTATCAGAATTGGTGCAGCTCCATACCTAACTCAATCAAGTCCCTGTGTCGAACACATTGTATGCACCAGCAATCAGTCACCTTGTCCGGAGAATGAAGAAAACAGTGGAAGGTTTCAGGATGCGGGTCTTGAACACGCTGTAATGACTATTTGCCAAGCAATATGAACATGACCTGTGAGATGAGATTTTACCATACGTCATCTCTGCCCAGCAACAGAACAAACATGACAATTGAACTGGGTTTGGGGTTTCCTTTTTTAACCTTGGGAACATTTCTACAGAATCATCAATTATTCTGGCTTAACATGCAGCGGCTCTTAAAGTAATGTAAGAAACTGCTTGCACAGGCTCACTAGGTAGTAAAGTCCCTGGTGACCACATACACCATACTGTCATCACAGACCATGTTCACCTTGAAAGCTTTGGTCAGAACGGTCTACTTTCTCATTGACTGATTGAGGTTTGAGCTCAATCAAAATGATATAGCAGTTAATAGACGTCCAAATTACACAGAAACAAGGTACCTCAGTTTAGGAAAGGACAAGAACGACAATGTCAATAGTTTGCTTTGCAAATGTTCAGTCATGGCTAGGGGTCTCTGTTTAAGAACTCATCTAAATGCTCTTGCTTTCCCCATATTGGTAAGAGTTTGATATCATCCTTTCCAAATAGTTTGAACATTACTGAAAGGACAGATACAAAACAGATGCCTATAGCATCAAAATTGTGAGAACTCTCCACAACAATCTCACAAGATTGTACTGTTATTTATCCTACAAAACAGGTCTTTTGGGAGAACATTTGCAAATTTGTCAATACACAATGCCACTTGGAAAATGGTCAAATGTAACATATGTTAATTTGGGATTACACTTTCTCAGTACTTGTTTGCTAGGTTGAGTCCTATGCAAGCAGGGCTCCAGATATTATTTTGATTTGGGGTATTTCACTACTCAAAACTGAAATTGAGGAGTAAAATACCAAATGGAAATAAAGGAGGAGTATTTCACAGGTTGCATGGTTTTATTCATTTCACAGAGACACATAACACTTAGCAGCTTTTTAAAGCTTTTGTTTGGCCTGCACTGGCTCAATATAACCACAAGCAAACACAGGAAATTTGACTTCAAACCAGAAATTGTTTTGTCAGTGACACTATTCCCATCGTGTTTCTTCTTAATACAGAGTTTAGCTACATTGTCAATTAAATCGTTAATAATATCAGACACTAACTTTTCCTTGCTAATTGAAAGATTGTTCCTTTAGAAAACAACTGGAGTTGCTTTTGGTTAGCCATTCTGACTGCTGACGACAGGAAATAAATGACAGTGCATGTTGAGCTATTGCGCATTAATTGTTTTCCTATGCTAGTTTAGGGCCATCATGTAATCTACAGTAGCACTAAAGCTGTATTATTACTGATACGGACTTGAAACGTTGTGATAGAAACGTTGTTTAAGGGCTAGGTTTTAAACAAATTGAGCCTCAAACGTGTATTTGAAATATTAACGAGATCATTTGTAAAAACTCGACAATCTTCGCTTCAATACAGACTACTAACAATATTCAAGTTCTTAAGATCGGACGTGTAGGACTCAAACAATATTTTGACAGGTTGAATTCATGCATGTAAACAAAATCTGACTCGTATTCTGAGAAAGTTATGCATATCTTTCACTCATTGATTTGACTTTTTATGCGTATATCTGAATTATCCATGTGTATTTTACACAGAAAGTATCTAAACTGGAGCCCTGTGCAGGATTCCAACCCACACAGTCAGGTACCTAATCGCAGTACACAAAGTCAGTGATCTAACCCACTCAGCCGCCATGCCTTTCACAGTGGAATCTGTACTTTACTGAGAAAGTGTAATCCCAAAATGTAACAGATGGTATTTGCAAACTTGACCTGAAATATCCTTGACTGACTGAAAGTTGACCTCTATCAATGTTGTTATCTAAGACAGGAGTGTTATACAGATAATGTTCACAGTGTTCAGAATCACTGCAGTAAACATGACTTAATAAATACTGCATAAATACTTAATGAGGCCTAACACTAAAACCAATTTATTATTTAACCAAAACAGATGTTACCATACACACAAAAACAGTTATATGCTAAAGTATAGATTCCTGGGGCAGGCCATTTCAGAGTCAAAAATGAATGGTGAAAGAATTCAAGAGCAGGGTCAAAAGAGAAAAAAAAAATGAACACTTTCGCCAAAAAAAACCAACCCAGAATATATATGCTCAATACAAAAAAAAATGCTAACAAATATGAAAACATCACATTTTGTACAAAGATTGCAGAACAACAGCTGCAAATAGCCTTTTGCCTGCAATGGCAGCCATTTTGAAATCAGATTGAAACGTCTCAAGCAAGTTCAGATATCATCACTAACAGGTAGGAACAAGCATGTTAGGTTTTAGCTTTTTTTGACTCTGTGGTTCCTGAGTTGATGATGTCACAGTGATAAGAAATGCATTTTGTGAATAATTTTAGAACATCACTGTGTCTGAGTGCCAGCAGGTGAACTGTGACAAAATTGTCAGTGGTGAGTCCAGGCAGAGCGGACAGACGCAACTAACTTGATCTGTAGAAAACAGTAAAGGAGCTTCAGACGTTTTTCCCAAATACAACAAATCTTCTGAGCCTCAGTCTCATAAATCATGAAAGCAAATCTTGAGTTGGAAGAACTTACATCAGAAAAAGACAAACTAATTCACATAATCTGCAGTGAATATGTAACTCCTCCCACCACCAGATCACAACCAATCAAAATGTGGACCTATCCTCACCCCTCGTCATCGGCGTGAACGTCTACAGTTTGCCCTACAACACCAAAACTGGCAATACAGGCAATGGAGAACTGTTCTGTTCACAGATGAGAGTTGGTACTGAGTATCAACTGCAGATGGCAGAACAATAATATGGCGACGACATGGCAAGCGTTACTCAGACCAATGTGTTATGGAAAGAGACTCATGGGGAGGTGCAAGCATTATGGTATGGGGTGGAATAGGCCTGAACCAGGGGGTGGGTCCTGTGGTGTTCCAGAACCTTGGTTCAGGGAGAGGAAGCTGCATCACAGCGGTGCGCTACATCGACCAAGCTCTCAGACCCCACATCATACCACATTTCGCACGTCACCGGAACAACATTTTCCAGCATGATAATGCCCAGGCCAATACTGCCAGAGCTACACGGGACTTCCTACAGCAGAACGGTGTCAACATTATGCAGTGGCCAGCCCTTAGTCCTGATTTAAACCCAATTGAACATCTTTGGGATGAAATTTAGAGGAGACTGAATAATGTCATACCAAGGCCGAACACAGCCGATTTATTGCACAAGGCCTTTCTCAGAGTGTGGTTCCAGGTGCCAATGGCCTTCATCAATTGATTGGTGCACTCCATGTATAGACATTGTGCTGAAGTTATTGCCGCTCATGGTGGTCACACTAGATACTGAAGTCAAGAGTCTGAATGGACTGCAAATGTTCACATAATGTCTTGGAATTGTGCTGAGTTATAAATTGATGTGTCAGGATATTGTACATGAAAAAATGTTTTTGATCCACTTATTATGTCCATTTCTATAATGATTTGATTACAGTGCCTATCTAATTTTGAATTCATACTGACATTTTTTTTGCTGCTGAGTATATTTACTGTGAAGAAATACAATCAATCATAAAAAAACCCAATATACAGGGACTCCCCAAGACTGAAAGCAACAAACTTGAGGACACTGACTCAGATGTTTCTTTAAAGTTACAATGATGAACGCAGGTGTTAATGAAGGTAAGGAATGTTCTGACCCACAAACTCAAGTCATAACACTTGTTCTTCAGAGTATGGAACAAGTTAGGTGGGTTTGTCAACAGGTTTGTGAATAGCCTTTTCGCTCATCCTTTGTGAGATGCTGTACACACACCATCATACACCATGCTGAGTCCGACCAGACTCCACATCAGTAGACACAGCTGCATGGCAGGTACGCTGTGTTACCCTACATATATACAAGACAGTGATACAAGTAATGGAACTCTGTGAAAATCCTAACATTCTACTAGCCCTCAGGTTACCTGTTACATTCCACTGACTGGGGCCAAGTTGCACAATGCATCTTGAGTGCACGGTATCAATTATAACAAGAAGACAAAGTCATCAATATCCCCCGCAATGGCAACATACTCTTCATGATTATGTCTACGAGTTATGATTATGTCAAATGGTGACATATATAGAAAGGTGTGTATATAGAAAAGTGGAAGGGGAGTATTAAAAGGTTTTGAAAGTTCTGCTCCAGAAAGAAGCACTATCACCAATTTCAGTGAAACTTGTTGCCATGGAAATGCGAAAAATATTTTATTCAGAATTCCAAAACAACCAAAAGGCACAAGTACACCACCAGATCTATCTATGTGCCAAGTTTGGTGAAGAAATATTGAATGGTTTTAGAGTTCTACTCTGGAAAAGAGCACAACCACCAATTTCAGTCTAAGTCAAACTTGTTGCCATGGAAACGCAAAAAAAAAATTATTCAGAATTCCAAAACTACCAAAAGGCACAAGTACACCACCAGATCTATCTATGTGCCAAGTTTGGTGAAGAAATAGTTAACAGTTTTAGAGTTCAGCTCCGGAAAAAAGCACTACCACAATTTGAGGCTAAGTGAAACGTGTTGCCAAGGAAACGCCAAAAATATTTAATTCAGAATTCCAAAACAACCAAAAGGCACCTAGTACACCACCAGATCTATCTATGTGCTAAGTTTGGTGAAGAAATATTAACGGTTTTCGAGTTCTCTGGAAAAGAACGCAACCACCAATTTCAGTCAAAGTCGAACTCGTTGCCATGGAAACGCCAAAAATATTTTATTCAGAATTCCAAAACTACCAAAAGGCACCAGTACACCACCAGATCTATCTATGTGCCAAGTTTGGTGATGAAATAGTGAACGGTTTTAGAGTTCTGCTCCGGAAAAGAGCACTACCACCAATTTCAGTCAAAGTCGACCTTTTTGCCATGGAAATGCCAAAAATATATAATACAGAATTCCAAAACTACCAAAAGGCACCAGTACACCACCAGATCCATGTATGTGCCAAGTTTGGGGAAGAAATATTGAACGGTTTTAGAGTTCTGCTCTGGAAAAGACAAATGTGCACGGACGGATGGACGGACTGACGAACGGACGGACGCACGCACGGACGGAGTCCATTTTAATACCCCCCGCAAAACGCGTTGCGGGGGATAATAAAGAATATTTTAGGTAAGGTTGGAGACAAGTCCAAAATAGTCATTCAATATTTACGGTGTAGCCATTTAACATTTACCTTGTAGCCATCAACCACTTCAGAGAAACCCATGAAGAGTGGTGGTGTGAAAACCAAGGACCATGAATAGAAACCCTCAGGTTATTCCCACTGTCAGCAGATCCTGGTGTGACAGTACAAAAAGTGGCACAGACTAATGTGTGCAGAGATGCCAACCCTGAATCTAAGGAAAACAGAGTCATGACTGGCCGAAATTCAGGCCTGAGCACCAACGTCGTGAGTTGAGGTGGCTCTGCCGTTTTGTTTCACTTTCATACGGACTATGACATGCATTCAGAAAAACTTTGTGAAACTTCATCGTCAATAACACGCAATATACACAATCGACACCCAAAGGATCACACGCTAACCTTCTGAATGATTTTACCAGTGTTCACTCAAATGACCGGTGACTTATGAAATTGTATACCGGTACCGTAAAAATAAATTCAGAACTTTTTCTACAAAATAAGAGTTTTATAAACAGAAATCGGAGAGCAGATTTTGCATTTGAAAATTGAAGTAACTCTGCCAAAATCGGAGTGGTTGGCATCTCTGCACTGTCTGATGCTTAAAACCACATAGCCAACCATGGCAACTCACTTAGTCAGGATGCATTTAGTATCAAGCAAATTATTCAATTCATAGATAAATAAGGAAGCAGAGGTGGAGATACGCTGCATATCTGCATAAATTATGCAAATATTTATGTGAAATCTCAATTCATTTTGTCTTTTGCATACAACTTGCTTGGATTTTTGTAAATACTCAATAAATTTGATCTTGCATGTGTACACACAAAAATGTCAAATCGTAGCTTGCATACCGGTGGATAGATAAAATAACAAAGGTGTATTGAGAGGTTCTATTTCAGCACATGAAGTTGGTAGCTTGCAGTCTTTCATATCGTTTCTCATATTACAGATCAAATATAAATAACAAACACACAAACCAACATGTAAACTTTATCATATTTTTACAATTAATGGAAAATGGCAAAGTACCCAAATGAGTATGAGTGAGGTGGGTACAATGCATTTGGTTACTCAAAGGGAAATTAGGATACCCAATAGAGATGAACACAAGCGTGTACACAACTCAATGACCCAAAAAATTATCTGTAGCTCTGAGCATGAGACTTGGGGCATTAGACTTCTTAACACATTTATCTGTAATGTGTTGCTAAATAGATTTGTGATTTAAACATTTCAGCAGCTGGGGTTTTAAAATGTAAATAATTTTGTTGATGACGAAAAACAAGTAATCAGTCTTGCCCAAACATACACTGACATTACAACCGTAATGAGTGAGTGAGTGAGTTTAGTTTTACACCACACTCAGCAATATTCCAGCTATACATTCCGGCGGACAGTAAATAATCGAGTCTGGACCAGACAATCCAGTGATCAACAGCATGAGCATCGATCTGCACAATGACAACCATAATGAGAGTAAAGCTGGAAAACTGACTTGACAGTGACAAAACTATTGGTCACATTCCACAAAATAATCAAATCTTCTTCTACAGTAGGTCAGATACACTTGACTTTTCTCATCAGTTAGATCATACAAGATAAGGAACAGGGTCCAAACCAGCTGAAAACCTCAACAACAGCATGATCACAGCACTACAAACATCACAAGTCCATACTTTTCAAATTCTGTGCTTAGATTGCTTCATGTGTGTGGACTCACAGGTCCTGACCCGTCACATGAATCAAAGAATCTCTGACATGCCACCTGTTCCTTTAAAAACATCAATTGAGAAAAGAAAAATATAATTAACCGTGTGTGACTTTCTGACAGAAGACTTAACTCACCTTCTCTGTTGAGACATCTGTACGTGCCCCGGCGATCAGTAAACAATCCTAGATGAACACTGTGCTCATCCTCCACACGAACATCCGCATCTTGATCTGTAACCAACACACCCAGTGTTACTGCATACAGACAGCTATCAGACACATGTTACTGCATACACACAGCTATCAGACTCTGTCATCTAGGCCCCAGACTATGATGTAATTGTTCAAGATCTCATCGACCTTCACGTAGTGACAATCTGGCCTGGTCAAAGTCCTACACAGAGACCAGGTAGGTGCAAGTATTTATATCTGCATGTTGGTTTACATTGCAATGGAAAATGCAGTGACAGATTAACAAAATCTCATGAAAAAATCGGGGCCATATCAGGCAGATCTAACAAAGCTGTTACCTGTTTGAATGAAGCAAGTGGCAGTGCACAGTGGTAATGTATGTCAACTGCTGTTCCTTATCTGTATGTCAAAGAGTGTGTGAGTGAGTGAGTGAGTGAGTTAGATTTTACACCTCTTTGAGCAATATTCCAGCAATATTACCGCAGGGGACACCAAAAATGGGCTTCACACATTGATTGTACCAATGTGGGGAATCGAACCCAGGCCTTAGCATGACAAGCAAATGCTTTGACCTCGAGACTACCGAACCACCCCGTATATCAAAGAGAGCTACAGGAATACTGGTGAACATATAGCCTTGCACTAAAAGGATTTGATATGTGTAGGGATTGGTAGCTTGGATAATGAGATTAAATTTGGTACGGGTATCCACAGGGTTCATTAGTCTGGAAAGTAGAGGGTACCTGGTAAGACTAATCTGGTGATCATGAAACCGTGGCTTGTTGTCACACTATCAACCACTGGTTTGATTGGTCCAGGCCCGGTCACACAAGTGGCTGAATGACATTAGGGAAAATACCACATTACTCAGCTGTTTCTGAGAATACCTTTTTCTACAGGGGTGAGTGGTGCCATGTGTAATAGCACAAGATGGTTCTTCATGACAAGCCTCAGGTACTGCAGTCTTGGAACCTCCAGAGAGTAATGAGGTCATGAGACAAAAGTGGTCATATCTTCACATTCAGACTATGTCATTAAAAGAAGCATATTTCTTGCAATGTGTCTTTTTCATTTCCACCATGCTTCATTTTTGGAAATTTTACATTCTTACTTTGCAATGTTGTAAGCCACCATACAAGTCAATCATACTGATTGATCTTACAGAGCCATACTGGTCCCATTTGCTTAGGCACCTTACAGGGCCACCTGACCAGTCCAAATGACCGGGATACCTTATTATGCCACCCTACTGTCTGCCTGAATCAGTCTCTGGACAGGGGCACATAACTTGGCCACATTACTGCCTGTAGACTAGAAAATCCCTCTCTTTTCTTCAAATATTGCATACTTACGGCATAAAAAACCCCAGTAGTACAGATTGTTTACATGTTACTGAGTTCATCACTAGTTACATCTACACGCAAATAGTACACATACCATCCACAACGACAGACACCCACAGTTATGCACATGGACTCCATACCTCTTCGCATCATCTGCTGCGCCACAGCATAATGTGAAAAACTTGTCTGTGAGGACAAGAAAAGATTCATCACAAGCAGTTCCTAAGTTACACTGGAAATACTACATACTTGTTTTGTTGACCGATTAACTAATAGGCTGATATTTCCGACAATGGAAACCCTGCAAATAAATCATACAGCACAAAGCCAGGAAGTTGGATCAATTTGGTGAAGGAAAAGAAATTGGAAATCTATAACATGGTATCAGATGTGACAGAGTTAATTAGGAAATACAGTAATACATCACTCACAGGTCAAGATGCCGCATGATAATTCAATCTACTGTTTTGACATCATTACTATTCATTACACACACAGACAGGTTATATACATCTATACTGATGGAAATAGGCATTACTGATGCAGAGCCTGTCGTTCACTCAATATCAGGATGACAGTCACATGGGACAACCAGGTGTGTCAGTGAGTGAGTGAGTGAGTTTAGTTTTATGCCGCTTTTAGCAATATTCCAGCAATATCATGGCAGTGGACACCAGAAATGGGCTTCACACATTCTACCCATTTGGGGAATTGAACCCGGGTCTTCGGCTTGATGAGCCAACGCCTTAACCACTCGGCTACCCCACCACCCTAGGACAGATAGAAAGTTTCTATAATATGACTCCACATCTAACTCTGTAGTTTGAGGTCCATAAAACATGGTTCATACATTGTAACGTATGATACATTCGCGCTGATTTCTTGCTGCTGCAGGGATTTGAACCCTGACTTTCAAACAAGTCTAACACACTGCCCACTCTCACCTAACAGATGTATAGACGGATGTGTCCTTTTCTTCAAAATCAAGCAACGTAGGAAATCAGTCCATGCATTCCAGGGCCTATATTTTTGAAGCTCTCTTAGCGTTAGGTAGTTGTAAGTGCCATACATTAACATTAACTTACGACTATCTTAGCGCTAAGAGCGCTTCGAAAATATAGGCCCTGGTCATTAAAACCCCAAATTGCGGAACAGGTACTGATATAGTTTTCATTGAAACAACTTCAATGCAAGGAGATTCTTGCCCTTCAAACATGATTATGATCATAGGTTAAAATATATTCACTCTGACTGCAGTCTTGCATGTTTCAAACACAACATATTTCTGTCGTAATAACCACCCTCCATCCCACTACAAGGCCAACAGTTTATCAACCAGGTTTTTCTCTGCTAAGTGCCAGGTATGAAGCAGCATATGACACAATTCCTTTGAGACATATCTTTAAACATATTCCATAGCCAGAACATAAATTTCTAGAGTATATCAATTTATTAGTGAGTCAACTTATTCAACAACGAAGTTGAACTATCATGCTCCAGGTCTGTCTTAGTCTGCTTGGCCTCCATTACCCAGATCAAAGAATAAACACCAAGACATGTTTTTTAGGAAATATGGTATCTGAACTCTTGAAATGCATTGACATAGGCAGAACTTCATCCACTCAAATTCAACACCAGAAATGGGCTTCACAGATTGTACCCATGTGGGGAATTAAACCTGGGTCTTCGACGTGTCGAGCGAATGCTTTAACCACTAGCCTACCCCACAGCATCACTCAAATTCAGAGGATGGCATGCATAACACAGGGTAACAATCGTGTATGAATTACAAACTGTCGGAATGACTTCATTTTCATGCCATTCAAGATCGCATCTCACACTGCACCATCTGAATATATCATACATGTAAATATGTAGGTGTACTGGGATTCAAGCTACAGTCGGACAACATTTCTCATTGTACCTCAAAGCATCACTGATACATAATACACAATAGTACATGAAAGTGGTAACAGCAGATGTCATCTCTTCTCCACAGATCGTACATCAATCTAACAGGGACTATCCAGCAGCCGTTGTGCCAGACATCAGGGTTGGTAACTTCAAAATGTTACCAGCCCATAATAGATTTAACCAGACCAGACAATCCAAAAAAAAATAACTTAATATTTAGTTACAATGAAAACTTTAATGAATCTGAAACATGTATTTACTGCAGAACTCCACGCATCGCTACGTGTCGCTGTTTTAGTGATAATATATGTCAACGCAGTGCTTTGAGCTTGCGATACAATAGTTCAATGTTTAATCAGTAATTGTCAAGTCTAAATGTAATGTTCAATTTGAAAAATAGATTTTAAGATATGGTGAATTTACTGAGATGTATGGAACATGTTATCCAAAATTTTTACCAGACTATGGGCAGGCCAGCTGTAAATTTAGACCGTCTGTCAGAAATCTAGCCACTCTCGGTCGGTGGGACGGGAATTATTTCATACACTGATAATGCTAGCAAAAAAAGATTAATAATTGGAAGTACCATCGATGGGAAGAATTATCAATGATTATCAGTAGAAACATTGTGTCATCTATAATACAGTACTTAAACATTTGAGAAATACAGTTTACACACATAATGCATGATGGACCCACCGACATTATATCTTTATTCAAAACCTGCTGTAAACAGTGTTCCAGATGCTGTTTTGGTTGGCAATCCATGAATAAATGTATCGCCACTCACCAGTTATGTGAAATATCTTATTTTCATAGTGAGTTTTTTTACATTTTTGTTTAGATATACTTCTCAGGCATTTATCAATAATTGATCGATATTTAGTTAACGATTATCGATTTTCCTTGATCCATATCGATCGCCAGCCCTAATCGTGGTTGACTGATCCTTACTAAGTTGACTTCTGTCATGTACCCAACAGATTCACTGTCAGTTGATTCAGAACATATCTGCAATCAGCATCAACTACAAACAAGATTTACTAATTTAAAAGTACAAACCAAAACAAAATCTGCTCAATTTCCTGACAAGAATGTCATTATACCTGTGAAAGAAGACGATCACAAAACTAGCTGCAGCAAGTGTGAATGTGACTGTTTTACATTAACTGAGACAGTACCCACAAACACAGAGGAATTCTAAAGATTTGAATTTCATTGAAATCTGATTCTACACTGGGTCAAAAATCCTGGAATGCTTCAGAAATAGGCATCACTTCCACGTGCCATTCTCGATCTTCAACACCAGTATCTTATTGTGAGTGTTTCAGATCAGTCATCCACTGCAATGTAATAGAGTGGAGAGTTAGCCTATAAATACACCACTTCTCCAGTGGTGTGAAGCCCAGCTAAATATAGAGCAGTGCCAACTACCTCCCTGACATTGTTCTGACCTCACTTCCAGTACTTACAGAGAGTTATGTTTGTTTCCTGAGGCCACCAAAACATAAACAAGCCCCACCAGGCATTTGATAGTTCTCCTAATTGCTAAGGAAAGCAGAGTGAGTAAAGTACTTGAAGAACATAATTTTCTGTTATTGATTTATTCAGAAAATATAACCAATAATATTTATTGACCTAAAGGTGTTATTATATATTCTTTTTGATAGTATTGATTTTGTCAGGCCCCAATGAATAAGTGAGTGAGCATGGAGAGGTACTTCAGCTGTTATTATGATACGAGAATGTCGATAATCAAACCTGAAAGAGACAAATCACTGAGCACCGATTCACAATCAGTGTTTATTCTTGAGTAATACATGAAGCAATTTCATGTCTTTTTCAAGATTAACACAAGAATGATCAAAAATGGATTATTTCATGCTACACACCATTATTTGTCTATCTGCTTCTCTTACTGATGTTTATAAAAAAATTCAAAAATACAAACAAGCTCCATCACAATGCCTTACAACTTCATTACAGTCTCATATTACAGCACAAGGAATAGAATAACACAATAACCAGCTTTTTGCAGTATTTAAAACAGGCCGGTGGATTGGCTCAGCTGGCTTTAATGGGCTAAGATTGCTATCTGCATGTCGGAAATCCAAAATATAGCAGTAGTGTCATGTATTTAAAAATTAATATTTTACCTAAATAAAGTTGGAATGGACTGTGAATCTTGCATAACAGTCAGTTACAGGCAGACTCTCACATTTACGCTTAGTCTCTGAATATAGATAATTTTGATAGTAACAAACAAACCTATTTAAATTGAAAAGGAGCCCCAGGGGAGACCAGAAATTTCTGAGGAAATCTAGACTTGCTTCATTTAGGGCTTTTGCATTGCAGAGAGGGCTAGGCAGTTGGAAAAAATAATGTGGTTCAGGGACTTTGAGACAGACTAATTCATGCTTCTCAGCAACCCATGCAAGTCGCAACAGGCGACTAGTGGATCACTGCTCATGATGTTGATCACTGGACTGTCTGGTCAAGACCCGATTATTTACAGACCGCTGCCATATAGCTGCAATACTGCACTGGGCATATGGCACTTTTCTTTAAGTGTCTGTCTTAGACTGCAGTCACATTACCAATACAGATCCCCATTGTTTCTCTGGTAGAACTGGTGTGAAAAACAAACAAACACTGTTGTGAACAACAACTAATGTAATATAAGGCAATAGGGCTCTGTGACATGGCTAACTGCAGGTCTCCAAGCCCCAGGGAGTGAACATGCTCATGCTCTCCCTCACCGGTTTGACCTGCCCAGACTTTTACAGGAGCTCATGATATGGCTGGACCAGTGTAACAACAACAACATACACATGAATTGTCAATCAACATCTCATTCATTCTGCTTTGAAGCAGATGCACAATCAGTCTCTAGCTTAACAACAGAACAATCACACCCTCATCAGCATCACAAAGATGGCAGCAATGTTAATGTGCAACATTAACACAGATTTACCGATTCCAGAGCCACTTGAGCTGTATCTGTCAGTGCACTCAGTGTGTGTCCCAAGGTAGTAGCATTGCACTGCAATTAAGTTGATGATCCCATGACATGTGTTCTTTAAGTGTTTCTAATTTAAACTCCTGAACTCTCCCCAGCATTACCACAGGAGGAATAGAGTCATTGACTCTTGGCTGTAACCCTGTTTGCAGGGAATGTGTCAAATGTTTCTACATCATTTCCATTTAATCAGTACATACCTATGTGGATACACTTGACTTGGGTTTCCTGGTGCATTACACACAAAATGTTATCTTTAATCTGCATGTTATCAAGTCTCTATGAAATTAGAATATGAGGTGTTATCTTTGTGTGAACTGTTTTGAAATGAGGATGAAATTTTAGAAACGGTCCCCTTCTGAACTTGATTGACATTTTTTCTCTTCCTGTTACCTTAGAATGCTCTTAGAAAAAATAAATACACACCTCAAGGAAATGATACACAGCATGTCATTTCCATGTAACCTCCTTCTCCTTCTTTTACAAAAACATACTTAGTAGGAGATTTAGGCTGATACCTACGAGAACTAAAGCTGAAGGGGTCGTTGTCGGCACGGGTACTGCAGATATGTACCCCAGGTATGTGTCTGTATACAGAAACGTACCTTGGCCACAATGAGAATACAGAAACGTACCCTAGGACGATTCCATTCCCATTGTGTCGTATTCTTGACTGGAACTGTCATACTGTTGTATTAGATACATTTGATTGCGTTATGTAAGTAATGAGAATACACAGTAACGGATATTTTGCAATGCATTTGAATACCACTCGGAATCAATTGAGCGGGAACAACTACATACGGTTTCGGTTTTCGATTGTGGAATATGGACTCGTCCGACTTTTATGGTACCGGGTACGTTTCTGTATTTTGACTTTGTTTAGGGTACATATCTGTATACAGAAACGTACCTGGGGTATGTATCTGTAGTACCTGTGCCGACAACGACCCCTTCAGCAGAACTAAACAGGTCTCCCCATTTTATTACAACTATATATATAGGTTGTACTGACAGTTGACACTGTCCGACAGACAAGCACCAACCTTCATATTCCAAGGCATATCAATGTGTACATTCCAGGAAATGTTTATGCAATATTTGAAAGGAATGAGGACAGGTTCACCAAGGCGATACTGGGTAGTCACCATTTCTAAAGATGTTCACACCATTATCCCTGTGTTCGAATTCACTGTAGCCTATGTTTTCATGACATCCCAATATTTGTTGTACATTACATACATAAAATTCCAGTCCATTCCTGTGCTAACAGTCTTCGAAGTAGCTGCATTCACTCTTCCAGGGGGGCAGTTGGGTAGTCTAGTGGTTAAAGCATTCGCTCGTCACGCAGGTTCGATTCCCCACATGAGTACAATGTGTGAAGCCCATTTTTGGTGTACCCTGCCGTGATATTGCTGGAATATTGCTAAAAGCAGCATAAAATCATACTCACTCACTCTTCCAGGCTTATTATCATTTTTCTAGACTTGAACAAGACTCTAAGGTAATAATTAATAGTTTAAATGATCATTTCTAAAAAAATACAAATAGCTGACTAGCGTCTTTCTAGACTTGACTCTTTAAAGGATAGAATTACTATACATCCATGGACTGAGCCTTCCGTACAGCCTTGGAGCAAGGCTACCATTTCACTACATCAGGCAGGAGACATGATTTTCATTCACCTGTTGAAGGCATCTGTGTACATCTGTCAGCAGATGAGTGAGTTAGTGAGTGACTTTAGGTTTACGCCGCTTTTAGCAATATTCCAGCAATATCACGATGGGGGACACCAGAAATGGGCTTCACATATTGTACCCATGTAGGGAATCAAACCCGGGTCTTCGGAGTGACGAGCGAACGCTTTAACCACTAGGCTACCCCACCGCCCCTGTCAACAGATGAAGAATGAACGTTTTGATGAATGTTTTAGCTGTGTGTGATCCAGTACTGAAACATGGGAATATGTGTAGCCAGTAACTTACCTTGGAACACTTCAGGACAACCACATGATATGATAGGGAATATGTGACAGGCAATCTAATAAATATTTTATTGGCCATTGTGAATGTTTTATAGTCATATTTGGCACTAATGATGACAATGACAGTAGCCAGACCACCTGTGCCAATCAAACTTGGCTCTGTGCATCACATGGATGCTATGGCCTTTCTCTGGCCTAGTTACATCATCACATCACACTGAGTGAGTGAGTGAGTGAGTGAGGCTGCCTGACTTGACAAGTGTATGTTTTAACCATGAAGCAGCCCCACCACCCCACTCACTGTCCAAAATACAGGTGCCCCCTGGGGTCATTGATCATGATTCATTTTTCTAATTTTATTTCAAAGAAATAATCAACTTAATAAGATTAATTTTGAACACTTTTCAAAAGTCAAATTTCTCATTCTTAATTATGCTAAATTCTTACAACAAAGCATCACACATGAATATGCACTTAAGACATATTTAATCTAGCCTTTTGCCTCCAGATGAAAATCGTGAATGTTATCGCAAGATCTGTATTGTTGCTTGTCTTAGGCTTAATATTACCCCATTACTGTGAGGGTGTTTGAAAAAAACAACAACCAAAAAACAGTGGGTATTTCCAACAAGCAAATTCATTCTTTCAGCAATATTCCAGGAATATCATGGCGGGGACACCAGAAATGGGCTTCACACATTTGGGGAATGTAAGGAATCTAACCCCGGGTCTTTGGAGTGATGAGCGAATGCTTTAACCACAAGGCAATCCCCCCTGCCCCCTGTTTGTTGTGGTTTCAAACAAGTAATGATTACAATGCTGAACACATTTCAATTGCAGTAATTAAAAACACCATGATCAATAAATACACCTGAATAACCATGGAAACTGTACATTCACTGACAGATGACAATAAATGACAGTACATATAAAAACAGGCTTTTTATTTCCCCATCAACTTCGGTGATGTAACGTCTGTGTCCTGACAGCCTTCACAATATGGTAATGGTTCTGTGCCTTTGCATGTAGATGGGTTCAAGGTCAAGTTAATTCACTGAGGCCAATGGAAACAGAAGCAATTCCTAAGCTGATTCCTTCTGAGGCCAGAGTAGGACTGCTAGACCCCATCAACATCATGGTGTCTGACATTTCTACACCTCCTTGTGAAGACACCTGATATCAATTTGTCAACCAGTGACACATGCTGTTCCTGACTAAAGACCCACGCAATAGAGACATTGGCCAGACATTGTTTGTCTGACAAACATCTAGACTTGGAAATCTACCTCTCAGTCGATAATCATGATCGTTAGTCAGTCAATAGTCACAAGTAAAGTTAACATCATATAAATTAGTCTGTCGTCTGAAGTAAATATAGCCAAGAAAGCCCACGCAAGTCTAGATGTCCTCAGCTTCTGAAAATGAAGAAAGTCTCAGGGCTCCTTTTCATTTTTTTCCTATGAACTTTTTGTCAGTAAAATATGTTCATTTCAGAGACTAGTTGTTAGTCTACATATAAATATGCAGGGGTGGATACAGCTTTTTGAGAAAGGGGTTGGGGGTACACAGTTCATTTTCACCCGATTTCACGAGAGTTTCAATGGTCATTTAATAAACTTCCAGGACAAAAGGTGTGCGTGTGTAAGTGCGTGCGTGCGTGCGTGCATGTGTGCATGCGCACCCCCAGTCTGGATCCGTCTATGATATGTGTTTCTGTTCCAAGAGGCTTGAACTTCACTCGGAAACAAAAGAATATTTTTTAAGTGGTCATTGTTTTTACAGTGGATGACTTACTTTACTATTCTTTCGTATGGAAGTTGTAAGTGAAAAAAACCATGCTATTTCAGTAAAGGTTATTTCAGTAAAGGATATTTCAGGGTTTTCCAAATACTCATGAACATCATCTACGTGAAACATGTTTATCAAAATGTATCACTCTGCAGTCTACACCTGGTGTTTTTTTAAGACTTACAAAAAAATTATTTCTTTCAGAGGCATTTTTTAGATATGGAGAAACTTCTATATTCTGAATAAAGAAGTTATTCATCCATACAGATTGTCCTTTTCCAAAAACTTCATTTCTCTGACTAACACCTCATTCTGTATATAAAGCAATCTTGATTCTCAAGCCCTTTACACAACGACCTTTACAGACTAAAATTAATGTACCATAGGCATTGTGTCCACTACCAGTTTACAATTTATCTGGTCAATAACCCTGAACACATCTGACCTGATAAATAAACCACAATGAGCACATTCTATGACCCCCTAAACCCACACTGACTGACAGATCTGATGCTTTATGATCTTGTACCCCACACTATCAAGCCGCATGGCCCCACATCAAATTTATAATAAGTGTTCATAAACTCAGCCATGGATTACCTACAGGGCAGCTCTCCATCTACACAGACGTCTATGGACAGTGACAAGAAATCCATACAAGCAGTAAAATAAACTATTCTGTTATAAAAAGTCTCAGGAATGTCTGAAGAAATTTTCATTTTAAAAGTTTCTTGAATTAATATAAGCTTTGATGGACCATTCAGACAACTTAGCCACAAAATATACTTCAGGGAGGTCCTGATAATGTTAGCTGCATATCTCTATTACATGTTTGTACCCTCATGACAAAGGGAGTAATATATGAAGGCTTGTCTGAAGACACAGTGAGTGAGTGAGTGAGTTTAGTTTTGTGCCGCACTCAGGTATATTCTAGCTATATGGTGGCAGTGTGTAAATAATCGAGTCTGGACAAGACAATCCTGTGATTAAAAGCATGAACCTCAATCTACGCAACTGGGATATGATGACATGTGTCAACCAAGTCAGTGAACCTGATCATCCAATCCCATTAGTCACCTCTTAGGACAAGTATGGGTTGCTGAGGATCAACTCTAACCCGGATCTTCACGGATTCTGAAGCCACAGACTTGTCAAACATGGTTTGTTTTTGTTTGCTTAATTCAGAAAGTTCCCACATAACTAAAGTCTACTGAAAGATGTAAAGAAACAAGTTTGGGCTATCTTGTCAGGGAGGAGAATGACTTGTGTAATGTTGATGGCTCAAGCAGTATCAGTTATGCTACTGCTACATCATGTTGCTGAGGGGCGGTGGGTAGCCTAGTGGTTAAAGCATTCGCTTGTCACGCTGAAGACCCGGGTTGGATCCCCCACATGGGTACAAGGTATGAAGCCCATTTCTGGTGTCCCCCGCTGTGATATTGCTGGAATATTGCAAAAAGCGGTGTAAAACCCAATTCACTCACTCACTCATGTTTGCTGATGGATAATCTGGGCCTGATAGAGCAGTGCTTGACCAACACTGATGTTCTCTAATATGAATCTAATTACTGGTTCACACATCTCACATTTGGGAAGGTGGTTATAGCAATAATCAGTGTGTTTACAAATTACACTGATGCCGAACCTTGCCTCCACAGTAAAATAGTTCCGATGCATTACACGGATGATGAGAGAATATACTGCAATTACTACTAGTACACAAACATTTTGCCAGTCATTAGTCTATGCCCAGTCTATGTCAGTTATACCAGAATCAAAATTGTGTCTGATGTGGACTGCAGTCTAAACCCGATTTGAATCCCTGTCCCAGTTATAGTGTTTTGTACACTCAACCACCCTGTCAGTGATGGCCAGTAGTTCAATATCTTCAGTAAAAAGACCTCAACAGGGTCCACTTTCAATATTGGCAGCCACAAGCAGACCTCGACAGGGTCCACTTTCAATATCGTCAGCTAAAAGCAGACCTTCACAGGGTCCACTTTAAATATCGTCAGCCAAAAGCAGACCTCAACAGGGTCCACTTTCAATATCGTCAGCCAAAAGCAAACCTCGACAGGGTCCACTTTCTCAGGCCTACATCCTCAGGAATTGTACATTTACCTCAGGCCCACATCCGGAGCAGTACATTTACCTCAGACCTATGTCCTCAGGAACTGTACATTTACCTCAGGCCTACATCCTCAGGAACTGTACATTTACCTCAGGCCTACATCCTCAGGAACTGTACATTTACCTCAGGCCTACATCCTCAGGAACTGTACATTTACCTCAGGCCTACATCCTCAGGAACTGAGGCAATCAGCAGCCTTTTGCTAGTGTACATAACTAGTGATAATGCATGCTTGTGAAGCGAGCTTGTATATTTGTAGACCAGTGCAATGCCACTCAGTGTCAACACCAAATTATCAGCTATGAAAGGACTGTTTATACTGGAAGCTGCCACATGTAAGTCTTCCCCTCATACTGTCTCTACTTCTTCCTTGAATACATAAACATCCTTCCACTCACCATGTGTAGAACCATAGGGACACAAGGAGGAATTTGGAAATGTTCCCTGTATTTCATTTACTGTTTTTCTTCTCCGGAACTGTTTCTAATTGTACTTATGATAGGGTGACTTTTAGCAAACAGCTTGCTACAAGAGTGATCTGGAACCATGACTGACCCCTGCACCACCAATCTGGCAAAAACAGCCTGACAGCTCATTTCACCTTTCTTGTTTTTGTCCTCAGTTGCTCACTTACCAGCTGGCTTACCAGCTGACATAGATTCATCACTGATGGGCCCTCATCTGGGCGTTGCTTGGTGGTTACTATCCAAGAACTCTGAGGTTGCTACCCATCCAGGCCTTCACTGTTGGTCACCCACTCAAGTGCTGAGAGGTTGCCACCTTCTCTTCATGCTCACCTTCATTCACCCACTCCATGCTGCCTGGTGGTCTCCCATTCAAATATTACCTGCAGCAACCCATTTGTAAACGATCTCTGAATCCTAACTGGTGGTCAACCAGCATGTCTTCCTTGATGCTCTTTCGAAGTCATGATGCAGTGTAAGGTTTGAAGAAACTAGCCATGTACAGCATCTGACATCAGGCTAAATATCGACTGGTCACGCTGACACTCACACCAATCTTTTCAATTTTGCTATCTTAGTCCCTCACATCATTATGAAAAGCAATCAAGAACTTATACAAACCTGAAGTCTTCTAGCTAAAGTTACGTTTACTAAGAAAAAATTCACAGCTCCCAAACATCCTGAGAAACGGCTATACCTCAAGATACATTTAACATTGTGCATACTTTGCTAGGGCTCTATGTTCTATCCTTGCAGTCCAAGGACGAAACTTGCTCAAGTCTCGTCTGCAATATTAGTTTACACCACAATTTCCAGATTACATGAATAAAAAGAACAAACTGTCCCTTTAAAAAGTTGGTGTCCTGAGCTGTACACACATCTAGACTTGGATGCTATACAGATAGAATGACTACACCTCTATGTAGTTATCATGTAGTACAGACTTGGAGCAAGGCTTTCCCTGGACCTATTCCGCCACGGAATCTGGAGCAAGCAACTAGTGATTGTAACTGAAGATCCATACCCAGAGGCTAATTCCACTCACCAGTACAGAAAGGTGGTGTCTGAGAGAAAGTCACTCACACGAGTATTATCGTACTACAATGAGTCATTCTGACAATACAATACCCATTCACTAGCTGTCTCTTACATCAAGTGAAGAACACTTGACTGGGACTATTTGAGTTCTGTACAGATGTTTCACCAATGCATTAATCTCTGAGCAAATTAAGTAACAAGTCAAACACTAATTATTCTGTCCGTCCACTTGGTCTCACAGCCCCCCATACAATGGTCTGTCTGTCTGCTTGTTTGGTTGTTTAATGCTGCACTCAGCAATATTCAAGCTATATGGCGGCAGTCTGTAATTAAATGAGTCTGGACCAGATAATCCAGTGTTCAACAACATGAACATTGATCTATTTAGTTGGGGTAAGATGACGTGTCAACAAGTCAGTGAATCTGACTACCCGATTCCGTTAGGTGCGTCTTACGAAAAGCATGGGTTTGGTCTTCAGGAGTGGTCTGCCTGCTTGATGTGGGAAGAAAAGCTGAGAGGATGCAGATTTGAGATGTACACATTTGATGAAACACAAGCAAGGGTATGGTGCTGTCAACCAGGGACTCATCACAGATTCAAACCCAGTCTCATAGGATCCTGATGCAAATATATACATGTGGTGTCACCTTAGGCAAGTGAGTTTGATCAAAATTGCCTTTGTTCACCGAGCAGAAAATGGGTACCTGGAGGGATAAGTCATGTGACTATAACCTTCTAGTGCTTAACAGGCAGCTTGGGTTTATAATCCAGGGTAATAATGTGATGTGCTACTGATTGTTAGCTCTATGAGCATACCCGGTGTGGAGTTTGGCGCTATATAAATGGACACATTATTATCATTTTTATTATTAGTTCTAATATGTGCAATTCAAAAGATATTGCCTTAACAATTACTGAGGCCACTGAGTGAGTGAGTTAAGATTTAAGTCACATCGGCAATATTTCAGCCATATCGTGACTGGGGCCACTGAACCACCACACAGTGTGATCCCAAATTACACTAGCAGTGATTGTGGACAGATGGTGGCCACGACTTCATTTCACTCACCTATACTTTATCCTTAGTAGCACATCGTTATGAGAAAGCCACAATAACTCGGTGCATCTAGTGGCAGCAAGAGTCGTATACTCCCCAGGGAGTTGAGATTGCTAATACGATGTGCAGTTGATATTGACATCCAATGATCGATTGGAAAAAATACCAGCGCCTTGAGCATGTACTAGTTGCATGGATATGTGCGCTATATAAGTATCCTATAATAATAATAATAATAATAATAATAATAATAACATCAATTTGACTGAAATGTCCCGATATCATTCCTCCAATACTACATTTACCCATCCTTTCGAGAATCGCATGTTCTTTATAGACTGTCAATAGAAGCAATTTACAAGCTCTTAGATATAAATGTTTCTAAATTGACTTATTTTTAGTTTGTTGATATGACTCTTCAACATTATTAGATCACCCAGTATTTCTGCTGAGTCTAACAAGAAACAGATTCTGTGACAAAAACAAATAACTTGTCCTTGAACACCATATGTGTGTACAAAAGTACATGCTGCTTAAATCCTTGTGTAGCAACAATTATATACACGGAGATTCTGGCTTGTGGTGGATATGGCACATGAGCACAAAATGTTGAAACTTTATTTCACAGTTTTAACACTCCACTGTAGCGAGTGAGTGAGTGAGTTTGGTTTAACATGTCATTTTAGCTATATTCCAACAGTATCACGGCGGGGGACACAAGGAATGGGCTTCACACATTGCACCCATGTGAGGAATCGAACCAGGGCCTTCGGCATGACGAGTGAACGCTTTAACCGCTAGACTACCCCACCAACCAATTGAGAGTCAAATATGGTCAAATGAAGGTAAAAACCCAGAATATATGTTTTGAATCTCCAAACTAAATACCAAACCTCATGGCCATAAATTAACTTTCCAATGGTCTTACTTAGCTTACTGCCACTACATGCCTTAATCATGGGAGAAGATTTTGCATCAGTGGCCACATAAGAGTGTAGGCTTATCAAATGATTGGCTTTTTTCTTGTTTGTAAACAGTTGCACTTATTCTGAAATACAAACAGACAGGCCTACTGCAAGCCTTCGTTATGCATATTTGAGTTTTAAGTGACACGCAAATTTGCATACAGTACGTACAAATGTAGAGAATGGGTGCAGGCAAAAAATTCACAGGGACGCACATTCATTGTACCCACAACAGACTGCGCTAAGTGTTTGGTTGTTTCTTTCAGAGCAGTTACCTGCATAATTGTACCCCTTAGTCTACATGATCAAGATTCATTCCAGGCTCTAAAGACGTTATCCCAACGTACAGTTCCATACACTATTACTTTATAGGACCCTCAGGTATTGCCTGCAAGGACACTTAAAAATAGAACTTCAAGTGTTCCCAGGACCTCCATGTTTGTGAGTTGATGTAAAACCCTGATACCTATTTTTGTAATTATATTGAAGTACTAATGCAACTGAGACAGTGAGGCGCAAGACAATATCACTTTTCACATCAAAGTGCTCTATGTAGGGTCTTGATGACAGCTTGTGGAGGATAAATATGCAAATGGAAATGGTTTTTGGTGATAACATTTTCTCCGTGAGTGTCAAATATTTCATGATATGTATTTATGTAAATGCGTGGATTCGTTGAAAATGAAACAGATGAAAAACGTATGAATGAACTGCGTAAGATGTGGAAAAAGTGAATGAGTTACGAGGCTAGCAGCAGGGAATTCTGGGACATTTTTAGTGTAATCGTAGCTTTGACAAACACTAGTATCATGTAACCCATCCGTAAGACAAACACAAGTTGCCTCGAATAGAAATCATGACTGAAGCCAGTTTTCTCTGTGCAGAGCTTACATGGCTGGCTTCTCTGTGCAGAGCTCTGGTGTTTGCTTTGAGAATTGAGTACGGTATGGGTAGAAGGTGAGACATCATTCCAAAATTGTTTGACGTGTGATTGAAAGATTCACACATTGTACCCATGTGGGGAATCGAACCCGGGTCTTCGGCGTGACGATCGAACATTTAACCGCTAGGCTACCCCACCACCCCTATTGTTCCAGAAATGAAGGTGTTTACTGTGGGTGACAAAACACAGACCTGTTATACAAGATGAGAGATTGTGGGTATTATGCAAGAAATGATTGTGGGTATGACATAAGCTGGGCCTGTTAATGGGGATTACTACACTTGCTAACATTTGACTGCCTGTCAATTACAGCATATGATCCTAATGGAAACTATTGTAATACTAGCGTTATATCATAATATCTCAACATTTCCTGGGGCTTATGTTTAGTCATGCGACATTAAAACACTATAGAAAACATTGGCTGAAGGATATTCTTACTTACATGAAATAATGGTTATGTTAACGAACGGGATTACACTTAAGCCGGGGCAATACACAAAACACCTGCGTCAAAATTCAGAACAACATAGCTCATGGCAAGATACAGAAATAGAAAAACATATTCATCATTGATGATGATGATGATGATGATGATGATGATGATGATGAAATGAGTGAGCGAGTGAGTGAGTTTAGTTTTATGCTGCACTCAGCAATATTCCAGCGGTCTGTAAATAATCTGGACCAGACAATCCAGTGATCAACAGCAAGAGCATCTATTTGCACAACTGGGAACCGATGACACGTGTCAACCAAGTCAGTGAGTCTGACCACCCGATCCCGTTAGTTGCCTCTTACGACAAGCATGGGTTACTGAAGATCAATATTCTCACCCAGATTTTCACGAGTAGATGATGATGATGAAGATGATGAATTATCACTAAGGAATTAAAATAGCTCCCTTTCTGACACATTTCACTTTAATTAAAGTCTTCTAAAGCCTATTTTATCTCACAGGATACTGACCATATAGTTAGTGTTAACTTAATCATGAGGTATCAACCAAACTGGTGCCACAACAACCAAATACTGCTTTGTATTCATGCATGATACAGCTTACCCACGATATGTACATCTGTATGTTTGCCAGTCTGTCTGCCCGACCAACTTTCTGAGATTAATCGATATTGATATTGTTATCACTAGAGAATTACAAAAGTTTACTTTTCTCCACCTAGTTTTGCACCTAGTTATTCCAGAAGCTGGGTACATCTAATTGTTAGTATTGCCATGATGGATCCATGTACTACATACACTAGTCGGCTTGGCTGCTTGGACACCTCAAATTATTTACTTAATGAATTAGCAGTTAGATTTAGATTCAGGTACATATCAAATATTAGAAATAAACACAAGTAATTGGATACACACTTACCAGGATGCCCAAAAATTGTTGTTCAACCTGCTGAAACTGATGGAAGCGACATCAAACCAAAATTCAGCACCATGACAACAAAACTTGGCAGACAAATCTGACCAATAATTGGTGTAAATAGCGGTAAAAATACAAATTTTGCCTGTAAAATTGCCTGTATTGATATTATGTAAAACGATTTCAAAATATTTGGCATTGTATTTTTAGACTTAAAAACACTTTAATCTCCTCGCTGAATAAATATCAAATCCTTTAAAAGATCCTGTTGAAAGCACGAGAGTTTGTCCCAGTGAATACATATGTACACCCATCAAACAACTCTCACCTTGCAGCTCTCAGACAATCACAGCGTGTAACATACCTTTCATATTTCACTTGTTTTGTTGTGGCATAAATCAGAGCTGTGAAAAACAACTTTAAATCTCCTCTATTAGTATGTGTCATTTGTGGAAGACTTCATGCAGAATCACTTCTGCTTTAACCACCAGGGTACCCCACCGCCCCCAACTGTGTATGGCCAGCAAACAATATTTCTTATTTCACAGCAAAGATTCCAAGTTGATTCAACATTGAGGACTCTAAAACATTTCCCAATAGTTTACAAAACAAAAATCCATCAACGTTTAACATATGAAAAAGATTTACAGACAACAAGAAATAAGCCCAAATAACCACTACTATTTCCTCCCTAGCATCGCCAGCCAGGCTATTGTAACAAGGTTGATCTCGGTTGTACAACTGCATCACAAACAGATCTTTGTCAGCTCCTACGTCCATGTATGAAAGCTACACCATCCAGCCCTTTCCACAGATGCTACTGAACCCTCTGATATCTGCCGATACCGGTTTAGCCCTGGGTGAAGGCCAGGCTTTCCATCACAATACCTACGTAATACAAGCAGTGTCAAGTACAGATATGAAGCCATATATCTTAAATGTCAACGGGGACAATTGAAAAAAGGACTATCACCCTGATGGAAATTTTTTTGACTTTATAACTGAGAACTGAAACTTTATATAAAAACTTAAGATTCGAACATGTATGAAAGATACACTATGGAGCCCTTTCCAAAGATGCTACCGATCCTCTGATATCTCCACTTCCAACCCGATTTAGCCGTGAGCGAAGGCCGGGATATTTCCATCACAATACCTACGCAATCCCAGCAGGGTCAAGTCACAGATGATGCTGTATTGTGAAGATAGGCTGGTGGATTTACACAAAACATCCCTGTAGTGCTGTCCTTAACAGCATTAACTCCCACCCCTCACCTTGTTAGCACCATCAGCTCTCCTTGGGCTAAACACGCATGCTTAAACCGGATTGCTACTGGTAGGTGTGTGGCTCTTCACGATTATTACAGGTACTCAAAGGCTATTACTGGAACTGATTGACTGGCAAATCGTGGCAAATAAACTGCCATTTACTTCCAGTGTCGGTATTGGGAAATAGGGCTTAGGAAATGCTGATTTAGGTCATAGGAGAAGGTATGGAAATGACAGCATTCTGTGAGTGAGTGAGTGTTACATTTAGCTCTGTGCATCACATGGATGCTTAGCTCTGACCTTACAACTAAATGGTCTGACCTAGTTACATCAGAGTGAGTGAGTGAGTATTTCATGTCACATAAAGCAATCAATATTCCATTGTGGGAGACACAAGAGATGACTGGAACCAGGTCTTTCTAAGGAAGAATGCTTCCCCCATTACGTCTTATATTGCCAGTGATGTATTTTGGCACTACCTTTATTGATATTACAGTTAACCACTAAACCACTATGGTGCTATAGTTTGTAAATTCTCATCACAATATCATACTTTTATGCTTTTTACGGACTCCTGACTTACAAACAGGCTATGACGAAAGCAAATCTGAATTTCTCTCAGGTGAACCAAAAATTCATCAGTCTGATTTTATATGCAATTCAGGTAAATCACAATAATGGCAACAGCCCCAATGAGTCGCTAAATAAAACCACTAAATTAAAGCATTCATATCCTGAGGGCTCTTCAGGTCAAGCAGAGCGTGGATGACTGATAATTTTACAGTGTATATTTCAGTCTAAAGCAATCAGTGCATAAAAATAGCCACTTTGAAATAAAACCATATTAGAGAACATGATTTTTGGAATATACATATTTCCTCTAATAAGCACCAGGTCTCTAATAAGCATAGGGCCTGGAAGTCTGTTGATAAAATAAGCACCCGGGCTCTTATTAGAGGAAATATGTATATTGAATAATACAACTAATGTTTCCTCAGTTTCCCGATAAAGACTGTACAGCAAGACGACTTCTTCTACATACATGTACTAACTGAATAAGTGCTCACATTACTGTAAACTGATGAAACAGGATATTTCTCCACTAGCGACGCCCACAGAGATTAGATTGGATTCCCACCTCTATAGGAAGGTATTAATTCTGCCATTCTGGCTGTCAGTGTAGGTGTACTAACTGTCAATATTGACATTCACATCAGGAGTTATTTAAACATTCTGATTGTAAACATGCGTAACAGATTTCATTATTACATTCAAATTCTACTGCATAATCATTGGTATATCACGAAAATGATGCAAAATTGTACTATTTTTTTGGCATATAAATATTTGTTAGCAAATTCATCTGAATTTTCTATGCTTTCATGCAGAGGAAACATATTCTTTCAAACCCTAAAAGTGGAAAAATAGCCCAGCTCACCCGAAAAGAAGAAACATAGCCTAACTCATCTCAACAAAAGAAACATACCCAAACTCACCCCCAAGGGAAGAAACATAGCCTATCTCACCTCAACAGAAGAAACATAGCCAAACTCACCCCAACAGAAAAACTTAGCCAAACTCACCCCAACAGAGAAAATATAGCCAGACTCACCCCAACAGAGAAAACATGGCCAGACTCACCCCAACAGAAAAAACAGCCAAACTCACCCCAACAGAGAAAACATAGCCAGACTCACCCCAACAGAGAAAACATGGCCAGGATCACCCCAACAGAGAAAACATGGCCAGACTCACCCTAACAGAGAAAACATTATTAGCCAAACTCACCCCAACAGAGAAAACATGGCCAGACTCACCCCAACAGAGAAAACATGGCCAGACTCACCCCAACAGAAAAAACAGCCAAACTCACCCAACGGAGGAAACACAGCAAAACTCACCCAACAGAGGAAACATTGTATTAACAGAGGAAACAAGGCCCAACTCAGCCCAACACTGAAATACACATACTTGCATCACATAAGACCACAAAAGGTTACTCAGCATTCACTAAATCAGTTTCAACGTTAGTATGTTTTTGTCCAAACAACCCTATTCACATTTCACAACAACTGGAAGATTTGATCACATCTAATCCAAACAGAAATCGATCAGATTACCGTGGAATGAAGCCCCATACCTCTCCCACAGAGGCCGATAAATCAAAGTCTATCTCTCCTTGGCATACTGGACACTGAACCAACAACAAAGAAAGTTTCTGTCACTATGTTTTTGTCTTTAAAGCAATGATTAAAAACACAGCTGACACAAAGTTGATTTTTGTTTTCCTATTCATTGCAAAAACATTTTAACATCTGTTAGTTTTTGTGCTGAGGGATATAACATTACCTCTGTATTTTTTCTCAAAGCTGGATCTTTGATGGAATGAGTTATTAAAATGCATTTTTTCAGTCAGATGTACACAAGATTTCCCCTCCTGTTGCCATTAGGAACGTAACCATTCTGAATATTCTAATCATGAGGCATGTTCAGACATGAGGAGAAAAGCACATGATTGTGAAACTTTAATAAGACGTGATAGCAAAAAAGGAAGATTTGCTAAACAGAACATTTCATTAAATCAGTAATTGGCAGTAGCTGTGGAAACATTTCTGTCATTGCACAAATATAATTCTGATTGTTGTATTGATGAAATAGATCTGAAACCCATTAAGCTACTGACACACACCTGAAACTAAAGCCCCTGCTGTAACTGTAGTTCCACACAAATGTTGATATATACCAAACATGGAATTTCTATGCATTCTAATCAACAAAATGTTCCAGTGAACAAACACGGCAGCTGCAATGCTTCAGATCATTGTTTAATAATGTATTCAACTAATGGCAATTAAGAGTACAGAAAACAGTCAAACAATAAGTCAAACAGCACCGAGCTGTGAATCTCAGAACAACAGCCAACATCCAGGCTGTGCAATGAACCTGTTTCAGTTTCTTTGACCTACACACAAGATTTTGTGCTATAGATCCAAACGGAATATTATTTTTCACCTTTTCGTTGTTTGGCTCCAGAAATTTGCAAGTTTAAACTGAAAGTCGAGCAAGTGATCAAGAGCATCATGCTCAACGATACCCCAATTCACTCAAGTTGAACATTGCTCCATTATATAATGCTATAGTAAAGTGATGGCATAGTGTCTCACTTGGATGATACACGTGACGTACAGACGTAGTATCTCACCCTGCGTCACTGAATCATGTTGAAAACATAATCCACAAATTTTAGAATCAGTGAGGTGAGGTGAAATTGGGTTTAACGTCCTGCTTGAGAATATTTCGCTCATGACGACGTGCATGCGTGTGTTTGTGTATGTGCGGCTGCTTGTACTAGTCCAGAATGAAGCTGGTTTTATAGTGCTAGCCCACTGAGATACCATGCCGCAGTGAAGCATGAATACCCTACTCAGACACATTATACTGACTCCGAGCCGACCAGTCCTTGTTGTACCCATTAATGCTGAGCGCCAGGCAGGAACCAACAACAACCATATTTTAACGTCTTTAGGTATGATGCGGTTGAGGATCGAACAAGCGACCTTCCACTCTACGGGCGGACGCTCTAACCGCTACACCACAGAGACTGTCTTAGAATCAGTGGTTTCATATCACTGGACAAAGTTTACCTACAGTAATGCTTCACACTGGACAAGTAAATCCTCAGCAGATCTCCACACCAGTGGTTATAGTAAGAATGCCAAACTGAAATATTGCAGAGTCAAACAGTTGATAGCATGAGCATATTAGAGCCTAATGAATGAGAGTTTAATATTTCCATTCACACCATCCACTTAGGTTTTAGTTTGGTTTACACCACACTCAGCAATATTCCAGCTACATGGCGGCGGTCTGTATATAATTGAATCTGGACCAGACAATCCGGTGATCAACAGCATGAACATCAACCAAGCAATTGGGATACGATGACATGTGTCAACCATGTCAGCGAGCCTGACTCCCCGATTCCGTTTGTTGCGTCTTACAACAAACACGGGTTACTGAAGATGAATTCCAACCTGGATCTTCATCCACTACAGACCTGTTGTAGGTAGGACAACTTAATCATCTGTGCTGGAACTTGACCGAGGTCAAAATATTGTCCATATTGGTCAAAGAGAGGCAACAATCTTTATATTTAAAAACTCTGGACCAACGGTATTTGATGTATTCTCAACTAAAATTTGTATATGAAAAACTGTGTCAGAAAATCATAATTTCAAAGACATCAGCAGCAAATATATGCACTTCCAGATTCCACAGGCATACATCAAACAGCTTGTGCTGACAATTAAATAATGTCGTAGACAACTGCTTGTGGAAAATCATGTAACTGGGGCAAGCAAAAATTAATTGTGGGCAAATATCACTGTTTTTTCTGAACAGTTTGGTAAGGTTTGCCCCTGTCTCTTTATCTCACCAATTATTTCTTTACAACACCTATTCCAGCTGGAATTTGCATCTGGAAAAAATCTAAGGAAAAACCTTGAGTCTGAACATCATTTCGAAATTTATGTAATCAGAAATGTTTCACTTAGAGAAGCATCCATAATTATCTCATTTTCTTTCAGAACATGTACAGTATTAGGAGGGTCTTTGCCTCTGATCGATACTGTTGTATACAGACCTTAGCCGTGACACATGACAGAACAATGGGGAAATGAGGGAAATACCATAAAGTGCCACCACTGCCGTATTAAAAATGAATGAGCATTACTTACTGTTCTCAACTAGTCAGCAAGACCAGCTTTCTAAATTCCAACAGTATTTGCCAGTTTAATTAAGTGTTAATTTTTCCCACTATCAACCATATATCACCAAGTCCATTCTTGTGGCAAGTTTCTGCAACTATCCATTCAACCATTTAATCTCCAATCAACAGTTCAGTGAATGTCAGCAGTGTCAGAAAGACGTTCACGGATGTAACTGTCAATCACAAGTCAGTCAGTGAAAGCAGAAAAGAAACTCACAAGACTGAGTGACCGGAATAATGAACAGGTTGACATGACAGGAAGCGTTGCTTCAGATCTGCTACATCAACATGTGATACTTTATCATCAGATACACAGGGTCAGAGGGGCAATCAAGCATCACTGTTCTCGCACAGGCTGAAACTGACACCAAACTACAGTACTCAACATAAAAAACTCCCCCTCCTTATGAACTCTCTTTCATGTTCTTCTGTCCTTCGTCATCTCCTTCAAACCGTGAAGATCCGGGTTAGAACTGATCTTCAGTAACCCATGCTTGTTGTATGAGGCGACTAACAGGATCGGGTGGTCAGGCTTGCTGACATGGTTCACACGTCATCGTATCCCAACTGCATAGATAATGCTCATGCTGTTGATCACTGGATTGTCTGGTTCATACTTGATTATTTACAGACTGCTGCCATATAGCTGGAATATTGCTGAGTGTGACGAAAACCTAAACTAACTTTTCATCTCCTTTCTTCACTCACTCAGCAGCCGGACAAGGTGATGCTCTCAGCAAATCAGTTTTTATGTTCGAGTTCTATATTTCATTCAGGCATCCAAAAAACAGATTGCTTGGATGTTTACTAGATGCAAAAAGATCTTGATAATATCAGCTCGCTTGAAGATCTCCTGGTTTATATTTTCTGACAGTGTGTTTGTGTTACTTCAAAACATCCACAGTTGGATGAATTTGAATATAGTTGGCATAATGTATCAACTTTGCGTTGACAGTAAAAGAAACATCTACCAGGTAAAATGCAACATGAAATTAGACACAGAAAAACCTAAGGCAAGTTCAAATTCTCCAATAGAAATAAAGAAAATCTGAATTCAAGTTTGGGTTATTTCTTCGTTGAATGCATTAAAATGAATACAATGTTGCAATTTGATATAAGTAATGAAAACCCTCCTAATTTGAGAACACTGGAACTTTGATTCTACTAATTTTGTTCCTCTTGTGACCAACCAGGGGCATTACATATGGATCCGTTAGACAGGATGGTTACATATCTGCTATTCTGTCCTTAAAATACTGGCCTCACATGGTTGTAATAAATTATAGCATGTAAATGCTATAAACGAGTGAGTGAGTGTGTATAGCCTTACACCACTTTTACCCATACTCTAGCAATATCACGGCGGGGGACACCTGAAATGGGCTTCACACATTGTACCCATGTGGGGAATCGAACCTGGACCTTTGGTGTGACGAGTGAACGCTTTAACCACAAGGCTACCCCAACTCCTAAGAGTACACAGTTGTGACAGTACAGAATGATTGTGTGTGGTTTTCAATCCTGAGTTAGAGTGTATGTCACCCCCTGCAGGTACACGTATAACAAAGACAGAATCACAGTGAACACAAGATCACCAGGATCCAGTTTCCCTATGACTGTCGTAAGTCTATGTTAAACTATAGCAGTTACGACAGTCCTAGTGGTACAATTGCTTTGTGAAACAGGGCTCTGTACTGGGCCGTGAAACCCATCATCACACCCTCATCGCTAACTATACTGACACAACGATTGTGTATATTTATAAGCTTTCGGAAAAATAAATAAATTTTTCTTTTGTATGAACAAAATGTTCTAAAGAAATGAAATACTCAAGCATGAACAAGATAAGATGCGAGTCAGCAGCCTGGACATAATCTGCTATTAACATTGTCTGCAGTGACCCTGACGGACAATGATAACCAGCAATCAATGGATTCACAGAGCCTGACCACCCAGACCATTCAGACACCTTCTACATAAGCTCAGCTTGCCGGGAACCTATTCTAATCCCCATGGATATAAAAAGACAAAGTGAACTAAAATTCCATCTTATTATTATCCTTTCTGTAAGTGATGAGGAAGAAGCTTTACCAATACATGTATATATAGGGAAGACCGAAATAGACCACCACACAGGTACAGAGCATACACATGCTCATCTGCTGTCAACACACCTGCATTTCAGTACCAAACAGCTGTCTCTCATGTCCATCACACTGAATGAAATAAACAATCAGAGACTTTGCCAGCTTTCTGTGCTTACAATCACAAAGTTCAAAGAGATGAAGTAAAATCAATTGGTTGTATGAACATTATAGAGATTTGGCAGCTGGCACAGTTTATATCTAATCCCCTGTCAACATCAAGTGTTTTATTTCCTTCATCCATCTCATCTCCATGTACACCAAGTTATGTTTACAACAGCAAGTAAGAGCAAACAGTGTCTAGAGCAACAGCACTGGTTGTTTTGGGTGGGTGGGTGGTGAGGGAGGGAGTGGGTGCCAGAATGGTCTCAGGTCTTGCTGCCCCCCAACCAAGTAACGTTCTTCTATGCAACAGTTTGTAATGATGTCATCCACCCCAAATATAAGTCCCTGAATAAGGAGAAAAATTTAAAATTGTTTTATTTTAAAATATAGAACTGTCAGTGTTTTATATCCACCCTCTGCTTATAGTTGTCATAAAATCTGATAATCATTATAATGTTTATATAAGCACAAATAAACTTGCTCAGAAAAACAAACAAAAAACTATGGTAAACTATTTTTGGTGCAAGTATCCCAATGGCTCTTCTATTCTTCAACTATTTCCAAATTGCATCAACGGAGTAAACTACACTAACACAATCTAATTCAGCTTAAATCTTGAACATAATACCCTCTTGTAGCAAAAATGAAGTGTTAAATAATACTAATTTATGGTAATTACCAATACAAAAACAGACCTTTAAGATATAATTAACATAAAATGATTGTCCTTAAAGATAATACAAACTGTGTGCGTCACTGTAGACTCCGTGAGTGAGTGAGTGAGTGAGTGAGTGAGTGAGTGAGTGAGTGAGTGAGTGAGTGAGTTGAGTTTTACGCAGCACTCAGCAATATTCCAGCTATATGGGGTAGTTTGTAAATAATCAAGTCTGGATCAGACAATCCAGTGATCAACACCATGAACATCGATCTGCGCAATTGGGAACTAATGACATGTGTGGGGGTAGACTCCGTGAAGACAGAGCAGTATGTAATCGCATGTGTATTAATCCATCACCCTGCAAACCTGTCATGTGTCATTGTATACTTGTACATAAAACAACATTCTCACTAAATAAAGTAGACGAACACAACCCAATGTTGTCAGTCCAACCCTTCTGTCATTTACTCCATACTGTAAATGTTAAGAGGATATTTTATGTCATGCAAATGCCCTTATTATCGCTCCTGGCCATGACATTTAACATGTCCGTTTTCTTTTTCAAAGTGAATGACGTGACATGATTGAGACTACCAAGGTATAATACAATTAGAGATTCATAACAGATACTGATTTTTATCATACAAAATATCATGTTAAATATGTTAGAATGGCATCACACTTTCTCAGCAGAGTTTAAATGCTTGTCTTATGTACAAAGTTCTACAAATTGGTACAGTAAAGAACCATGAAAACATGGAATCTGTGAAGGATGTGATTGTTTGCCCCTGACAGCATGACAGCATGGCTGTGACAGTATTAGTGAAAGTTGAACTTGACAAACAAGAACAGGCAAAAAACATTGGTGGCAAACCTCAGACAACACCGGTAGAGAGAAGCATTGATTTGGGCCTAAGTTTGCATCACCCAAACACCCACATCTTCACGACAGATCAGCAAACACAACACTGGCAGTATACAGTACTCCAAACTGCATGAAGAATTCATGGAAATTAGAAATGACAACCTGTCAGTACTCACATTCAAGACTCAAGACATGCCCGGCTGACATCAAACGGAAGAATTGTATAAATCCATCCAGGAGAGCCGTGAAACAAGGAGCTCCGATCTCCAGATCAATTCCCCTCTGTGTGTGTCTCCGATCTGGCCTCTCCACGTGTTGAGGGTTATGCCTCCACTACAGTTGCTGCTCAATGGACCACAGTACACGCAAGAGGCAGAGAGAGACAAGGAGAGCTAACAGAGAGAGGCAGGGCAGTACGAGAGACAAGCACTGCCTGAGAGTTGTGTATGTGTGTGTGTTCTGTTGTGGGCCGTGACCTGATCAGGTTAAGCCTCTGAGGTACATAGTTGTGGTTACGGCAGATGGGGCAAGTCTGTACACTTTGGGCAAAGAGGTCACAGTGATTAGACACATTTAGCCTACATGTGGAAAAGATATCACTGCCCGATGACAATTGGCCAGAGAGCCTGAGGCAGGTCAACATAGTTGAAAAAAATACCATGGTGTACAAACAGACGTGATTTTTACTTGTCGCATAAGAAACACATTTCTTGTCGCAGCAAAAAATGATCTTATGGAGCAAACTTAACCCGTTGACATCTTATCTAATTCCCTTTGTGTAAAATACTCATTTTACACCTCTGCCTTCATGTTTTGCTTATCAGTGCTGAGGTCTTTGATGCAGTTAAATCTATCAAATACATCACACAAAAAAAAGATGTGTTTTTAAAATGAAAAGTATTTATTTTTATTTCATATTTCTTTTTTTTTCAGACAATCTTATTTTTGCTCATCAGTGCTGAGGTCTTTGATGCAGTTAAATCTATTAAACACATCAAATTAAAGGTTTGTTTTTAAAATGAAAAGTATATTCAATTTTAGTTTTAATATTTAATTTCTGTTCCTTTCAGACAATTTTTATTTCACTGATTTAGTGATTTTAGTATTATATTTATTTTCCTAACATTCCCTTATAAGCAACATGTGTTTTGTGTGCATGTTGCTAATGTTTTGTTTGCAGGAAATTACTAATATCAAACATTATATCAGTCATGTTTAGAACATTTATAATATATCAACTCAACTCCTCACAGGCGAATTAAGTTTAATCTATAAGCTATACTCTGTTTCAAAATGTAATTGTATCTGTTTACTAAGAGATTCCTATTAATGACTTTAATTTGTGTGTGACACAAATAGATGCAAATGACCCTTAATTACACTTTGTCACTTCAACAAGGAAAGCCAATATTTTGTGATTTTCATACAACAGATTGGATCAGTTTGACCTTTGCTGGTTTTCATAATCTCAAAATCTGCTGCATGGGTGGCGTCAACAATCATTAAACGCTATCCTGCTTTCATCCTTTCAAGCGTTGATCTGAAGAAAGAAAATAAAAACGCAGCGTGATGCTTAATGTTTTTATTGATTTCTCATTTTTATGATGAATTTTTTATTTTATTTATACATCACATGAACAGAGGCATTTGACACGACTTGACAGGTGATTAATCATTGTAGTGCTGAGTGAGTTTAGTTTTACAGTATTCCAATATAATCACAGCAATGGGCTAAACCAGTAAATGGGCTTTTTGTGCCTAATCATTCTGCTGAAGTTTTAATATCATAGCATTAAAGTATTTTTCATTTCTGAATTTTAATAGTATAGCTTTTTTAATGTACAGCTAGTTTACTAAACAATCGCCAACATCTGAAAGTATGATGTAAATCCATCTAGGGTGCATGCAGGTAGCATTAGTACTGTAAGTCCCCACAGACAATGAGTATGGTGAGCTACCTTCGGTTGCTGGCGATCCATAGCCTGTTTTTATATTGTTTTGTTCTCTTTAACAATATTATTTGATGATTACTGTGTTACCTTACCTGTGATACTCTAGTATTTTTACTGTTCATCGTCAACAGGTTTTTAATTTCCAGATTTATTTATCTTTAATATGATAACTGATTGTTCTCGTCACGATACGGCTGAAATGTAGCCGATGTGACGCTAAATATTAACTCACTCAGTAGTGAGTGAGTGAGTGATTTTAGTTTTACGCCGCACTCAGCAATAATCCAGAGGTAACTCACTCACTAATACAATCCCAATGTCTAAGACAATGTTTCAGTGTGCCTCCAAAATGATTTTATGATATACAGAAGATTGGTGTGTCATAATAATGAGAATTGATGTATAGACCAGTTTCAAGGGTGCTCTTAATTTCACATAGAAATCCCCACAGTGTCTTTCAATACTGATTCCCCCAACAAATGTGGGTTCAATTTTCAATGACATCCTGTCCAGGTGACAACTGTGGTAGGTGCCTTTCATCCCAAACATCAAATGCATAATCTATTTGCCTATTGTTTATGTAAATCTAAAAAATTCCATTTTTCCCGTAACACATCAGTAAGACTTGTGGCTGTGGATATTGGTTGGTCTTACGACAAACATGGGCTGTTGAAATCAATTCTAACCCAGATCTTCAAGGGACTGACCTTACGACAAACATGGGCTGCTGAAGGTCAATTCTAACCTGGATCTTCAATGGTCTGATGTTATGACAAGCATGGGCTGCTGAAGATCAATTCTAACCCAGATCTTCAAGGGACTGACCTTACGACAAACATGGGCTGCTGAAGATCAATTCTAACCCAGATCTTCAAGGGACTGACCTTACGGCAAACATGGGCTGCTGAAGATCAATTCTAACCCGGATCTTCAAGGGTCTGACCTTACGACAAACATGGGCTGCTGAAGATCAATTCTAACCCAGATCTTCAAGGGTCTGATCTTACGACAAACATGGGCTGCAGAAGGTCAATTCTAACCTGGATCTTCAATGGTCTGATGTTATGACAAGCATGGGCTGCTGAAGATCAATTCTAACCCAGATCTTCAAGGGACTGACCTTACGACAAACATGGGCTGCTGAAGATAAATTCTAACCCAGATCTTCAAGGGTCTGATCTTACGACAAACATGGGCTGCTGAAGGTCAATTCTAAACTGGATCTTCAATGGTCTGATGTTATGACAAGCATGGGCTGCTGAAGATCAATTCTAACCCAGATCTTCAAGGGACTGACCTTACGACAAACATGGGCTGCTGAAGATAAATTCTAACCTGGATCTTCACGGGTCCGATCTTTCGTCAATGGGCTAGACACAACAAAATTCCCAATCCACACTAAGACACACTGTATCATTCCCTAGTTAAGATATTTCTGCCTTATTTTAGTCATTAATATCAAATCACTCCCATTAAAACCTTTAATCGCATATTTATGCCTTAAACAAAGTGAAATAATAAACATGAGAACAAAACGTGAAAGCAAGAATGACAAATCGTTCTCTTCTCACATGACAGAAAGTGCACGGAACATTCAAAATGACTTTGCAAGCCAGCATGCATAAAAACCTTTCATCCACTTTCCATCAATTTTTCATATTGATCAGTCACACAGTAGACATCGTGGCATGAGGAAGTTGTAGACAATGGTTTGTTTGTAATCTTGAGCTATAGTTTGGTTCAGAGTGGGAGTGGCATGTTTCTCTTCAAATGACCTACATGCTGCTTTCACTTTCAAAGAGAATTGTTTAAAAAAGTCAAACTGTTCAGCAAACAGAGGAAATGACACCAAGTTTAAAAATATTTAATACTGTGTATAACTTGTTTTTAAAAACTGATTCTTTGCAGATGTTTTGTACAAAAGTCATATATCACAAAGCCGTTAAGGATTGTCCATTTGATCATGAATAATACAAATGCTTGCAAGTCTCCAGCTTTCAAGGATGTTTTGTTTGCCATTTTGAAAATAACATGTTTACAAATTTGTTTTCGTTACCTCTTTGTACTGACTGAATGCTAGATTGTGTCAGGTTTTAGAGTTTGGGTACGTAGTGTTCTATTTAGTTTTGTACAATATAAAGCAATACATGATTTCTTCTCTATATATATGCTTTGTTTATTAACTCTAGGAACATATACCATAGTCTCTAACGAGTGAGTGAATGAATGAGGGAGTGAAGGAGAGAGAGAGAGAAAGAGTGAGTGAATGGGTATGGTTTTACGTTGCTTTTAGCAATATTCCAGCAATATCACGGCAGAGGACACAAAAAATGTTCATCACACCCCAGCGCCCAGAGTGAGTGAGTGAGTGAGTGAGTGAGTGAGTGAGTGAGTGAGTGAGTGAGTGAACGAGCGAGTGAATATATGGGTAGTGAATCTAAGCAGGTCGGAAGTAACCCAGACAATTCTGCCTGATCATCCTTCAGGAGCGAGTGAGTGAGCAGGGCTCCAGATAAGGGCCGTATTGGTGTATGTACGGATAAAAAAATATGCACGATACGGTAGGAAATAATTTAGAAAGCGTAGCAGATACGCACCACAGCAATGGTGTACGGTTTTAGAATCATTTACATCGTATTTGTATCTGAAAAAAGTATTGTTTTTATTGTGATTGACATGTTTTACACAAGAGTAGCAAATGTGGTGGCATATAGGAAACAAACACACAAAAGGCATACTGGGAGTGAAGTGAGCTAGTGAGTGTGAAGATATGGTGTGAATCTTAAGCAGGCCTGAAATAGCCCAGACAATTCTGCCTGATCATACTTCAGGAGGAGAGTGAGGAGAGTGAGTGAGGAGTGAGTGAAGTATGAGTGAGCGGCGGAGGAGTGAATCGGAGGGAGGAGAGGAAGATATGGTCATTAATCTAAGCAGGCCTGAAATAGCCCAGACAATTCTGCCTGATCATACTCAGGAGTGAGGAGTGAGTGAGTGAAATGGAGTGAGTGATCATGAAGATATGAATGGATAAATCTAAGCAGGCCTGAAATAGCCCAGTCCGTGACAATTCTGCCTGATCATACTTCACCCAGTGAAATAGTGAGTGAGTGAGTGAGTGAGTGAAAGATATGGGTAGAGTGAATCTAAGCAGGCCTGAAGTAGCCCTGACAATTCTGCCTGATCATCCTTCAGGAGTGAGTGAGTGAGTGAGTGAGTGAGTGAGTGAGTGAGTGAGTGAGTGAGTGAAGATATGGGTCGTGAATCTAAGCAGGCCTGAAATAGCCCAGACAATTCTGCCTGATCATACTTCAGGAGTGAGTGAGTGAGTGAGTGAGTGAGTGAGTGAAGATATGGGTCGTGAATCTAAGCAGGCCTGAAATAGCCCAGACAATTCTGCCTGATCATACTTCAGGAGTGAGTGAGTGAGTGAGTGAGTGAGTGAAGATATGGGTCTTGAATCTAAGCAGGCCTGAAGTAGCCCTGACAATTCTGCCTGATCATCCTTCAGGAGTGAGTGAGTGAGTGAGTGAAGATATTGGTCGTGAATCTAAGCAGGCCTGAAATAGCCCAGACAATTCTGCCTGATTATCCTTCAGGAGTGAGTGAGTGAGTGAGTGAAGATATTGGTCGTGAATCTAAGCAGGCCTGAAGTAGCCCAGACAATTCTGCCTGATCATCCTTCAGGAGTGAGTGAGTGAGTGAGTGAAGATATGGGTCGTGAATCTAAGCAGGCCTGAAATAGCCCAGACAATTCTGCCTGATCATGCTCTCGGGAGTGAGTGAGTGGAGTGGTGAGTGAGTGATGATATGAATTAGAGTCGGAATCTTAAGCAGGCCCGAAGTAGCCCTGACAATTCTGAGCAATAATGCAACTGAACGAAGCAATCGAGGCTAAGCAA